>NW_017306451.1:910202-917243 GCF_000935625.1 Nanorana parkeri | reverse complement strand
CTACCCCCCCTCTTTTTTCTTTCAATAAACACACACCCCCCCTTTTTGTTTTACACTTTTGACACTTCAGATGCTTCACACTACACCTTCTGCCTGCTCTACTCCTTTGTACCCCCACAGGCTATATATTACCCTTGTCAGAAGCTCTTTACAATTGATATGGGCCAAGGAACGATTTTGAGACTATAAAACCTTAAATTTGTTTGTACATTTGACTCTGCAATGACAACAGTTGATATATATCTGTAGCACAAGGTCCCCGATCATGGGATTGCTCCTCAAGCCCTGTTAACCTTTATCTCTTGGTTGTCCCTGGAATGCAGGTTAATTTTTTTCCCCATACAGGGAACATACATGACATATTGTTAGCCGATGATATCAATTTCGAAAGACATTCTTTCACCATTGGTTCTGTTGTTTGAAATTGGAAATATTCTGTAAATACTAAAATGTTTTTAATAGAAACTTATTAAAAGTAAAATAAATGGAAAAATAAGAAAACAAAATCAGGAAGGGCAGTATCACTAAAGAAAGACTTATTAGGCTTCAAAAAATATATGTATGACTATATAATCTTAAGCAATGAGAAGATTAGTCAATAGGCCCCTAGCTGAAATGTGATGTTTGTGCTAGTCCATAAGAGGTAAACAATTTTCAGAGCTGAATTAGTTGAACACGCCAATGGCTCCTAAAAAAAATGTTCGCACCCATTATCTTGAAACTATAAATACACGTGAAAAAAAAGGAAAGTAAACAACAGCAGTTGTTTGTTTGATCAGTATAATCTGCTCTATAAAAGGTATTGAACAGTCTGTAGGAAGCATGCAGTGAGATTGATTGCAGATCTATTGTTGAAGGTGGAATGGATGGTGTTGCAGCTTGTATTTGGACAACATATTGGAACACAGGAAAGGTTTCCTTTTCTATGAAAAACAAAGACATTTTCCTAATTTAGAAACTCTAATGTGTACATATCGTATTCATAGCAATAGCAATATAAATGGCATTTGTCAATATTTTAGAGTATTTGGGGACCATTTACTTTTGGTACCTTTTACATCTTTCCATGAGACTGTCTGGTTTCAGGTGCTAATACTTCTGACAACTTTTAAAGTGTATATAAACCTAAAAGCAAACATGTAATATATTGCAGTTTACCAATACTTAGATGTATGGAATGCATTGGTTTTCTTTTTTTCCCCCCTTTATTTTCACTTGGTTACCCAGCCATTAAGTCTGTTATTTTTCAATTTCCTTTAACAGACTAAGCTGTCCTGCAAAAGTGGCAGAGAGGGGGTTGAGACAAATCATTTACCACTGACAGGGGTGCTTACAGTGGTGAGCTTTTATTTATTTATGTAAAACCTTTATCCTAAAAGGAAACAAACTGTTGCTATAACTGCTTAAAAAGTGTTATCTGGAGTTCAGATTTAATTTGTTAGTCAAGTCCATTTAAATACTGCATCTATTGCTACCCTCCCCACAGGGTGACAATGTTGCTGTCCAAGGGTGTCTCTATTGCTCCTCTATAGTGTGGATCCATCCTAAGGCCTGGTTCACACCTAGGAGTTTTTGAGCAGTGGAAAAGTGCTTTTAAATGCTCAACACAAGAAATCCCATGATTTTCAATGGTCCCTGTTTACACCTGAGCAGCAAGACGGCAGCAGGAAAACGTCAAACGCCCGAAAATGTACATGAGCTTCTTTAGGCAGTTAACAGCGCGTTTTTGCCCCATACACTTCAATGGTAATGGCTGAAAACATGCGGCAGAAGCATGTTGCACATGCTTCGTGCGTGTTTCGAATGTGTATTCGCCCATTGCCCACAATGTTTCTTGAGCTTACAGTCAAAACGCACGTCTTCATGTAAGTGCGTACAAACGTCCGTCAGAATGTGCAAAACGCGCATAAGCCTGCAAATAACCACACACGGAACACGCCCGTACAAACACGCAAAAAGGATGCCTCCTAGGTGTGAACAGGAAGTGTGTTACTGGCCGGATCACCAGGTGAAAATAAAGGGGAAAAAAGCCTAAAAAAGACAACGAATGCAGCCACTACATTTAAGGATTGGTAAGCTGCAATATAATACATCTTTGTTCTTGGCTTCAGATACACTTTAAGGCAAGTAGGAACTTTTGGTAGTTGATTAAATATTAGGGGTTGATGAAAAGGGAGATAATGGTTAATGTTATTGCTAGGGGTACTATTAGGGTTATTGTTGGGGCTTATGTAAGATTGTTTTAGGGTTAGGGTTATGGGCAGGAATAGAGTTAAATGTTAAGGGTCTGATAAATGTTTAAAGATAGGTCAAAGGTCATGGAAATTGTTGCAAACATTTTTATGTAAAGCTGGACTCCAGGCAAAGAACTCTGCACACAGCACAATCCTCCCTGGCAGCGGGGACTGGATCTTATGCTGTTGCAGTTTTCACGGTCACCTATAGGTCTCCCTCGCAGCCTGTGACTGTACAGTAAAAGAAGAAGCAGCAGACTGACAAGCTCATTCCTCTGTTACTCTGCTCTTTACTCTTAATACATGCTCCTTGCCTTGAAAAACAACTGATTGGTCCATGTGCTGCTTCTCCGTCACCCAGCCTGAGCTCTGATGTGCATTAAAAAAAATGATTTAATGATGTAGTTATGACTACAGAACTGCATTCATTTGTTTTCTTTTTTTATCTGACCAGGTGTAAGCTTGTTATCAGCACTGACAGTCTCTTCCCAAAGAACTAACAGCAAAGAGCTATGTAGCAATTCTTTTGAATACTATAGGAAATACCATGAATGCATTGCCAGATTGTTAGTAATAGCACTAAAGGTGCCCATACACTGCTCGATTCTCGTACGAGAATCGCGGGAAATCCCGCGATCGTACGAGAATCGAGCAGTGTGAACGGAGACGTGCGACCGTTTCTACTGTACGGTCGCATGTCTTCCGTCGAACCAGCATGTTCGAAAACCAGCCGGGAATCGTACGATTCTCGGCTGGTTAGAACGGTGCTCGGAAGACAAATGCACACTGCCCGTTCAGCATTGCGGTCATCGGAAGCCCGCCCCTCAGGGGGGCGGGCTTGCGATGATCGAGAGTGCGATCTGCCTGTCCAAGATAGGCAGATCGTACGTTTTTTTAATCCCTGTACAACCATCGCAAGACTAAGGTCTTGCGATGGTTGTAGAGTGTATGGCCACCTTAATACAACACTAATACTGTGTCAGATTTTGCAGCAGGTTTTTATAAGGAAATTTAAATCAGGTGTTGAACTCATACTAGGCAACGATTAAAAGCCTCACAAGTAGTCGAACCCTTAGTGGCCCCAATACAATTAAGCTAGCTATGTTTAAATCATAATGTATTTCCTCTAATCAATTTTCACAGGAAGGAAACAGAGTTCTTGTGCAAACTATTTTAATGTAGAACATTAGTCAACAGAGTGTAATGTGGTGGCTAAGCTGAGATGGTAGGAAAATCATTTGTAGGGTGGGAGGATCGATTAGGAGGACATCTTTCAGTCCCACCAACGTGAAGCATCACCCTAACCCAGGCTACTGATGGAGTATGCTGCAATTGGGTGGACACAAAATGTCATTAATTTCAAGCAAAAAGCTTGACAAATTTGAGCACTAGAGGGACTGTGTCAGAATACAGTATATGTACAGAAAATTCACAGGCCTCTGTGTTATATCATGACTCTTTTTTTACATGCTTCAGATATATTTAAAAAAATTATTTTGTACTTTCAAGAGCATACAGTATATCTTGGGGGTGCCTGTTTTTTCACCATGTCTATTCTTAATTTCTTTAATTTCTCACAGCTCACCCAAAACTTTTTTTTTATCCATTTATATTTGCTGAGTGTACCGCTTTAACTCTTTTATTGTATTTGCCTAGTGTGATAGACCACCCGACATCAACTGTTTACAGAAATGTTGGTTATGCTTTATGGTAGGGCTTTTGTAGCACCTCTTCAGTATATTTACCTACTGACTCTTTACTTCAGCTGTTTGACACATGATTCTTGTAATACAGAGGTTGCAGGTTTAACACCTGGGTTAGCTTTTTTTTATAATAATTTTTTTTACAGCAATTGTAAGAAAACACATGGGCAGGCCATTTTCTTCTCTTTGTTTATGATTGTTGTTTGAAAGAATATGATTTGCAAAGGAAATGAGAGAGGGTGAGACTGATTGTAGAAGGCTCCTGTAGCCATGGCATAGCTTAAAGGAGAACTATGGGGTCAGTGTTTTTCCCCATAGTTCTCCTTAGGGTAACGGGAGGACACAAACTAGCGTCCTCCCGTTACCCTAAGCTCAGTATAACGCGAGCTACAGCTCGCGGTATACTGAGACACCGGAGCGGATCCCGACTTAGATGACGGGATCCAGCCAGCTGCGTGAGTGACAGCTGGCTCTGCTGCTGTACCCGCCCCCTCCCCTGTACGTTCCGCCAGTCAGCGCTGGCAGATCGGAGCGGGGAGAGGGGAATCCAGCCCCTCCCCCTGTCACGGCAGAGAGCCGTGACCGGATCGAGAGGCGAGTGAACCCGGTATGTGTTCGCTCACCTCCCGATCTACTGAGCCGACCTGTGACAGTCTCATTGTCACAGGTCGGCTAGAACTATGAGGTGAGTGAAAAGCACTCACCTCATAGTTCTCCTTTAACGTTTCCTCATAAAAATGGGAAAAGTCAGTGGCGGAACTACCACCATTGCATCCCACGTGGCCGCTATGGGGCCCAGGGGAGAGGGGGGCCCGGTAAGGAGCAGTAGGGAGGTTGAAGTGTCCTTAACCCCTTTGCTGCCAGCCATATATTCCATAAAATGGCACTCCATCCCCAAAAAGTTTTGGATTTACATATACTGTATATGTTTTTGTTGCCCATTAATGTGTGTTCCATTTCCGTAAAGAAGCAATCAGTGCGCATGTGATACAGTTGCAAGAATTACTGTACACTGGGTGAGAACCTTAATAAAGTAAAAGCCAGATCTATTATATAAATATATTATATATTTATAAAATATAAAAGTTTTGGTCTGCGACATGTGGTAATCCTGAGTTCAGGTTGCTGTGACTTGGAAATGAAGGAGCAGGCAGAGCAACAGTAGTGTAAAGTAAAGAATAAAATTGAGAAGGCCTTAGGTCCAGTGATTGGAAGAGAGCCAAGGGCAGGAGGGAGAGAATAAACTAAGTATGAACCAAATGTAAAAGATCCCTGCAATTAACCTTATCAATGTATTAACAGGACCTTTTCTAAAGAAAAAACAAATTATGGTAAACTAGAAAATAATTTTAGAATGTTATAACTATGCAATAACAATGATTCTTACCCAGATTTTATCTTCTTGCCAAATAACACAGTTTTGGGTATGGCACTTAGTACAGTTGGCATGATTTCAAGAAAGTATGCGACTGAAGAGCAGTGAGAAATAACGACACAGCGTGTGAGGAGATCCTTGCATGATACAGGACACGCTGTACTGAATGTTCTGAAGCACAAAACAGCACAAGCAAGGCAAAGAACAAATTATCTGCAGCCAGTACAAATTAGAGAAGCTTTCCATCTTCATTGCATTTACATTCTTTTCTCATTTACCACTACTTTATTTAATGCATAACTAAATAGATTCCATAAAGGTGGTGTTACTTGTTATAACTCTAGACGGTGGTCTTCAAATGCCTGATATACCTAACACTCATGATCAATAAGACTTGTCATTGGGTTGTGGCAGAATTTGAAATCCAAGATAACCCATCGCACTCCTGACCGGAAATGACCCTGCTTGCAGGGTGGGTGCGGTAGCGACAGCAGATGCCTCTGCAGAGAACTTAAGATCAGTACAAAGTCACTTGCACTCCAATATAACGTCCAGTAAATCGATTTATTGACTAAATGGTGCAGCATTTCCATAGAAATGCTGCAAAATTTAGTCAATAAATATATTGACTAGATGTTATATTGGAGTGCAAGTGACTTTTTAATGATCTTGGGTTGTGACAGAGTCACACGAGTGCTTTGACAACAATAGCAGTGTTGCATCATGAAAGGATACCTGTAACAACTGAAATATGAAGTCTGTCATTGTCAACCTCCTTCTCAAAATTCTAGTTGTCTGGCTGTCCCTGGCTTTTAAAATTGTTCAAAAAGCACTAACCAGGAACACATATGCACCAAGCAAATTATGAGTGAAGTCAAAATTCCTGATATGCATACCTGTTTTGTGCCAGTGACTTTGAATGGAAAAAAAAACATGTGGTTCAGCATGACCGTTATTCAGCACCGGTTTGAATACAAGAGGTCAGCAATGACAGTCTGCACATTTTCTAAGCAACATGTTTCCTTTAAGACATATGGCAACATGTTTCCTTTAAGACATAAGACACATTTATCAACCTTTCTACATTTAAAGGATGACTGTACAGTTAAAAAGTATTACCTCT
The DNA here is from genome assembly GCF_000935625.1 of Nanorana parkeri. Lineage (NCBI taxonomy): Eukaryota > Metazoa > Chordata > Amphibia > Anura > Dicroglossidae > Nanorana > Nanorana parkeri. Next base: position 910,808 of record NW_017306451.1, on the reverse strand, counting down.
TTAAATATATATAAAAAATGTACAGACTGCAGACCTCTGTATCAACAGTGGGTAATTGTGGGCATAGTGTTCCGTTTAGGCTTTTTTTCTTTTCTTTCATATCTCTATAGGTTGAACTCGATGGACATGTGTCTTTTTTCAACCTGACTTACTATGTAACTATGTAACAAGCTGGATGTAAATAAAGCAATGTCTATGCTGTCTCAGGCCTGTGATGACAGCTCTTAAAGCGCAGGAAAAATAATGGTAGTTGTGCCGATGGGTGTTATATTTGTAAAGTTTGTCATCCCTGGAAGTATTAAAAGAGCTAATGTCTTTTGGGGCAGGCAAGCATTGATACAACTGGGAAATATTTGTTTCATGATCATGACTGTTTAGGTAAACATATAAACCTCTAATTTATTATTTGTGATTATTCATGTGTTGAAAAGCTATTTCCAGTGTGTTTTATGGTCATTACCAAATTTCACCAGCAGGGGACACTGCAGCAAAAATGGTCCATTACAGCTACCGGACCCAGGGCCGGCCTTTAGGCGCCCTGTGCAAGAAAGCTTTACAGCGCCCCTCGGTGACCACACCCTTTATTGGCCACACACCTGTAACCAC
>NW_017306451.1:904957-909495 GCF_000935625.1 Nanorana parkeri | reverse complement strand
GCTGTCATATCGGATGGCCAGCGCTGAGGGGGAGAGAAGCCGCCCCTAGGACGAGCTGTGTCGGCTGCACGGCGCCCTTGTTGCTATGGCCCCCTGTGCAGGCGCACAGCTCGCACACCCCTAAGGCTGGCCCTGCCCGGACCCAGTCACATTAGGCCTCTAGGAAAACAAAACCATATGCAGTTAGGTCATTTCCAGCACAACTCATTATAAATAAATAAAGTAATCCCCATTATTACTGTGAAAAGTTCTGAAAATGAAACTTTATTATCCAGGCAAAAGTTTAAAGAAACAATGTCCTTCACCTGCTACATCATGCAAAACTGCATTTTAATTCCCTCCTGGAAACCCCTAGCTTCAGTCAAATTGTCTCTATTTGATATCCTTTAGTCTCAAGGTTTGCTGTACTATCTCACTTCAGAGCAGCTCATCTAAATTCTGAGAAGAGAAGAGCAGGAAGAAATGTGGTGATCTAAAAATCACTGTCTGCCGTGTTTTGTCAGAAGCGGATGCTCTTGTCAGTACAGATGCATATTCTGAGGATTTTCCCTGACAGACTGTTCAACCAGTGTCCAGTTTATTAAAAACAGCCTCAGTTATGTAAATAGCCCCTGAATTCAGAAAAGGAAGACACAGGGGTCTATTCACGAAGCAGCCGAAGGATCTAGCCATAGCTTCGGCCGATCCTTCGGCTAGCTTCGGCCCCAGGACCATAGCCCGTACAGCTCCCGAACTTAGCCGAGCGGCTCAGTGGAGCCGAAGGCATATGCCTCGGCTGAGCTGAGCTGAGCTCAGAGAGATCAGCGTCCCTGGTTACCAGCTAACCAGGGACACTGATCTCTAGACAGCAAACTCTCCTGGACGCTTCGGGAGTCTCCCGGCCGCCAAGGAGAGAAACACTGTTTTTTCGTTTTTTTTTTCTTTATTCTGACATGGAACCGTGTCAGAATGTGAACAGCGTTCGGCTCACTTCACTTCAGGTCGGTCTTTCACTCGGCTGCATACGGCAGCTTAGTGAATAGACCCCACAGTTCTGTAGGTCAGTTTCCATAAGCACGTTAAAGCAGACCTGGAACAAAGGTCTGGAGGCAGCTATGCCCAGTTTACTTACATCAATATGGCACACCAACCTCAGGCTTTGTTCCTGTTCCCACTGTGTAGTTCTGCACTCTCTCTCTCACTGCTCCATAGCCAGCAGAGCCATTTGTTAGGAAACTTTACCTTCAGCTGGCACCTTCTTTCTGCATCTATAGTCCGGTCAATGGATGATGGAGATTCCATGCCTGTGTGCAAGGGTTCCACCATTGTGGCACTAGGAGTTCAACCTTTGACATCTGACTGGTGCCAGGAGTGGACACTGCACTGTACAGCAGGCAATGGGTCAGGAGATGAATGTTAAAATAAGGAAAGAGTTTTTTGGCAGGAGAGACAACGTTTATTAAAAAAAAAACCTATTTAAGTTTTTGGGAATACTGGCAAAGTTGTTTTGAAGATCAGAATTCCACATTTTACACATGAGGAGGTCTGTTCGTTTTTTTTCCACTGTGCTGGGTTTTTTTTTTAGGAGGAGGCTGTTCTATTAACCGATCGGCGCTGGAACAGCTGATCAGTCCTGAAATGTCACTTCTATCCGACTTTGTGAGTGCGATCTCACATTCCACTGTACTCACAAAGTCAGATAGAAGTTACGTTGGAAGACCGATCAGCTGTTCCAGGGCAGTTGGATAGAGAAGTTTATACCACAACTTTGATGCAACGGTCCTGTAATTTTTTTGGGCTGGAATGTATAAGGGAAGACAAACGTGGTGGAGACTGGGATAAGATAATACTTCAAAAAGAGACAGGATGGATCTACAGGCTACGGGCCATACAGCCACCTGGGCTGAATGAAACCCTTAGCTTTAAATCCTTCCTTTTAATAACAACTTCTTATTCCTGTTTAATTTCATCTTGCTCCCATAAACAACAAACAATGTCCTCAAGGACCTAATAATACTCTATATTCCCTACGACCACCTCAATAGCGATTCCATACCATCTAAAAACGCTCACCAGGAATTACCATCAACTGAATACACGAAAATAAGTGTGGGAAATGCTCCCCCAGGCCCATCATAATGATTGATTCATGTGTAAATATACTGTAATGTAATTGCAGTGATATAAACATACGAACCATGTGATATATAATCAATGTACTCTGGACAGATCACACCTCTAGGATTGAAAAAATGCCATAGAACCAATGGTCTATACTTACCTATACATCTGTATACAATGGGGTACATGTTTATGTACCCATGCATATGTATGCAACAGACAATATATACGATTGAAGTTTATCGTCTCATATACCGACAAATATATTATTAATTTTCGATAGTTTTTGTTCATAAATACTAAAATATTTAAGTGTTAAATTTAGAAATTGGAGTCTCTCTATGCTGTGTTCCCTCGCGATCTGTCGGGCGTCTACCTACTTTCTTCCCTTGTTCCCTCCCTTTTATCCTTCTTTTCTTTGCCCCCCTCTCTTTTCCCCCCCTTCTTCCCCTCCCCCTCCCTTCCCTCTCTTTCTTCTTTACCTCCTGCTGTCCCTGAAGAGCATCACTCTGGGCGCTAAGCCACCCACACCTGGGATGGCCGGCATCATTATCTTGGGAGTCTATTTGCTATCTCCTCAACTGCAGCTATTGTCTAGTTTTAGGTTTTACACCTTCATTTTTAGTCGTCTTTCGTTCTTATTGTTTATTTTTTCAACTACAGTTGGCCTTCCTTGCGATCTGTGTGGGAAATGTAGTTTCCTTTCCCACTCAACTGTCAATAGAAACGAGACGTATACTATGGTTATCTCAAACTTGTAGAACGAATGTAACTGTCCAATAGTATTGGCTGGGGCTCCACGGACAGCGTGATGACGTCATAATCACGTCGCCGCGCTGGATGCCGTTATAGTGCCCACGTGAGCCACCGACACCAGTATGCGGCCTCGAGGCGGCGTTTCTGGTGGCTGGTGGCGTGGAGGCGTCTGGCTAAACTGTCTCTTCCTCTGTGGGATTAGAGACGAGACGGCGTTCTAGTTTCCTTTCTTGGTGACAAATTCAGCGAGCGGGACACATCTATCCGAGGTATGCTGATCGATCATAAATAGATAGGAGTGATACCTCCTCTTTCTACCATATATGAAGAGCATGACCCATATACCTCGGTGACTATGTTTTGTCCCTCCGCCCCTTGTCCATTTCTTGTAGACCCTCACTACGCCGTTTGCCTTTCGCCCCCTGCTCAAAATCGGGGTCATCTGACTCTCACCCCTCCTTGGCCCACTGGGAAGGACCACTTGGGATTTGCCTCCCGGGCGGTTTTCGCTTGGGAACACACGCATATACCTGCATGTGCAAAACTAGTAGGTAAGACTTGACCCAATTCACTCTCCCTTAGAATAGCAATTACGATAGAAATTACATCCAATGTTTTTCTATACCATACAGATATCTCCCTTCCATTCCTGAAGAAGCGCAGAGCTGCGCGAAACGTTGAAGTTGCTCTTCCATACCCTAACCCTTCATTAGCAGTTACCATCGACCACATTATCACCACCTAGGTCTTCGGCATCATGACATAGTGGGAACTTGTTGTCATCTTAAGCTCTTGTCCTACTATCCGATTGAGTTTTACAAGCACTGTCACTTTATTTTGAATATATAATTTAAATATACAGCCTATTATGGTAGCTATTTTGAGTGCAGGGCAGGGCTAAAAAGCCTGCTCACTGTAGACCATTCATTCTCTTGTTATTTATTTTTTATATGAATTTCATGATATCCTTACATAAGGAATTAAACTAAGTATATATATGCTTGTAATCCAATGGTGAATCGTACTGTGTTCGATATAATTATGACCATCTGCAATATGCCTTAATCATGTATCCTAAACTATGTGAAATCTCTGACAATCATTGTGATTACCCTTGCATGAATTCTCAAGGTGGTTATACTTTGCTTTCGGGTTGGCATTAGTGGAGAACAGATCTGCTCCACCCTCCAACCCTTCAAGCACTACCCACATAATTAAATATCTATATATTGTGGACACTAGATAAAGCACTATTGTGGACAAATACGTTAAACCCATCAATTTGGATGAAGAATCATGCGGATCCCTAACTGAACTAGCATTGGCTTCTATATTTAATCATGTTTGTATAGTTGCTCCCTATTACCAATTGAATCATGTTTTGTTCCTAGGGTCATATTCTGCTCCTAGGGCAGTGCCAGCGGAGAGCATTATTCCATTCTACAGCCCTATGAACATCCTTGCTAAGGGCCTCTCTGTATGTTAATCTGGCCAATGGCACCTTAACCCCAATCATGTATGTCCATAGGAACATAGGGTGAATCATGTTGGTTTTGTAAATGGAGAGGTACTGTGTATGTGGAAAGAGCTTTGTAGGGACTATCTATTTAGTTCAATAATTTTTATCATTGGCTTTGAGCCTCCCCTTTTCTCTTTTTAAGATTTATATGAAATAAATATAT
>NW_017306451.1:837306-904832 GCF_000935625.1 Nanorana parkeri | reverse complement strand
CCCCCCCCCCCCTTTTTTCTTTTTAAGATATATACGAAATAAATATATTTTTATGTATTTTTCTGTTTGGAGTTGTCATTTATCCGGTGCTTTCAAAACCCCACTTTTTCTTTTCTTTAAAAGAACTCTTTCTGTTCCAGGGCAGATCGATTCTCCTGCACTTGCGATCTGCAATGCCGATCTGTACTGGAACAGCTGCCAAAGCGCTGGAATGTTTGAGCAAATGTGCGGTCACATATTCCACTGCTGTAAAACTGGGTGGGATTACGTTAAAATGTGTGACCCCGTGACCAGTCACACATTCTAACGTAGTCACAAACTTTGATAGAACAGAGACATTTTTCTGCATACCTGGATTACTCAAAGACCACTCCCTGACATTAGCATCTATGGTCAGCTTTTCACCATTGCACCCTCTTTTGGATCCAAAAACCTGCTACTAAAATAGAAACTTTCATAGAGATTAGTTTTCCTCAACTCTTGCTTTAAAGTGGACCTTTACTTCCTTTCACTAAAAATCACATCAGCTTTCAGCTCAGCATGCTGATATAAAATCATCTTACATTTATTAGTTAAACAAACATATTTTTCTTTTACTTACAATTTCTTTTTTTCCACTTCCTGGTCCACTTTGGCACAAATGATGTAATTGTACCCAAGCATTGCATCCCAGTGTATTGCTGGGAAATCTCACCTGTAATCTCATGAGATCTCAGGGAAAGGCATTTTCCTCCTCTGAGATGATGTGCATGGTCACATGTCCTGGTCACATGTGCCCGAGTTCCAGGAAGTAAAGGGAGATCTAGTAATCTGCCCTTAGTAAACATGGCCACTGTGAGAAGACTGGGGAAGAAAAGAGAAATAAGATATGCAAAGAATACAAAGCCAGCAATTACCTAGAAGCATGAGTTTGTAGATTGTCATTGCTAAACATATCTAAAGGTGTGTTTGTTGTTATTTTTAAGGTTTGGTTATGGGTAAGTTCTTCTTTAAGCTGAAGATGAGGACTGGGTAGATTATTTTGTTCAGCCATTTTTATATAATCTTTTTTATTGCTGGCCGGGTCCCTATCAGAGACATTTCACATACCCTTGGGAAAGGAATTGAGAGGAAGTCTTCCCAATAGGGGCATACAGTAGATAGCAATTAAAACCAAATGATATAACCTATACCACTCAATCCAAAACTATACCATAAAATTGTTTTGAAAGTAATTGTGGTTCAAAATGTCCGTTTAGTAAAAACTTTTTAACCACTTTACTTAGATTGAATTTAACTTTATTGCTTTTAGAAGCCCATCATTGGGTTTAGGTCACCTTCCTCGGTATGCTCATAGACTTTATTTGTTTTGTCTTAAATCTTTTCCATCCTACCCTTCAGTCTTGCACAGTTGTACACATTCCTCCCTCTCGTATACTGAAATAGCTCACTCTGATTTTACTGCACACTGTGATCTTCTCACAATGTGTATTAGAAGTCACAGCATGCCAGATTGAGCCTGCCTCACTTCCTAGTTGGAGGACATTCAGCATCATGTAGCCCTTTCCTCACCATTTCCAATGTCTCTGGTTCGCCTCTTTCTTTTATTGGATTTTAGTTCTTTCAATCATGGAGGGTCATTTTTCTTTTTAAGATTTATACGAAATAAATATATTTTTATGTATTTTTCTGTTTGGAGTTGTCATTTATCCGGTGCTTTCAAAACCCCACTTTTTCTTTTCTTTAAAAGAACTCTTTCTGTTCCAGGGCAGATCGATTCTCCTGCACTTGCGATCTGCAATGCCGATCTGTACTGGAACAGCTGCCAAAGCGCTGGAATGTTTGAGCAAATGTGCGGTCACATATTCCACTGCTGTAAAACTGGGTGGGATTACGTTAAAATGTGTGACCCCGTGACCAGTCACACATTCTAACGTAGTCACAAACTTTGATAGAACAGAGACATTTTTCTGCATACCTGGATTACTCAAAGACCACTCCCTGACATTAGCATCTATGGTCAGCTTTTCACCATTGCACCCTCTTTTGGATCCAAAAACCTGCTACTAAAATAGAAACTTTCATAGAGATTAGTTTTCCTCAACTCTTGCTTTAAAGTGGACCTTTACTTCCTTTCACTAAAAATCACATCAGCTTTCAGCTCAGCATGCTGATATAAAATCATCTTACATTTATTAGTTAAACAAACATATTTTTCTTTTACTTACAATTTCTTTTTTTCCACTTCCTGGTCCACTTTGGCACAAATGATGTAATTGTACCCAAGCATTGCATCCCAGTGTATTGCTGGGAAATCTCACCTGTAATCTCATGAGATCTCAGGGAAAGGCATTTTCCTCCTCTGAGATGATGTGCATGGTCACATGTCCTGGTCACATGTGCCCGAGTTCCAGGAAGTAAAGGGAGATCTAGTAATCTGCCCTTAGTAAACATGGCCACTGTGAGAAGACTGGGGAAGAAAAGAGAAATAAGATATGCAAAGAATACAAAGCCAGCAATTACCTAGAAGCATGAGTTTGTAGATTGTCATTGCTAAACATATCTAAAGGTGTGTTTGTTGTTATTTTTAAGGTTTGGTTATGGGTAAGTTCTTCTTTAAGCTGAAGATGAGGACTGGGTAGATTATTTTGTTCAGCCATTTTTATATAATCTTTTTTATTGCTGGCCGGGTCCCTATCAGAGACATTTCACATACCCTTGGGAAAGGAATTGAGAGGAAGTCTTCCCAATAGGGGCATACAGTAGATAGCAATTAAAACCAAATGATATAACCTATACCACTCAATCCAAAACTATACCATAAAATTGTTTTGAAAGTAATTGTGGTTCAAAATGTCCGTTTAGTAAAAACTTTTTAACCACTTTACTTAGATTGAATTTAACTTTATTGCTTTTAGAAGCCCATCATTGGGTTTAGGTCACCTTCCTCGGTATGCTCATAGACTTTATTTGTTTTGTCTTAAATCTTTTCCATCCTACCCTTCAGTCTTGCACAGTTGTACACATTCCTCCCTCTCGTATACTGAAATAGCTCACTCTGATTTTACTGCACACTGTGATCTTCTCACAATGTGTATTAGAAGTCACAGCATGCCAGATTGAGCCTGCCTCACTTCCTAGTTGGAGGACATTCAGCATCATGTAGCCCTTTCCTCACCATTTCCAATGTCTCTGGTTCGCCTCTTTCTTTTATTGGATTTTAGTTCTTTCAATCATGGAGGGTCAGCATCATGAGTGGGCATTACCCAGGGCCGTCTCCATACAAAGGCAGCCTGCCTAGAAATGGCCACTCCTCCAGACTGACAAGGGTTTTTAATATTTACATAACTCCTCCCAAGAATCAGACCACTGCTTGCATCAGGGCTGAAGGATCTTAGGAGGAGTACTGAGGCAGGGTGTTGTGATCATTTCAGGAAGCTATGTACAACAACCTGTTGGCTGCTCTCACCAGCCATGATCTGCATTGCACAGAGAAGCGCAAAGGCCCAGTGATGACAACACTGGGTCTAAAATAAGTTATGTCATGAAAACACACAGGTCTTATTTAAAATGTTCATTAGGATTGAAAGGAGGAACCAGGGAAGGCAAAATATAATTTAACTACAGCTTAAATAGGCAGTGTTTCTTTAAACTTCCATATTTAATAGATACTGAGTGAAGTATAATGCATTTCATAAATTGTAGTGTGATAAAAGATATATCTTGTGGTAGTTGCTGAACAGTTAGTAATCCAGTATTTTATTAGCAAGCAGTATTCAAACTGTAAAGGGCAACTCCACACCTTTATCCCACCAAAATATTAAAAAGATGCTTTACATTTTAATGATTGTCTTTCAGACTTTAACATTTTGATAAATATATGGCTCCATCTGCATTTTGTAGTTATGTGGGTGGACACTTACATAAAAAATCATATTTTCTGTGCACAGCTTTCATTTTGTAGCCAATGTGGGCTGCCTGGCAGGTACTGTCACTGGCAGCCTGGTTTATATGCAACAGCTATTTGTCCTGTTCACATAGAACACATACTAATTAGGTACACAGGAGTGGGCAAAATAACAGAAGCACCACATTGAAAAGGGGTTCAATTTTGAAGTAGCTAAATACAAATGACAAACACAGTTGCAAAGGTGAATTATTATTATTATGTATTAAGTCCATTGCTAATTAAGCCGTAAGTATCAGCTATACAAAAAAGTTTTATTTAAAAAAAAAATTGCAACATGCGACAAATGTTATTCCTTAAAGAGGAACTTCAACCATATCTTCTAAATAACAACAAAGGCACCTTCAGAAATGTTTAGTAATGACAATCTACAAACACATACTTTTTATATTTTGCATACCCTATTTTACCTTTACTCCCCAGTCATCTGACAGTGGCCATTTTTACTAAGGGCAGATTGCTATATCTCCCTTTACTTCCTGGAATTCTGAGACATGTGACTAGGAAATGTGACCATGCACATCATCTCAGGAGAGGAAAATGCCTTTCCCTGAGATCTCATGAGATTACAGATGAGATTTACCAGCAATGCACTGCTGATGTAATCCTCCCAGGATGTAACATTTGGGCACATAATTTGTGCCAAAGAGAACCAGGAAATGGAAAAAGAACAATTGTAAGTAAAATAAAAATATGTTTGTTTAACTAATGCATGTAAGATGATTTCATATAAGCGTGTACAGCTGAATGCTGATGTGATTTTGAGTGAAATGGTTAAAGCTCCATTTTAATGGCACCCCAACACATCAAGAAATCACATGTCTATTATATGGCACCACATTGCATGGTAACCTATTACGACGCAATCTGGTGTGATGCGGTCAGAAAAAAAAAAAAAAGGACGTGTGATTTAGCTGTGGTAGGCAACCCGTTTAAATGAATGGACTGCACTACTGAAGGGCACTACAACGTACCCTGCTGCACCTCTGCGATGTCGCATTACAAAGGTGTTAAGAGAGGATTACACTCCTAGAAAGCTAAGGGTTCATTTACACCCATCATTTGTGGTGCGCTGCAGTAACATGCAAAATGCACAGCAAAACACCATGCATTCATTTTTAATTTTCAAAGCAAACCACCTCCAACACACATGTATTATTACATCGTATATGTTACATCACTTGTTAAGATGTGTTGTGTTAAAGCAGCCTATTTATATGAATGGGCTTCCAGTACACCAGAACAGACATAACATCAGAGATGCAGCATTTGTTTTTGACACAGCACACCAGGCACACCGACAGTAGTGCAATACAATGCATCGTGGTGCGCTGCAATGCTGGTGCATTGCCTTAGTGCATTACATTGCATTGCAAATTAATGGCACAGCAATGCACTAACACATGCATGACTAGTCACTCCAATAAATAGGTGTAAAGGGACACTTACAACTGGTTCAGGATTTGTAATGGTATGAGATTTTATCATGTGGTAGTCATTTGGTGTGCAGACTATATACTACCATGTGGTAGTATAGGTGTGCAGTCTATGGAGGAAGCACTGTGTTCCTCACCATGTTTCTAAATTCCACGATAATAATGCTCCATACATGTTGCTAAACAAATCAAGAGTAGTTTCGTGCTGTATACAAGTTTACATGACGGTCGTTTCCACAAACATCCCATTTTACTCATTTAGAACCTGTATGGTGGCATTCCATGAAGAACAGAAGCTATTTGGAAGACAAAGTGCTTGATTTACTAAAGGCACATAGGCCATTCACTAAATGAGGGAATTTTCCCTAAGCTTCGTGAATGTGGTGAAAATTCACATGCAAGGCAAATGTAAAAAAAAACTATATTGTTCTTGCACATAATTTGCTGTCAGCAGAGCTTCTCCTGTAAGCTAAGGGAACATTTCCTTATAAAGTGAAAAGCCTTTTTGCCTTTAGTAAATCAACCCCATATTCCTTGATATAGCTATATTGTTAGCCTTCCATTATTTTGTAAACCCCTCTAGAAAATCATTCCCAGTGTATATGTCACAGGAAGATCATGTGGACTTAAAAGCTTTTTAGAATTACGTACAGCTCTATAGCTTTTTCAAAAATTAAGCAATGTTAATTGAGGCGATTGTTCTTTTTGCTGCAATCCCATCAAAGACACCCAACAAAGAAATCCACCCGTGCTTGACAAACAATCTGTTCCATTGTTTGGCCAGTTCAGGTAGAATGCATCTATTTCAGAATGAACCCACATGTAAATGGATGGTCTTGTTAATATACTGTAAAGACAACAAAACCAATTGAGTGAGCCACTGCACATTTTTGTTACTTTGAACCATCTATTTCAATTGAAATGGACCTTTCATCTATATGAAGATCAGCTTTCATGTGCCTTTAGGTGATTCAGCCTTACATTGCATAACTATAATATAAAAACATGCATATGCCTGTATGGTGTAACACTTTGGGGTCTATTCACGAAGCTGCCGAAGGATCTGGCCGTAGCTTCGGCCGATCCTCCGGCTAGCTTCGGCCCCAGGACCCCTTCGGTTCAGTAGAACCGAAGGGGTGCTGTACGGGCTATTCACAATAGCCCGTACAGCTCCCGATCATGGCCGAGCGGCTCAGTCGAGCCGAACCCATATGCATCGGCTCGGTTGAGCCGTGCTGAAAGCCGAAGCTGCTAACCAGGGACTCTGATCTCAAAACAGCTAACTCTCCCTGGCCCCCCGGGAGTCTCCTGCTCCCGGCAGCCCAGGAGAGAAACACTGCTGTGTCTTTTTTTTCTTTATTCTGACACGATCGATGTCAGAATAGAAAAAAAAATAAAAAACATTTTTTTCCCATTGAAAAGCATTGGGACATTACTATTGGCTATTTCAATTTGCAATAGCCAATAGTAAACTAGCATTGTACCCACCCTCTGCTGCAGTTCCCCATCAGGTCCATCAGCAGAGGAGCGGGAGGCTCCCAGAGCACCCGGGACAGTTTTTTTTTTCTTTTATTTTTAACAGCAGCAGAGCCGCCAGACAATAGGAAACTATTGAGCGTTGAATAGCCGAACAGTGTTCGGCTCACTTCACTTCAGATCGGTCATTCACTCAGGTGCCCTCGGCAGCTTAGTGAATAGACCCCCTAAGATAACATTGTAGTAACCAATGCTTAAAAGAGAACTATGGAGTAAGTGTTTTTCCCCATAGTTCTCTTAAGGGTCACAGGAGGACATATACTAACCTCCTCCCATGATCCAAAGCTCAGTATATTGCGAGCTACAGCTCGCGGTATACCGAGACCGCCGCAGAGGCAGAGACAGCTGTACCCCCCCCAATCCGTTCCTCCAGTCAGCGCTGGAGGATCCCTGCGGGGTGCAGTGACTGACAGTTTGCAGTGACAGGATCGAGAAGTGAGCGAGCGACGGTATGCGTTTGCCCTCTTCCCAATCTATTGAGCCGACCTGTGACAGTTTCATTGTCACACGTCGGCTTCAACTATGAGGTGAGTGATTTTACTGTAGTCTAAGCAGTAGCTTTTATTGAAGGGAATATATAATCTTTTGTAGATAGTGATGTTAAAGGAATCCACATTAATGTAAATCATTCTATAATGTAAGTCAATGCTTTAAAAACCTTGTTAAAAATTTATAATTTGTAATTATAAATGTACATTAGGCAGCCATATTTTGACCATAACATATTCAGGCTCTGCTTCCTGCTCTACAGTACTACACTGTGATTGTGTTTTTATGTTCTTTCTCACAGTGCAAGGCTAAAGCTGGCCATGCAGGTGGCAATTTGATAAAGCAATTGAACTTTTGAGTCCAGTTGCCAAAATTTCAAAGCAAAGTGGTTTCGATCAACCACACTGAGATGTGATTGAAGCTGCCCAAAATAAACCTGAAGGAAAAAAATGTATTTCATTGCAGTATTTTCTTCTGTTTTAAACTCAATTTTTCAATTTGTTTTGAATCTGTAATTTTGTTGTTTCTGCCAGTTACTTGTGATCATATCTGTGAGTCCCCGTGGATGGAAAATGGTTGAAATTGACCTAAAATTGCCACATGTATAACCAGCTTATGGGTTGACTGACTGGAACCAAGTGTATTCAATGTGTGGCTAATATCTTGGGGTTGATTTACTAAATGCAAATAGGCTGTTCACTTTGCAGGGGAATTTGCACTTTGCAGGGGAAGTTTCCGTTAACTTGTGGTAAAGTTTCACTTTGCTAAGACTATCCAATCACGAGAATGGAAAATAAAAAACAACAGTATTGTTTTGGTTGATGATTGGATGATGGAAGTCAGCAGAGCTTCATCTCATTCACTAAACTAAGGTAAACTTCCTCTGAAAAGTGCCATTTCCCTTGCAAAGTAAACAGCCTATTTACTCTTAGTAAATTAACCCCTCGAGTTAACAGCTGTTAAGAGCCAGCTAAGTAGTAGCTCCATGCCTCAAGAAGATCATCTGAAAAAAAGCTGGTTTTAAAAAATAGCAAGTCACATTAAAAATATTTTATAAAATGACTACTTTCTGTAGTTCCTAGGGAATGATACCCAACTATACACTCACTGCCATTGTTGTTAGTCTATAACCTCCCTGCTAATGCCCCCAGCATCCTTCACTAATACCCACTAAACCAGTATTTCAGCCTGTATCATTGTTCCCCTCATGTCTTTCCCTAAGGGTATACACGGGACAAATTTAATTCTGTTTCTGATGAACCAGTTGAAATTTGCACAGTGGGTGCCAATGTCAGCACCCTTCTGCCAGGCATCCCTTGATCAGCTGATCAAAGGAGCCAGTTGGAAAATTCTTGGCCTAGCGGGGCCAGCAGCCAATCAGTTGCTAGCTCTGTTCAGGTATTCTGACAGTGGCCACAGTCAGAATACAAAGGAAAAAGCAGGGGAATTGTCCATCAACACTTGTAAGTGATGATGGAGGAATCTGTTCTATTTTTGTTTGTTCAGCGTGTGGGATGAATGAAAACAATTGAAATGTGTAGGCCGAGCTTCAGTCGCAACATTGTAAAATACCATACCTTTCCAGTTAATGCCTCCTGAACCCTTTATTAACTGTGCCACTCCTACTACATACCCCAATAGTCCTTGTATTCTTTCAGTCTTTACTAAATATTACTATTATTGGTACTACTTATATTTTACTGTAGTCTAAACACCTGCCTCTTATAGATTTGTGCTATTTAAATCTTTTCCATCAGCTGATCTTCTGTCCACACCCCTATTGGCCCCTCTCCTGCTTCTTTTTTCTGCCATAGCCACCCATATCCATGCCTGATGGGCTGGGGGGGGGGAGAGAGTTGCAACCCCCTGCAACTGAAATAATTTGAAGAAATATTGACAGAAAGCATCAAATACAAATCATTTTTTCTCGGCAGTTCCTGGACCCAGCGCTTAGTAGTCCAAACTGTTAGACTACGGTCAACACTTGGGATCTGGTCTAGCCTTCTCACTCTCCTTGGTAACATCACTGAGCAAGCATACACAGTATAGTCATATGTCAGCAGGAAGGAAATCAGTTGCTCCACCTGTAGATAAGGTCCACCACTATGGTCAGATAAGGCCCACTACTATGGTCAGCACTTGGTATCAGGTCTAGCATTCTCACCCTGCTTGGTACTGTCACTAGTAACATCAATGAGCATGCATAGGCAGTATTGTCATATGCCAGTAAGAAGAAAATCAGTTGCACCACCTACAGATAAGGTCCACCACTATGGTCAGATAAGGCCCACTACTGTGGTCAGCACTTGTTATCAGGTCTAGCATTCTCACCCTGATTGGTACTGTCACTAGTAACATCAATGAGCATGCATAGGCAGTATTGTCATATGCCAATAGGAAGTAAATCAGTTGCACCACCTACAGATAAGGTCCACCACTATTGTCAGAGAAGGCCCACTACTATGGTCAGCACTTGTTATCAGGTCTAGCATTCTCACCCTGCTTGGTACTGTCACTAGTAACATCAATGAGCATGCATAAGCAGTATTGTTATATGCCAGTAGGAAGTAAATCAGTTGCACCAGCTGTAGATAAGGTCCATCCACCACAATGAAGAAAGCTTGATAGGTGGGCTTGCTGCTAGTCTGTCATTAACTCCGTCACTCAGCCTTAAAGTGTGCATAAGTGAATAGTATGGGTAAGTTCTGCTTTAGCAAGAACTTTAGGCAAAAGTGTGCTTTAGCCTGTAGCAGCCAGATTTTACATTTATATTTTCAAACAATGCAAAGGAGATTTAAAAGGTTCCCTGTCTTTGGGTCCATGCTAGCTTTCAGTGCCTCTACACATGCTCTTTGTATTTTCCTCTCACCAACTTTTTCTGGGTTCCCGACTACCTTTTCATCATTGATCACTTTCTGCCTTGTTCACTTTGCTTTTGAAAAGTGATGAATAACGGGGCTATTTTAAATCTGATCTGCTAGCTTCTTCTGCAATCTTAGTTAGATAATTGAAGCTTAACTCCAGACCAATAGCTAAATGCATGGAGGAAAAACATATACAAGGGTTGTTTAACCTTGTGTTTCTGTCCATCCATTCTGGTGACTTATGCAGATATTTCAAACAGCATAGCCCTGTTTGGCAAAGTAAGAGACTTGTATTTTTCTACAGCTTGTGTTTGTGCTTTTATTTGCCTGGAGTTTAGCTTTTGAGAAGCAGCATTATTTTCCTTTTTTGATAAATGACTAATGGCCAGCTTCAGTCACTATGGTCAACTTATATATCATAAACATTGCATTTAGGAGATAGGCAGTTCAGTCAATGGGGGTTGGGCTTACTGATTTTGTATATAAAAGTTAGAAACTAACAGGGCTATTCACAGAAGGGTGAAGAGTTTGGAGAAGGCAGGAGAAGTGAACAATCTATGACAACATAGCTGATTTGGAAAAATTCTCCAATTCAGCTCACTTTCCAGTTCAGCTATGTTGTACTAGATTGTTCACTTCTCCTGTCTTCTCCAAACTCTTCACCCATTTGTGAATAACCCTGTAAGCCTTGATGAATTCACCAAATGCTTACAAAGCCTGCCATCATATAGTAAATGTTTGTTCAATTTTGGATCCTTTCCCGAATATACTTATAACTGATGACTTCATAAATGAATACCGATTTTCAAATTGTGTCCCTCCAAAATGCTTTTTCTTTGAGTTGCTAATGCAAGAAAAATATACCAACGTAGTGAATTTTTTCTAGTGACTGTGCAGACTGCAGATAAAACAATACAGTACAACAGGTTTCACAATTAGTCACGCCATTTGCGTATTCTTTTCATACATGTCATATAAGTGATCATGTGGAATTTCCAGAATAGATAATGTTTAAAATTTGTAATGCTTTTAGTATCTCGGACATTCTCAAATGTTTTGTAAACTAGTTTTTGCTATAAGCATATCCTTGTGTTCTTTTTCCTGGAAATAACCCCCAGTATAATACAGCAAATTATAGAGAATTTCAGACAAGACAGATGATGATAGCAGAAACTCAAGAGAGAGAGGTAGCTCTGACCTTGACCGTGTTTGAATGTGCATGTTCAGGCTGCTGAAAATTTCAAAGCGCTTTGCAATTTGTTTTAAAACGGCACTTGGTAAAATTAAGTCCTACAGGATTTATGCTTTGTATCATAAGTAATTAAAATAAAACAGCAAAGTATATCTCACACTCAAAGTAATATTATGAATGCACCCACTTAGGTGATAGTTCATTAACGTGTGCAAGAAAAAGATCTCCATTATTTTTTTTCCTCAGCCTGTGCCAAGCTTTATTTGTTAAGGTATGCTTTTGCGTGAAAATACCCTGCGGTGGATGCTTAGTTGGCTGTATTATTTAATAGAATATGCTCAGTTTTCAATATTAATGATACAATGAAGTTGCCAGTTAGCACACTGCTGATTGGACAGTGAAGGTAGCAGTACACTGATGAGGTAATTCCTGTACTTACTCTGATTCTATCAGTCTGTCTCCTGTCAGCACATGTGTATGCAGCTGAACCCGATTGGCTCAGGAGGTACACCCTCTCTCTCCCAGTCTCGCTGCACAGAGGAAGCTTAAAGTACTTTCAATGTTTGCATTTAAAAACATTTAGGGCTCCTTCACACCAAAATTGGACCTAAGGGCTAGTTCACACCAGAACTGCGTGCGTCAATGCAGCTGCAATGCGATGTATTTTTCCGCGATTTTACTGTGATTTTACAGAGTTTTTACTGCGATTGATGCATTTTTTTGCTTAAAATGGGATTTCAGGTGCATTCCAGTGCAAATTGCAGTCATTTTTTATGTGTTTAAATGCGTTCAGTTGCAATCAGATGTAGCTAAAATAGGACAAGCAGTATTTTTTCTGATTGCATCTGAACGGACTGCAATGGTGTGAATAGAGCACCAGAAATCCCATAGGAAAGCATTGTGATGTATTTTGGCTGCAGCAGCCAAACTGAACAGACAGCATCACAACTGCATCTGGTGTGAACCTACAGAGTACCTGCAATTTTTTTTGACCAATCTTTATGTGAAGTAACATGTCCTGGATACACATTCCTCACTGTATTTCTTTTGTTTACTTGCGTTGCGTTTACATGCGTCTGCATGCATTTTTGATGCATTGCGCTGGAAAAAATAGAGCATGCTTACCTTTTTTTTTTTGTGCATTGCAATGCAACGCACCGGTGTGAACTGGTCCCATTCACACCAATACATTTTTGGGTGGCCTTGCTTTGGCATTCGTTGAAAAATGTAACGCAACTGAACTGATGTGAATGGAGCCTTAATTATTTGTAATGAGTGCATAACTGCATTAATTCATTTAATACAACTGCCTGGAGTTCAGCTGTCAAGAAACCCTCAACTCCATTTTAAACAATTCTTGGCTTTGGACGTATGGAGTACATCCTAAAAAACTGAATTGAAGTACAAAGGGCCTATGATGCATACCCTGTTCCTCTACCCCTGCTTCTGCTTCCCCCACCTCTCTTGCTGGCAAATCCCAGCTGTCAAAATGACAGCCAGGACTTGCTAGTTGCAGAAGATAAAGTGGTTAGACTTGCCAACTAGCAAGTACCACAAGATGCCTGCATTACAGCTGAGAGCCAGGAAAACCTGTTTTGTGTCCCTTCTCTGATTTAGTTTTACTTTGTTACTGGGGCTTGACGTTCCCTGACTCAGCCCAGCTAACTGCCATTGCCCTGCCCCTTCTGACTGTCTTAGTGTCCAATAAGGGCACCCTCAGTGGATTGGGATTGGCAGTTGGTGTACCTTGACAATAGAGTCAGGCCATCAGAGTGATACTAAATGAGAGAGGGGTACAGAAGAGACTTTTTTGGCTAATAAATGCAATATAAATTTCAAAAGCCACTGCTTTTGGATGTTCAAGAGCTTATATCAGTATAAATGTCTGTACTAATAAACACAACAACGTTAACAGAAGTACAGTCGGTTTCCATCTTTCTTTGCAGTAGAGGCCACACTGGTGTTGGGAGATAGGAGAGGGGAAGTGCACTGAATGAGAAGATTATGGAAACAGATACAGGCTGTGGTATGGTAAATACATTTATCTGGACAAGAAAGGTGGTAAAGCTAACACATTTCACACACTGCAAAAGTTAATATTTATAAAAAGTAAAAAGAGGGCAACAAATTATAGCAAAATTGGTTCACAATGAGTCAGAGAATCACCCACAGCCATTTGGGTTAGGCTGGTGAAAATGTTTAAAGTACTGTATATCTAAAGCCAAGACTGTTTTTAGCTGTGTTTAGAGCAGGGATAGACAAAATGCAGCCCTCCAGCTATGCTGCAACTACAAATCCCATGAAGCACTGAAAGTCTCTGACAGCCACGGCATGTGTAGTTTTACTACAGCTAAGGGCTGAAGTGTGCCTACCCCTGGTATAGAGTAAGTAATGGTCAAAAACTCCTATTTCCCTTTTTTATGCTTCCCATTAGGGAGATTGCCCTTAACTTCCTTTCCCAGGGATACAAAAAGATGTGAGAGAAAATCTCTCTAAAGTGAAAAGATATCTCTTCTTAGGCAGTTGTCTTAGGCAATTGGGGGGGGGGGGGGGGACGTAGGTCTTTTTTTTTATGTCGTGTTCTGTGCGGGGGGGGGGGGGGGGGGGGGGGCATTGGAACATTTCCCTTCGCCTCCTGTTCCAGTGACAGCTGTATTATTTTTGATTTCCCAACACTTTCTGTGACAACAGTCACCAGGACAGATAGAAAGGGCGAATATTACCAGGGCTGATACAGTATTGCAAAAAATCACAATGGATCTGCCTGTTCCAGAGGTTATCCAAAACTAAGAAAACCGGTTTTAGCTTTAGATACACTCCTATTGATGGGTAATGAAAAGATAATTCAGGAATAATGAATGATACAAGAGTATCATATAAAAAAAGGTTCAGCTGTTAAGCTTGGACACATTACAAGGAATACTATTTTCACATGGAAATGGTATTTTGTTTTTCCAGCACTTGAAGTTACAAAATGAGAGGAACTCAGTGTTGCATGTGTGTGATGTTCTCTTTTGTTTAGTTTGGTGTTACCTCTAAACACTACGAATGATACTTCCTTCCTGGCTAGAACATTCAAGTGTGAGAATTGTTCCTCGGAGTGAATTGGAAACATCAGCAATGTCTGTGTGACTTGTCTGTAGTCAGAATAGCTTGTGATTTCAGCATATAGCTGGAACGTGTGAGACAAAGCCAGGTGCCTTCATTTGTACACTACCATTTATTTTGTGTGCACTGCTTCAATAAATATAGATATCAGTATTCCGTATGCAGCAAAGCCAATGCTCTCCATGTTTGGGAATGTTTTGGTGTTTTGTGAATATTGTGTACCAGTCACTGAATCAAACCTTTCTGAAGTATAAGCAGTAAAAGGTATATGCCATTGAGTATTATTACCTTTTTATTTCATGTCATTTCAAAAACAATGGCGTGATTTCATATGCTGCTTTGTTTTACCAGTAATATAGGTGTGGCATAGTTTCCTTTTAATAGGATGTGTCCTTGAGGTGTGAACTTGTTTTATCCAACTTAAACTGCTTCCTCGTTAAACCTAACTGGTAGCTTATAGTTGTTTGGGTTATATATTGTGTAAGCCAGAGACTCTTTTTGTGTGGCAGCAGTCTATTAGCAATCATTTCTAGCAATGTCACCTGAAGCACTGTAAATTAGGAATTATCCTTACCCTTGTGCGCTATGTTTATGAAAAGCAGCGTTCCGTGAGGAAGAACATAAACATGATTGCTTTGTGGATGTTTTGGTGTCTGTTTAAGGTAGGTTTTATTGTCCTGTGTTTACAGCTCTTTGATTTATGAACTAATCAGAGCTTAAACCTGTCATCTCTGGCTCTATCTAATATTCTGTATTGACTTATTCCAGCTGTATTTATATAATATGATTAAAGCAATGACAGGTGTTATAACCTGCAGACTGGAATGATCAAATGCTATGTTGTCATTGCTCATTAGCTGCTATGCTGCTGCAGCATTTGGGTCATTTTGCTGATTCTCTATTTTACCACTTCAGCTCTTATACCTTTATACCCTTTATGAACCAGAACAATTTTTACTATGGGCCTGTTTATTTGGTGTTAACTTTGTCATTCCTTGTATAACAAAGTAATATATGCATTGTTTTTTGGGGACAAACTAGGCTTTCTCTTGCCAATATTGTGTGGGAGAAACTATTTTATTTACTATGTAATCTATTGACAAAAACAAATATGAATTTTTCTATTCTGACCAGTGTTAGTTGTTTTACAAAAAATGTTTTATTGTAAATAAAAAATAGATATTAATGGTAATAAATAAGCTGCAAGCTTTTTGTAAATGTGATGACTGTAGGGCCTCATTCACAAGAGAAACGGCCTGCACTTTCAGCTCCGTGCTATGTGCACGGCCGTATCGTGCAGCTCCCGGGGAGGCGTGTGATTAGTACGCAGCCCCTGTCTTTCTCTATGGGACTACGCGGCCGTACGCCGCCCTCCGCTCACCCCAAGTGCATCGGGGGGTGTTGGAACGTACCAACTGTTCCGTACGACCGCGGTGGACCCTGCAAGGACACCTTGCCGATCCCTGGCGGGGGGGCACACGGGGGGGGCAAGTGAAAACCTAGGGGGGGGCAATTGCCCCCCCTTTCCCCCTGTAGTGACGCCACTGATACTCTGCAGGGTAAAGTATATTTTTTTGATCTGGATTCATAGTTGGAAAAAAAAGATTGACAGGGTTATTCACAAAAGGGTAAAGAGTTTGGAGAAGGCAGGAGAAGTGAACAATCTAGGACTGGGGTAGGCAACATGGGCTCTCCAGCTGTGCTGAAACTACAAATTCCATAAGGCATTGCAAGCCACAGGCATGACTCCCAGAGGCAGATGCATCATGGGATTTGTAGTTTCAGGGCAGCTGGAGAGCCAATGTTGCCTTCCCCCTGATCTAGGACAACAATGAACTGGCAAGTGAGCTGAATTGGAGAATCTTTCCAAATCAGCTATTTTAGCCTAGATGGTTCACTTCCCCTGCCTTCTCCAAACCCTTCACCCTTTTGGGAATAACCCTGTGAGTGTTTCATATTAATTTAATTGGGACTGGTTAGGGTTAACTAAGTGTTAATATAGTAATACATTTAATTTTTTTTTTTTACTTGTAAGGTTTCTTCTACTGATGTCATATGAACATTAAAGGTCACACCTATGATCTACATCTAAAATAAATAGTAAATACAATTAAACAATACCTTTTTATACTGTATTACTCAAGGACACTTGACTATTTGCATGTGCAAGTGTCATTTTACACAGGAGCTTCTGCTATGTAATACATTATTATTATACAGATTTTATATAGCCCCAAGAATTTGAGTAGCACTACAAAAAGAGACAGTACAGTTACAATACAATTTCATTCAAGAGGATTAGGAGGGCCTTGCTTAGGAGAGCTTACACTCTAAAAGGAGGGGCAAGTGATACAAAAGGTTATACCTGTGAGGAATTAGCTTATAGAGCGTGTAGAAGTAAAGTTTTTAGGAGAAGGCAGGACAGGTTTCTCTGAAGAGTTGAGTTTTCAGTTATTGCCTATTAAGGCAATTTTGACATTGCTGTAGCCTATGAACAATTTTAATGTTTCAAAGAGAGTGTTTGTTTTGATGGAATGAAAACAGAATACATATTCCTGATCACATTACCACTAACCCTCTCAAAACCTGTGAAACAATTCCATTATTATGATTGACAGCACAGACACATAGGGGGACTAATATGTGTGCAAGGTGGGAAGGAATTACACAGGCAAGGTGGTGAGTTGAAGAGACCGGGCCTCTGGTTGAACATGTAAAAAAGAAAATATAACAAAGGAAACCAGTGAACCATTATATAGCTACAAAGCCTTCCTTAACAACCAGTGACACTGATAGTGGGCAGAGCCTGATGGGGATGTTGATGGACCAGTTCCCCATCAGGTCCACTCTGCTACTGATTCACAGCAGGCAGCAGACACATTCCATAGCCAATAGCAGGCTGTTTAGTTAGGTGGATCTAATGGGGAACTAGTATCTCAGAGTTTCCCATCTAGCTCCACCCACCCACTGCAAAAGTGCTCGCCTGCTGTACCTTCCTGTGCACTAGGTGCAGTGGCCAGGCAGAGAGCTCAGTAACGCTGAGTCTGTGATTTCTCAGACTCAAGGCTATCAGACTCAAGGGGTCGATTTACTAAAGGTAAACTGACTGTTCACTTAGCAAGAGAATGTGCACTTTGCCAGAAAAGTTACCCTTTCTATCATCCAATCATGAGCAAGCAAATATAGGGGTCTATTCACTAAGCCGCCTTAGGCAGCCGAGTGAATCGGCAGGCTACTCGCTGCTGTTCGGTCTATTCTTATAGATGCCGAACAGCAGTGAGTGAATAGACGAATGCCGCTGAGCGGCATTCGGCTCGGCTGTTCTGCTCGCTCCCTCTGTGGGACCGAGCAGAACAGAAAAATAATTAAAAAAGTAGAAAAATAAAAATAGAAAACGATTGTGCAGAGATAGTAATGACAGCTAGCTCCGCCTAACAGTTTTCTATTGGCTGGCGGTTCTGCTGCTGTCAAAAAAAAACATTTGGCCATAGGAATGCATTGCTATTCCTATTGGCTATTTCAATTTGCAATAGTCAATAGCAAACTAGCTATGGTACCCGCCCTCTGCTGCTGTCAATCACTAGTGGGGACCTGATGGAGAACTGCAGCAGAGGGCGGGTGCAATAGCTAGTTTGCTACTGGCTATTGCAAATTGAAATTGCCAATAGGAATCTAGCAATGCATTCCTATGGTGAAAACATTTTTTTTTCTTTTTTTTATTCCGACATGGCTCAGTGTCAGAATAAAAAAAAGAAAAAGCAGTGTTTCTCTCCTTGGCGGTCGGGAGCGCGAGACTCCCGGAGCGCCCGGGAGAGTTAGGCTGTCTGGAGATCAGTGTCCCTAGTTAGCTGGTAACCAGGGACGCCGATCTCTCTGCAAGTGGCCGGAGCCAGCCGTAAGATCACGGCTGGCTCTGCCCAGCTGTCAGAAGCAGGCTGTCGGCCAGCCAATGGCCAAGCTTCGGCTTTTAGCGGGGCTCAGTCGACTGAGCCTAAGGCCAAGTTCGGGAGCTGTACGGGCTATACTGAATAGCCCGTACAGCAGCCCTTCGGTTCTACTGAACCGAAGGGGTCCTGGGGCCGATGCTAGCCGAAGCTAGCCGAAGCTAGCCGAAGGATCGGCCGAAGCTACGGCTAGATCCTTCGGCTGCTTCGTGAATAGACCCCATAGTTGTTTTTTTGTTTTTTTTAATGGTCTTCAGTGGAAAATTCCCTACCCACTAAACTAAGGAGAATTCTCCTGCATACTGCAAATTCTCTTGCAATGGGAACAGCCTATTTGCCCCTTAATAAATCAACCACAGAGTGTCCAGTATGGATGCTTCAGCCTCAATATGCCTCCATGACGCAAATGGCAGTGCTTGCGACAGATTTATGTACCTAGTAGTAAAGTATATCACCAGCACACCAAAGTAAAATCTTCAACGAGTGGTCATTTTATTGATGTACACACATCTCGTCATAAAGCAACATTTCGGGGCCCTTCATCATGATAATGTACCTGTTTCCAACATTAGGTGTGGGGATAAACGATGGAATTCTAGGGATTGTCTAATGAATATCCAGGTTTGAGTCAAGATAAGAATCTAGTTCTCCCATAAAACAGTACCTGCGCCTATGTGTCAGTTATAGTGATGCAGTGCTGAGGATGAGCATTGACTCCCAATGGTATGAAAGCACAGCCGGTACAGATTACAGATTTTTCTGGTGATTGGTTTTAGGAGATGAGCTAATTTGCAGATTAGGTAGATCTCCCACCTTTACAAACAGAAACAGCACTTTTTAAAGTCTGAACTTTTCTTTAATCAAATGTATTTAAAAAAGAAAGTTGAATATAAACTGCTCGGTACTGAAGCAAGCAACAATGAGGGGAATTTATCAAAATCTGGAGCAGCTGTGCATGGCAACCAATCAGCTTCTCTCTCTCTCATTTTCAAATCTTACCTGAGTATACTGAAGAGAGACGCTGATTGGTTGCCATGGGCAACTGCTCCAGATTCTGTCTGCTCCAGTTGTGATAAATTCCCCCCAATGTTTATTTATATAGAATAAGGTTGTAGAAATGACATGAATTACGTGCCTGGAGTCAAGTTGGCTCTGCAGCTATTAGACCATTGAGTGCACAGTTTGTTTGCTGAAAACTGTTTTCCTTGGATACAGTAAGAATGTCTTCCTCTCTGCCTCACTACAGTCTGCCAAAACGACACTGATCACTGAGACAATTTCCTTTAAAGGAAGAAAGCAGATCAGGTGACCTTCCGCAGAAACTATCACTGGAGCTAACTTGTCCGTGCCTAAAATCTGAAGGCTGTTGTTAGCCTGTCTGTGTGAACACTCATGACATAGGGGGAAATTTATCACAACTGGAGCAGACAGAATTTGGATCAGTTTTACCAGGGCAACTAATCAGCTTTTCTCTTCAGTTTGTTCAGTTAAGATTTGAAAATGAAAGAGAGAAGCTGATCAGTTGCCCTGCATAGCTGCTCCAGATTGTGATCAATTCCCCTCACTGTATTTACACAACACAGGGAGTACATCTTCCAAAAAGAATCCAGAATAATAATATTAAAACAACTGTTAAGCTGGCCATACACCTTACAATTTATCTGCAGATTTTCTGTGGTCAGATGGAAAAGGTGCAACAGATTCCTCCATCTACACTTAACTGTATGGATGGAGTAATCTCCACCTGGGCCAATCTGTTGCACTTTTTCCATCTGACCACAGAAAATCTGCAGATAATTGTAAGGTGTATGGGCACCTTGAAAGTGTATCTAAATCTAAAAATGTTTTATATTACAACCTATCACTTCTAATGCTGATTGCTAGGCAACCTGAGCGCTGACATTCATGTTTTCTATGCATTTATCAAGGTACATGGGTAAATGTGGCTGTTTGTAATATTCATTGGGTAATTCTACGGTGAACTTCTACTTTAATATCAAACTGGAAATACTTAACCTTTGAAAATGCATTTTCTGCATTGGCAGTGCTTGTAAACTACACTAAGGGATCTCGCTATGAGCTTTTTACAGTCTTTTCATTCAAGGTTAGAGTGTCCCATGAGATAATAGTTTAGTACAATGGTGACATATAAGCATTTTTAACAAAAATCTACATTTTTTGCTGCTTCCAGTATGATTATGATGTCTGTATCTAAAGAATAAATCTTCATAATGCAATCCTTAGTCCCTCCCCTGCCACTCATATCCAGCTATAGGTTCAGGTCTCCCTCTGTGCCTTCTCCCACACATATCACATAAACCATTGGAACCACACACCATATAGTCAGTGTTGCCTCAACAAGCATTGCTCATGGCAATAAAAGAGGGCACTCCACCTCCTACTTTCTTCGTACGGGTTTCGCCCCTTCTACCAGGGCTTAAATATAGAGTCAATGGGGTTGAGTAGACTGCTCACAAATTTTCAAATGGGAATGATCAGATCATATATTTCAAATTTTTCGGCTATTAAAGCATCTGGCTGAAGAGGGCTTGCAAGTTGTAAAATCACAATTTAAAGAGGGTGAGTTGCTATGAGAAACTTTTTTTTCTAAATGAACTAAGATAATTAATTAAAAGTGTTGTGGCTGTCTGTAAAAAAGCCCTCTTATTGCTTGAGTGGGGGCTCGATTATTATCTTCCCTATGAAGAAAAGGGAACTATCAAAGCCCTGTAAATGTGTCATTGTCTCCATCACTTGAGGGGAACAGTGTGTCCTGGTGCTCCAATGAGTGCATATTGCCCATCTTGCTGTTCTCAAAGAGATATCGCCTACCTATGAACGACATTATTCAATGCAATTATCTCCTTCTCTTTCACTCTCAATTTTCCTTCCCTCTCCTGAAACCCAATTTTAAATATATTTTAGTTTTGTGGGTATACTCCAGATCTCAGTTGTTTGCTATGATGCCGATTCCATTAAATCTATTCCATAAATATTTACTTTTTGTTTTTTTTCAGTTATGTGATTACTACTGTTACTACTATTTTATTACCAATACTACTACTTATTTAACCTTTACTCAGCCTTAAACAATCAATGATTGTGTTTTGAAAGCAAACACTGCTGATGGTGGCACATGACACTTCCTTTCATATAAATATACACTGTTAATTGCTATATTTAGTATATTTTGTGTTCAAGCAATTGCAAAATATTTTTCAGTGTAAACAGCAACAGTATTTTTCTATTGCTAAGAGACATCTGAAAGCAGAACTAAGAAGATTGCTAGCAGGCAGGTTGGATTGGATTTTATGGCAGAATAGAAAATCTGCTGTAAAACATCTTTCCCTTATTATTGTGTAATTGTACTTTGACTACGATGCATGCTGATCTTAGGCCCCATTCACACAGCGACTTATGATGTGTTCTGGGATTCCAGCAACAGAAATCCCTGGTGTTCCCATTCACGTGTGACCACTGTACCAGTTGAAGTTAGGGTGACAGCAGCCACATCGGTCAGCGGCAGTCTGCATGTCATGCAAGCACAAGATAGATGCGTCCAGGGATAATCATCTATCCCAAACCGCATGTAATCGCACATGACTGCCACTGAGGTATGCGGCCACTGTCACCCTGTCATTTAAATCAATGGGTATACTGGTCGCATGCCCACATCCGTATGGACACATCTGGGATTCCTGCTGCAGGAATGCATCGTTTCCTGTATTTGGAATCCCAAAATTTCCCATGTGAATGCAGCCTTATAGATGCAGGGAGTAAGAGCCAGGTGCTGGAAAGACGGTAACTCCAATTACCATGGTGACTTTAAAGAAGAACTCCTGTGAAATTGCAGATTATGCCCTGCATTGGGGCTCCTTACAAAGTTTAAGTACTTGTTTTGGTTTAGGGTCTAAAATAACAAAAACATACTCACCTGATCCTCGATCCTGTGGCAGTGACCACTCACTTCTCTCCTGCTCTGGCTGTAGAATGTACCTCGGCATCCTCACGCTCAATGTAAATGAAAGGACTTGTATTAAATGTAAGGACGTCAGTGGGGCTTAGAATGCTGGAGCCCTGGGGAGAGGAGGCTGCGGGGACCAGTCTAGCAATACAGTCTACTCAAGTTTAATTGCCCAAAATGGATACCTTGAGCCTTGTATAAGTTCTAATGATGGATTAAGCAAGAGTAAAGGTGAAAATGACTTGATCACCTACACAAAAAAAGAGTTCTTTTAGTGTGACTAGCTCAGAGAACTGCCAATACTGTCAAAAGCTTGTACTGTCCTGAAGTGTTATGGAGCTGCCATAGGTGATCTCTCCTGAAAATGCTAGTTGCCTGACTCATCAGATCAGGAGCTCAAAATATTAAAGCCAGAGGAGCAACTTGACAACCAGGTTAACAGCATTTTCAAAAGGAGGTCCACAATGACAACCTTTGGACTTCTCCCAGTACAAATTAAAAGAAGGCATTATACTAAAGTGAGATTACAGAAGAACAAAAATGTAAAACAAATTAAATTAAACTAAAGCCAGCTTTAAGCCTAGGGATTTACACTTTAGTGCTTTGTGGTGCCATTCAGGGGCATCCCAAGGTCAGGTGTCACCCGGTCTCCAGGCCGGGTGTCACCCTGCCGTGCGTTCATGGCACGTGCCCGTGACATCATTGCGCATACGTGGCCATCTGATTGATGCCTGCCAGCGGCCATCTTGGTGATGGAAGCCGGCAGAGAGGAGGGGACATTCACCCGGCAGGATGAGGTATGCCGCTGGGTCCCCTCCTCTCTCCTGACACTGTCGGGCTCTCGGTCCATGACCGAGTGCCTGACTTTTTAGAGGGGGTGACACCAAAATGACTGTCAGTCATTTTGGTGTCACCCCTGCAATGGAGTCACCTGGGTGCGGGTCGCAGCCCCTGCACCCCCCTTGTGACCCCACTGGTGC
The DNA here is from genome assembly GCF_000935625.1 of Nanorana parkeri. Classification (NCBI taxonomy): domain Eukaryota; kingdom Metazoa; phylum Chordata; class Amphibia; order Anura; family Dicroglossidae; genus Nanorana; species Nanorana parkeri. The sequence continues at coordinate 881,373 of NW_017306451.1, read as the reverse complement.
CGTTCATTTTGAATAGCACCCCAATGCACTGAAGAAATGTACCTGCGTTGCACCACAACAATACACGACTCACACGGTGAGACTAAGGCCCCTTTCACACGGGCTGATCAGGAGAGGATCCGTGCACCGATCCTCTCCTGATCACAGCAGTATTGAGCGGATGTCACCGCTGTGACATCCCTGTCCATACAGATTTTTACTCCATCTTGCGATGGAGGAAAAAACTGAAACTGCCGGACCCCATGCATTTCTATGGGGAATCGGAAGTAAACGTACATGTGTCCATTTACATCAGATTACCCCCGGTTTGGCACAATCCGGTCCAACCAAACGGATCTCTGATCCGTTGGTTTTTTCTGACCTAGCCGGAGCCGGGGCTAACCGCGTGTAAACGGACGGTAGACTTGCATAGAGCATCCAATGGGGTCCAACTGAAAAAACTGACAGGCGGACCCGATCGGACCCCTCATGTGAAAGGGGCCTTAGACTGCCATATACCAGATGACTGGGGGTCAGTATTTTTCAGTGCAGAGATGTCAATGCACACCAGAGACAGAAGAAACTTAGTGGCAAATTCAGGCTTTCTGTACTCATTTTCTTCCACACATTCCTGTGTTTTCAGATCCTAGCTTTATTTCACATTTCAAGAAATGATCTACATTTCGTCACTTTTCATGTGGGAGATTCACCAAATGTGTGTCAGCATCTCCTAGGTGAATATATCAAGGACATGGCTAACAAGGGCATTCTTTATTACAGTGGAAATGTTATAAAATTCCAGTGTTTCATTTATTAAGTTAATGTAGAACTGAAGCCAAAACATTTTTTTTCGTTTTAGATCCCTAACCCCCGTCACCTTTTTTGGCCATCTGTGTCCCATTGGGGAGATTTCCCTTTAACTTCACATCCGATAGCCACCACACGAAGTGAGGGAAATCCATCCAGGAAATTCCTGGAGTTCCCAGAACTACTGTCCCCATTGGAATATTTCCTATCTATTCCTGTTCTGATGACTATCCGAAATGTGGGATTTTCTTTTTCAGTGATAACGGTCACCAGGACAAACAGAGAGGGTGACTCTCCCTAATGGGAAAGCAATAAAAACCTGACAGGTGTTCCAATCCCTCTCCAATCCATCCAAAACTAATAAAAAGTTTTGGGTTCAGTTGCACTTTAACACAAGTAACTTCATTTAGATGACTTTCACATTTGTTCTCTTCTGTCAGCTGCATATGACGGATACTCTGAGTTAAACAAATCTACCACAAATAAAGGTTTATATCAAGCTTAAGCCCCTCGTGATTACTTTGAACTTTTCTAACAGCTACGTAACTTGTCAGGTACTTGAGATCAAGCTTTACTAAACACATAATTAGAATCAAAGCCTCGTATACTAGCAGGTTAACTTTTATCACCCCGATATAACATTTTAGTGGAATTGTGATGCATGACCTGTTTTTATGGATAACTGTTGTTCAAATATTTTTCCTACCAAAATTTACAATGCAATCTCCAGCTGTAAACTGACATACAATTTGAAGAACTCAGTGCCCGTAAGCCTAGACAAAGTTACTGCCTAATACATTGTTAATAGCAAGCTCATTTTAATCGCACAAAGTTTATTCACAATTGTTACATACAGTATAATAAAAACAGCTTGCTGTTATCGTATAGTTATCTTAAGTTATCATAAGAGCTAAATGGGCAACTCCAGGCAAATAGTGAAATCCATAAACTGCTGTTGCTCTTCAGGAAACATTGCCATTATGCTAAATTCAGAAAAGTACACACTTTATCAATCTAGTTTTTTCAGCAGACATCTCACTCTGCTTCTGGGTAGGACAGCAGCCTCTAGTCATGTAATTTAGTGTTCTGCAACATCCATCTCATAGCCCAATGTGTTTCCCCTCAAAATCAGTTAAAGCGCAACTTCAGTGTAAGCTTTTTTTTAAATTATTTTGGATACACTGAGAGTCAATTTTTATTGTTCTCCATGATCCCATTGAAGAGATTTCCCCTCTCTTCCTATGTCTCTAAAAGACTATGAATACATGGGTATGGTGATAAATGGGGCCAAATGTGGCAGACAGTAATAATAACCTGACAGAGGTTCTGGTCCTTCCCGTTTTAATGAAAATCTATGGTTTTGGTGTAGTCTGTATCTCCTCTTGAGAGGTTTCCCCATGTTTCCTGTTCTGATAAGAATTCTATGCTGTTCCCCAATATGCCCTAATCTAAAGAAAATTTTTTCGGTTGAAGTTTGTTTACCTTAAAAAAAACTCTTCCATTCAATTTCCCTAGCCCCCTTAATACACAGATCTGTGACCCCTCACAGGTCTGTACTTACCTTCTAATGCCTCATAGACTTGAATATGCTGCATGGGTATGTCCTACTCAATTCTATGGGACGTTAGCGCACATGCGCAAGAAGCACAGCACTACATTTTTAATGGGTCAAGCTCCAGATGCGGGGGGGGAGGGGGGGAGGTTGTAACAGCCAATGGACAAAGTAAGTACAGACCTGCATGGGGGGGGTTTGGGTACAGCAGTATTCAGGAGGCTGTAGATTTTTTTGTTTTAGTCATGCAATACTATTAAAAAATGAGGGACAGCTCTGGGGAAAATGTATTTTGGTAGGTAGGTAAATGTGCAAAAAAAAAAGCTAATGTTTTTATGTTATGGAAGGATAAATGGTATTAGGCACCACATAGGCTGTAATGTATGTAGAATCTTTGCATTCCTATGGGAAGCATAAGAAATGGAATTCTAAAAATAGCACATGCAATCCAGTAACTAATTTATGTAGTAATTCGGCACACACATTCTAGTGTCTTCCAGCAACACAAGGGTGATGCAACTTTAAAGTGTTTCCCTGCCTGTAATGTTGACCTTCACTTTTCTATCAGCACCGGAGCATACATTAAAACTGTTTGCTGAGCCTTATTTTTTTAGCATCTCAACCTACATAGCTGGAGAGAATGCTGGGAATGTTAAGTCATTACTTCAAGAAACTAAATCTTTTTCTAATTCTAAGTCAGTTGACACATGAAAGGTTTCAGCTTATGCCAAAACCGGCCATAAAGACATTTGTTTTAATAAAGTCAAATGTATACGATAAAAGTTTTATCCAGGATTTTAGAATGCATGAATAACTTTTATTGCACAAATATGACAGATTAACCAGGATACTGCAAGGGGAACCGAAACCACTGAGCCATCAGCTTTAATACTGCAAAGTGCAGCATTGCCTTCTTAAACCACAAGGACCTACATGTCATCACAAATCCACAAAAACAGTTTATACTTCATGTTGGTAATTCATTTATACTTCTAATGGCCAACTGTACATCCAGATCAGTGAGTTTTTAGCACAGAAATCAATACATTGGCTTTTTAGTGCCAGGAGACTGGTGCTGGTAGTTTTTGACTCAGAATTTGACTCAGAGAGAGAATTGACACCTTTCCCCAAGGTTCCCTTAACCCTAACTATCCTTGTAACACTTATTGCAACCCTCTCACTATTTTCTGCAATCCCAACCAAAATGGGCAGCATGAAAGCCTCAAAATGTATAAACTGGTCATCTTTTGGGGAATTTTCTATTCCTCTTATAGCCTCCTTTTTGGCTAAAGTCAGCAAACCATACTATAGTGCTTTCTAGCAGTAGTTTTTATTCAAATATCGTCATTATGTAAAAGGCAAAGCTTGTACAAAAGGCCTTCATCATTCAAATGTGACTAGTGCTGCGTGATTTCTAAAAACAGCTCTGACCCTAACCTTAAATTAAACACCGACACCAACCCTTCATATAAGGCTGGGCACACACCTTACAACCATCGCAAGACTTTTGTCTTGCGATGGTTGTAAGGTAATTAAAAAAACTTACAATCTGCCCATCTTGGACAGGCAGATTGTACTTGCGATGATCGCAAGGCCGCCCCGCTGAGGGGCGAGCTTCCGATGACCGCAATGCCGAACGGGCAGTGTACACTTGCGCACACTGGCCTGTCCGGCTTTTATCTTACGAACATGCTACACACCCGCCGAAAGTCGTACGATTCTCGGCAGGTTTTCGAACATGTTCGTAAGATAAAAGTCGTGCGACCTGACAGTAGTAGAGGTCGCACGGCTTCCACACACCTTACGATAATCGTACGATCGCGGGATTTATCGTACAATTATCGCAAGGTGTGTGGGCACCTTAACCCTAACACACTGAATTATTTAAACTTAACCCTTTCTTTGTATTCACACCTCTTCTGCAAGGTAGACCACTCTTGAGCAAACATATCAATTCTAGGGTCCTTGCTCTGTAATCTTCTGGTTTGCATAGATATGTGTTACATTGCATTCACTAAACAGGATGGGAGAAGCAGCATCAGTTAAAAAGTACCAAATACAGTTATCCTAGGTCAGGGGTAGGCAACCTTGGCTCTCCAGCTGTGCTGAAACTACAAATCCCATAAGGCATTGCAAGGCACAGGCATGGCTCCCAGAGGCAGAAGCATGATGGGATTTGTAGTTTCGGCACAGCTGGAGAGCCAAGGTTGCCTACCTCTGTCCTAGGCAAACCTTTATTGAATGTGTTTTTAGTCTGAGTTTTAACAAATATGACCATATACAGTATTGCTCATAAAACAACAAATACCAAGCTTACATTATAACACACAGAAGGTGGTATGCAGATATCAGTGAATACTATTGAGAAAAGTGGAGATGATTGTGTTAATTCTTTTTTCTTTTAATATTTTCCAAAATGCTGAGTAAGCAAAAATCATTCTTCTAAAGCAGGGGTAGCAAACCTCCGGCCCTCCAGCTGTGGTGGAACTTCAAATCCCATGAGGCATTGCAAGATTCTCACAGCCACAGACATGACTCCCGAAGAGAGATGCATCATGGGATTAGTAGTTTCACCACAGCTGGAGGGGCGGAGGTTTGCTACCCCTGTTCTAAAGTCGTCAAGATAGGATCTATTTCAGATATTTTTTTCTGATTGCTATACAGTTTTTTAAATTTACTAGCTGTGTCCATTTAAGGAAAATAAACTTGCACTTTGATTGAATTTTGCTTGACGTGTGTCCAAGAAGTGGTACAAAATGGGCCTCAGCAGCAAGAGGAAAATGTAAGCTCAAGGCAGCATCATCATTTTGTATCAGTCGGTGCCATATAGAGACAGCATGATACAATTCTCTCATCTGGTCTTATGGTCCTCATTTTTCTCCAGGTAGTAAAGCTAGTAGAGAAACAGAGATGGAAGATGTAGTTTTCGCCTTTGTAAATCCAACCTGGTCAAGAGGTGGGGCTTATTATACAGATGGGACTTATCACAAAAATGTAAGGACCATCATCTGCATTTTAATTGCTGCCTCAAGTACCACTGACCATAGGAATTCTTTTGAATGGGGGAAAAAAATCCCAATTTACCCTGCCAAATATTACTCCCTGAATCAATAAATACAGACACCAATGATTTTTTTGAAATATTCTGAGATTATAAGAGTAGCAGCTTCACTGCTGCTTATTCATTAAATATAACATACTCACTTCCTACTGATTTAAGTGACCACGGATTATCATATTACCTTCCACCAAGCTCTTTAAGGAGCAGAGTTATTAATACATGAAACCTTAGTCCACACAAAATTAACAAGGTCCGCATTATTTTATGAAAATGCTATTAATGCTTTCAGTGGGAGAGGGGAGTTGAGAATCTAGACTCCTTTCATCATATGAATATGCCCTTAATGACCTCATGCATTCCTTTCAAAGAATGTTGGTTTTAAAGCTGCCACTTGTACGCAGCTGCTAGTAAAACATATTCTGTAGTGTAACTCCCACTCTTGTTGCTGAGAAAGGAACAAACTCAACAGCCAACTTAAGATAACCAATTATTTTTTTATGATAAAACTCAAGGTAAACTAATTGCCAAATAAAAACTTACATTAAACCTACAAACCTACAGAAGAATTTTCATTCTGCAAAACAAATAGCAATATTTTATTTCACAGATTAGCAATCAGAAGACTGCTAAATATCATTCACAAATTTAACATAATTAACTTTGAATCAGTTAGCATCCTAGTTAGATTTCAAATAAAAATTGGCCTATTGACTAGCAGGTCCCGGCCAATAGGATACAGTTGGGCAGACCTAGCTGTCACTGCTAGCTCAGCGCAATTGTTTTTTTCTCTCCTTTAGAGTATCTGTATTTATGTTTTAATTTTCCAATTTATTTACATTTTACAAATAATTTTAATTTTTTTAGCTTTTTTTCACTTATTTTCTATTTTGCTGGGTTTAAAAAAAATCTTTATTTATTTTTTTAATGTATTATTTATTTACATTTTTAAACTTTTTTTTCTACTACTTTTGTTTTTCCTTTCAACTTTTTTCATTGATTTCCTATTCTGCTTGGTGCCACGGAAGTACCGAGCAGAGTAGCCGAGCCGAATGCCACTCAGCGGCATTCAGCTATTCACTCACTGCCGTTCGACCCCTATGTGAATATCACATCGATCGCTGAAAGCAATTGGGTGTCTGAAATGGGGTTTTAAGTAATTTTCAGGGCTAAAATGTGGAATATAACATGGGTACAAAAAATGAAAAAAAAGGCCTCAGTCATGAAGGGGTTAAAACTTTCATTAATGGATGCCCCAGCATTCTGGAGCCCTAAATAACCGTGTACGTCCGCAGGCTTTTGGGCACTTAGTGATGGGGACATACAGTGTATGTCTCCCATAGCTAAGGGGTTAAATCCAACAATGAGCTTCTCTTCTTTGCCCCCTTTTAGTCTGTTATATATACCATTGGAAATGTTTAGTTATATATGTTTGGAAAGTGCAAAAATACCTGTTGATTCTGCCAGAAATCCAATGTTATCACTCCTGCCCAATTCACCTCTGTGAAATACTGAGGTGAATTGGGCAGTGGGATGTCTACCCTCTATTTTATCTTGTGAAGGAGAGAGGGAAGGGCTATGTTCTTCTAACATACTGGCTGTCCTACAGTGACAATGCTGTTCCTTCACAGATACAGTACAGTGAGTGAGCTGTGTCACCCTAGGACAAGAAGTGTTTTGTTCTTTGGTGTAGACTCACTGTTGCCAAGTATATGATTTGCATAGCAAGTTACTGCAAAGCTTAGATTCTTTTTCATGGTATCTTATGAGAGGTTCTTGCTTTGGCATATGTGGCACAACACAGGGAACAATATATCTTTATACTTTGTTCATAAAGTGCACTATGTTTAGACATGTGATTATTGATTTCTCATAAAAGGCAAGGCTATGACATAGATACCAAATGGCCATGGTAGATTTTCTGTGCAGATCAGATTACACCACATACCGCAGAAAAAAAGTATTTACAGTGTTAGCATATAGATTTTTCTTTTTTTTGTTCACACTTCTAGATATAATTACCAAGGATTTTATAGGTCAGCAAATGAAAACAGTAATAATGTATTAATTTCAAAGCTGCATTAATTTGTGTTTTTTATATCAAGCTAGAGTTGAGGTTTAAGGTATTGGTTCATACAAGCGGTGAGATTGTGCCATGATGCTAACAGTTTTGGTGCAAGCATGGTATACAGTATATCACTAATGAACATGAGATGGCGTGGAAATGGAAATCGTACATTGAATCTGAACAAAGGCTCACACATAAGAAAACGCATACCTTTTTACTATGCCTCCTTCACCCCTGACAAAGCTATTTTCTCGTTGCAATCACACTGCGCTTGCTGTCTCAGACATTACATCAGCCTGTAATTACTGGTTATTGATTTTTTTTACCACTTAGTTACCCCCTTTACACACATGCATATTCTCAAATTTCATGAGGCACATTTCTCCCCTAGAATTGACGGGATTGGTAATCATGTGTCTGAGTGGTGATTACAGGAAGATATGGCTGCTGAAGTTCAGCTCTACAGACGCTCTATACCAGTGGTGGTCAACAACTACTAAAGGGCCACAGATTGGGCACCAAGGCCATAGACCATGTTAGTTTTTAAAATGGTACAAAGCATAGCAAAGCCCACTATTAGCAAAGTACTTGTGTACTCTTGTTTAACCATTCAGCCTCAGGACACCTTAGCAGCAACAAGGCATCATGGAACACTCAGCATTCCACAGTACACTGATACAGGCATTTCACTAACAGCTTGGATCTAGTCATTTCATTCTAAAAATAGAGTATATTAGCCGCATACCAGTTATGTCAATATTTGTGATAGTTAACATGATGTTTGATGGTTATAAAGCCACAAGCACTATTCTGGATACATGGATGTACTCTCTAATTATGGCATTTAAGACTTCTAAATAATATGTGTTACCAAGCCTATATTTACATTAAACATTCTTGTTGACATCAGACAGTTACCATCTAGTATGTTCAGCCCAAAATGTGGGAACTTTGTAAGGGTAATTGAAATCCTTGCACAATTAAATGTTTTACTGCCATGCCTACTATAGATAAAGATGGTCCTGTAGACACCTAGGACTTAATAGCACGTGTTAGCAATGTCAACAGAAACCTTTAAGTAAACAATGCAAACAATGGTCAAATGGGCGTCTCCTGGCATTTTGATCGAACAGCAGGATAGGTATTCTGTTTCACTGCTTTTTGATCCTAGTTTCAGTACAGCTGTTCTTGTCACACTGGTATTCTAGGACTTTTTAATTGACCTTGGACAACTTCTTAAATTGTGCCAGTGGTGCATTTAGTAGTTCACTACTTGATGGTGGAGGTGGGAACATAAGCCAAATAAAGTGCCAAAGTGGTTAACATTTTGTATCCAGCGCTGGGTCTTTAGGGCCTACAAAATTATAATCTGTATGGCGCTTTTGTGCTCTCCTTGTCTTTCCTTTGACTGCTTTGGAATCCGACCAGAGCCTGAAAACAAGCTGGTAAGTTGAATACCTTTCTTTCTAAAATAGTCTTAAAATGTGTATGTATGTTACGTTATGGGTTACATTCCAATGCAAAACACGTGAGAGCATTTCGGTACTTTGGAATATTGGTATACATATTATAATATTATCATAGTAATAGTATAATCCCCAAAGAGGGGACCTAAAGAAGTGCCTGAAATCTTGCATCTTGAATAACTTAGGTTAGGCAATAAAGGGTATCAATAAATGCCAAATGTTTTGTATTACATCAATAGTAATATGTATAATTACTATAATGAAAATACCAATGTTCCATAAAGAAAACAATACATTAACACAGTATGTGTTTTAGTTACACGGTTATTAATTGTCTTTAATGCAGTGGTTTATATGTGAATAAACTTAAAGTGACACTAAACTCAGGAGTTAAATCTTAAAAATATATTCAAGTACCGTAACTATTGACAAAAATGTTTCTTATCTGTGTATCACTCGGCTGTAGATCCTCAAATCATCTCTGAATTCATGCTGACACTGTCCTTCTTTCTGGAGGATGGCTTTTGTTCCTCATGGTCCCTGTGTGTGTTGTAAAGTAACCACCACTACAAGCTCACTCCCGTGATGGACTACAATCTCAATAGAAATTAGTTATCTAAATGTGAGATTGTAGTCCATCACAGGAGTGAGCTTGGAGTGGTGACTACTTTATAACACACACAGGGGCCATGGGGAACAAACATGGCCACCCTCCAGAAGGAAGGGCAGTGTCAGCACTAATTCAGAGATGAGTTGAGGATCTACAGCTGAATGATGCACATATAAGATACATTTTTATTAATAGGGTACATGAGTGCATTTTTAAGATTTAACTCTTGAGTTTAGTGTCACTTTAAATGAAAAATCTATCTGATGGTCTGAAATGTAAATGGTAAGGTGAGGAGGGGATTAGTTGCCCATATCTATGTTCTACTGATCTACCATTGTATGACGCTTCTCCATTAAACAGTTTATTATTACTAAACAATGAGGGCTTACTGCTCAAAATTCCTACTGATCAATACTTGATAAGGAATTCACACAGCTATGCAGCCGCTGTCAATAGAAAATAAAAAATGTCAAGGTTTGTGACAGCGTTTACTTTTTTATTAGACATGTATTTATATTGCTAAGCTGTCTGAGATTTTAGGGGAAATGTTCCAATAGTATAAGAGTAACTAATTGGTTAAATTAGAGAAACGTTTAGCTGAGACTGAACTGTTAAGGCAGAAATCTTAATATAGGGAGGTGTTTGTGCAGTGGAACAAATATGTAAGACCTGAAATGCAGACAATACTCACAAGTGCTCACATTGCCATGGTGCTAGAATTCCTGTGTTATAGACCCTGCTCTGGAATGCAGCTTGAAGTGACTCTATGTGAATTTTATACCATTTGATATGGAGGGATTTTGTTCAGTATTTTTCTGCAGTAAATTTTTTTACCATTGGCACTACTGGGTTTTTGTAGGTCTTACACTGATAAATCCTTATAAATATAGTAAACATCACAATGACAATTATTTGTCTTTTTAGCAGTAGTCTTTAATAAGACAACCTCTGTAGATATCCATACAATTTTGCATTTCTGATGCTTCTTCTGGAATTTTTTAATTCAGTGGATTATATGGCTTTCAGCTGCTATCACTGAATTAAATTGGTTACTGAGAGGAACCTATTACCGAGCATGTAGAGCATATGTGTAAAGCTTCCCATGTACCTGAAGGTGCCCATACACCTTACGATTATCGTACGATAATCATATGCGATCGACTTTTCGTATGACAATCGTAACGTGTGAATAGAGTGCACGACCGATAGTACTGTACAATCGTACGACTTTTGACGGTCAAGCATGTTTGAAAACTTTGGTTGATCGTACGATGTTCGCATGGTTGGTGGCGTTTCCGTCCGTCAAAAGTCGTACGATTAACACTGCGCATGCGCAAACTAAAATAATTGCGGTCAATTACCGCAAGTCGTCCAGTTGTTTTTTTTTAACTACCGCTGATTGAACCTTTCGATAATCGGGGCAGGATGGGGCCGTCGTACGAAAATCGTACGACGGTTCGATCATCGGACTAAAAGTTTCGTCCGATAATCGTAAGGTTGATGGGCAGTGTACAACCACAAATACTGTACAATTGATCGACTTTTGACTAACCAGCAGGTTAGAAAACTTTTGGTCGAACGTAATCGTGCAGGTGCTTTTATTCTTGCGATAATTGGGGTAGGACAGGGCCGCCGTACGAAAATTGCCTTACGACGGTTCGATAATTGGACAAAAAGTGTCGTCCGATGATCGCGAGATGTATGGGCAGCCTTAGATTGGCCAACCAATTCAGCCATGGAAAGATCTTTTATTGTACCAACACACATCTACTGAATATTATACAATTCACAAACAATATTTAGCAAAAGTATAACATTAAAACTAATACTGATTTTCTGTAATGTTGGTGCTAGCATAGGGCAGAAACTTCTTCAGATATGTTGGTTTAAGTTTAGGCATCATTGACACTTGCGTTCAAAATTTTGAAAGGAGGAACACTGATTAACATGCCTCTAGCGGTTATCACATGTTTAAGACTCATTTTCATTGTGCTAAGGCAGCATCAAAAAAGCTTCCCCAATGCCCTGCAAGTCTTGTTTTTTTGTGATTTCTTTTTAAAGGAAAAATTACAGAAAATTTTGAAAAAAACGTTTTTTAACATTATGTTATAAAACATTTATTATTACCCAATTTTTTGGTAAAATATAAAAGACGGGGTCACGTCGGGTAAAAAGACACCAAACATGTCAAGCTTTAAAATCGCGCGCATCCAGGAAATCGTAAAAAACTACCATACCCAAAATTGACCATAGGTGACGCTTTAAAAGCTTTTACCGCTCATCAGTTTAGTGTTATCAGTGATTGATGGCCCTAAAACTTTTGCTCTCACTGCGACGTTCACGGCGATATGTAACATGTGCAGCGTAATGGGTGCAATCGTTGTTTCCGCACGTATGCGCATGCGACGCATGTTTGCATGCGTGTATGTATTGGTGGGGAGTTTAAAAAATGTTTGTTTTTTTAAATTCTTTTTCATGTGTGACTTTCAAGTTTGTTTTTGCAACTTTAATTTTTTTTTTTTACTTAACTTTATTGTTAGCACATAGGGGGCTAAGAAACCCCCCTATGTGATAGCAAAGAGGATTGACAAGTCCTCTTTATGGAGACATCAGGGGTCTCCAAGACCCCTAATGTTACCTAGGGACCCACAAAGAAGCTGATGAAGCAGAGATCTGCTTCATCAGCTTCTGATTCCGGAGAGTGACACAAGGATGTGGAAGTGATGTAATATACATCACTTCCGCATTCTGACACCGGAGAGGGGGTGGAGGGAGATCATGTACCAAGCTCCCTCTGATCCCCTGTCAGAGAGCCACCATGCTGGCTTGCACCGGGCACAGCGGAGCGCTGGACCAGTTGGAGGGGGGAGCCACGGAAGGGGGTGCACATTCCGGCACCTCATACAAGCGATTCACCGGCTCTATAGCCAGCGGATCGCTTGTATGTAAACAGGCATTGCTGCCTGTCTTTAAATTTGTGCACTTCTCCGCGCGCGCAAGTGGGCGTGGCTGAGTGGACGTTTAAAAACGCCCACTCCGTTCCAGAGAGCTCCCGGCCGGCCGTTTTTTTTAAAACAGCCGGCCGGGAGGTGGTTAAAGAGGGGGCAAATATCTCTCAAGTTAAAATGGGTAGAGGGCAGGGTTTTATTTAGACAATATGCTAGGCACACTTAAAGGAGAACTATAAGGTAAGTGAAAATCACTCATCCTCATAGTTCAAGCCGATGTGTGACAATGAAACTGTCACACGTCAGCCCAATAGACCTGAAAGTGAGCGAATACATACCGAAGCTCGCTCACTTCTCGAGCATCTCCGCTCTGTCAGTCACCGCTCCCCACTGGGATCCCCCTCTGATCCTCCAGTGCTTACTGGAGGAACGGATGGGGAGGGGGCAGGAACAGCTGGCTCGGCCTCTAGATTGGCAGAGTCAGGTGTCATTCACTCAGCTGGGTGGATCTTGACAGCAATGTCGGGATCCGTCCCAGGTGCGGCGGTCTCAATATACCGCGAGCTGTAGCTTGCGATATACTGAGCTTTGGGTCACGGGAGGATGCTAGTATATGTTCTCCCATGACCCTTAAGAGAACTATGGGGAAAAACACTTACACAATAGTTCTCTTTTAAATGATTGAGTCACGTGAATATTGTCGTAAAATATTAGGGATGCACCGATACCACTTTTTTAAGACAGAGTACGAGTACTGATACTTTTGATCAAGTACTCGCAGATACCAATTACCGATACTTTTTCTTAAAGGGACAGGTCACATTTTTTCTAAAGCAATACAAATTAATGCTTTAAGGTCACTTTCTTAATATTATGATTCATGAGATGATGAGGGAGCATGACGCTGGCTTCCCGGCCAATCAGAATGCCGGGCGCTGCGTCATTACACGGCGCCCGGCTTCCGGATTTGCTAGCTTCCTGACCGATCGGGAAGCCTGGCAGCGCGTCATTGCACGCTACCCGGCTTCCTGATTTGCCGGGAAGTCGGCTCCATGCTCTCTTATCACAAGTGACGAGAGATCATGGAGCCGTTTCCTGGCCAATCAGGAAACCGGGCAGCGTGTAATGATGCGCTGCCCGGCTTCCTGATACAGGAAGTACTCGTGCTAGGTATCGGAGCATTTGGGTGAGTACAAGTACTCACCCAAATACTCGGTATCGGCACCGATACCGATACTAGTATCGGTATCGGTGCATCCCTATAAAATATAATGCTTGTCTTTGTTATTCGAGTCAGCAGGTGGTTTACATTATATGCAGAACAAGGAAATAGTTGTCACAATTTGTAAATTTTGAGGACTGGTGCTGCCCCCTTTAAGCCCACTGACTAGTTAGGCAATGTCCTGTGAGTGCCAGTATGGTAAACACAGCCCTGATGAGGAGACACACAGCGGCTCTTTATTGTGTTAGGGCCTACTGCTGTACTTGGTTGACTTGCCTGATGGATTGAGGGTGCACATGCGGGTTACTATTTCCTTTCCTCTACTTAGTGAAAGATAGAAGTTTTTACATGGGGTTTGCTTTGATTTTTCATCTGAAAAAGCAGCGCTGTTGGAAATATTCACTTCCAACAATGGAAGCAATCTATTTTTAATCTCCAGGGTGTAATCATAAATGGCCCAGCCTTCACCAAAGCAATGTATAGGGTGACAGAGAAAAAGCATAATTTGGATTTTAAGGCCCGCCTTACAGATCTAAAATGAATGTGACAATTTTTTAATGATAAGCCTTGATGCTCACTCGCCACTCTCTGTCCTAACTATAAATACATGATAATAAATTGAGTCATTTAGCTATTTAGCAATAACATCTATTTGATTGTTAGATGTTAGTGGATGTTTACAGTAAGAACAGATTAGCTTACCACTGCTATTCAGTTGGGTGAGCACAAGAACAACAGAAAACAAAGCTGGTGATATCTTAACATTACCTTTCGTTGTCAGTACAGAGCCTGAAAAAAGGGTGGGAAGGTTCAAGCCGATGTGATAATTGAGTTTGATCTAAGCTCCTCCTGAGAGAGAGAAAGCTACTTATCCTGCTTTACTTTCACGGTCTGACTCCCTAGCTTCAAATGCAGATGGAGTTTTGTTCCTTCAGGCTGTACAATATCTCAAGAGCAGCTCACTCTATTACCAGGATCCTGCATCCAAGGAAATGAGTGCCTGTGACAAGCAGTCTTGAGAACCTTCTTGCATCCTCAGCTTCTTTTGTAGCTTTGAATACTGCCAAAAAATGTTCAGGTACACAGCCCCATGGCAGGTGCTTTGTCTCTCTATGGATCAAGGTGTTCGGGTAAGAGAAATTAGTTAATTTTTGTTTACTTATACTGGATTTTTTTTTACGGTTTAGACTTGAGCTTTTTGCCTTAAAGTACACCTGTTATAGGTAAAATATTTAGCCTACATTTCTGACCTCTTCTGAAAATGCTAGTAGGCTAGCTTCCAGATTGATACTTTGGTTTCAACATTTTCCTAGTCACAGACCTGGAAAGGTATAGAGAATAATGAACTCTTTTCATTTGCTTGAATTGTTGAAACCAGATGCAACAAGACATGCAGTATTTTCACGAGTAGGTCAGCAATGGCAGCCTACATATTTATCTCAGGACAACTGCACTTTAGAGTGTATTTCCACTTTTGCAGCCAAATTGGGATAACGTTTAGTTTATAAAATGTTACATGTTTCCAGTCACATAGCAAAACTTAATAAATACATTTTATTTTCTGCTTACTTTTTAAGTGCTTTTTACTTGCCTAAAGTATCTAACTTCTTTCCTATGAAATGTTAAAGGAGGGGAATGGAGAGGGCTATGGGAAGTTGTATGTACTCTAATTAACCCTGTCTATACTGTGCTGGCAGACCTCATATCAGTTGTAAACTAGATTTGAACACGGTCTGTACTAACAAAGGGTTAAAGGCTTGGAGGCATAGTATGTTAATGAGAGGAAGCTCAGTTTGACTCTCAGTCTGACCTTCTAGTTTCACTTTCAAACTGTTCAGAGCCTGGAATCTGCACAAAGTGCTTCACCAAAGAAACAGCTAAAAGGTGAGAAATATGTTTCCAAATTATTTTTGGGTATACTGTGTGAATGGAAACACAAAACAAACGTGTAGTGGGGTTTGCTCAAATTTGACTGCAAAAGTGGAACTACACTTTGAGGTGGCCATACACAGGCAGAGTTAGTCACACAATACAATGTTTGTTCAGTGATTGTGCAAATGTCCCCCTTAATAGGTGTGCTTGACAAAGTTCAGCTTAATCAAGATAACCTGATGTTTTTCATCATTGCCTTATATATTTAATGGAGAATTGCCTGGAAAGTATTTAATTGTGCGTGAAGTAGTGATGACTGCCCATCAGGTCTGATTAATCATTTGGAATGAGTGTTTAGCCAGGTTTAGAGTATAAATGTGGCCATACACTTTATAACCCTCACAAGACTTTTGTCTTGCGAGGGTTGTAAAGTACTTTAAAAAAACGTACAATCTGCCCATCTTGGACAGGCAGATCGTATTTGCGATCATCGCAAGCCCGCCCCCCTGAGGGGCAGGCTTGCGATGACTGCAATGAGGGGCGGGCTTCCGATGACTGTAAACAGGCAGTGTGCGCATGCGCACACTGGCCCGTTCGACGGTTGTCGAACAAGCACGCCACTAACTTTCAGAGAATCGTATGATTCCCGGCGTGTTTTCCAGCCTGCTTGTTCGACGGAAGACGTGCGACCGTACAGTAGAAGCGGTTGCACGCCTTCCATACACTGCACGATTATCGTACGATCACGGGATTTCCCGCGATTCTCGTATGAGAATCGTGCAGTGTATGGGCACCTTTATTATATAACTATATATTGCTCTGGTGGGTGTGAAACAATAATCACTGCTGTTCACATGACTTAGTGAAATGTGATAATCCCTTTAATTGTCAATGTCATCAGACTGCCTAGAGCCAGCTCAAGAAGAACATTAAGCTCTGCCAATCCAAATCTGTCTTTACCAATGTCCATTTAAGTAATTTTTGCATTAGCATCAATATAACATGTATGTATTAGTGAGCAAAAAAGTTAATTGTGAATTAATTAACAGTTTCCATATATTTATTTCTGTTTAAGATTATTATAAAGCAGTCTTGAAATGCAAGTTCAGAAGATCAGAATTTAGATTTTTAAAATGAAACAGAATAAAACACATGTGACATAATCTAAGACAGGGGGGCCCAACTCAGTTTCATTGTGCACATCAGCATTTTGGTTGCCCTCAAAGGGCCAGTTGTATCTGTAAGACTATTTAAAATGTAAAGTGTCTATGGTGGGCTCTGTGGATCCTCAGAAGGACTGTGATGGAGTGTTGGTGATGGAGTGTTGGTGATGGAGTGCTGGTGATGGAGTGCTGGTGATGGAGTGCTGGTGATGGAGTGCTGGTGATGGAGTGCTGATGATGGAGTGCTGATGATGGAGTGCTGATGATGGAGTGCTGATGGAGGAATCTGCTCTATTTTTCTTGTTCAGAAAAATAGATCAGTGTATGCCCACCTTTAGTCTGGAGAATGCCCCTGCTAGTATCACTGGACAGCCCTAATCACAGTCAATCAGTCAGTATGATCCTTAGCTGGGTATTAACTTTGACTGCCAGCCATAAGGAGTACATGTAGAGTAATGGGCTGTAAAAGCTGAAAACTGATATTTTGCCTTCTCTTTATTTATTGTGTTTCTATAGCACTGACATTTTGCACAGCACTTTACAGAGGACATAATCCCTGTCCCATGAAGGAACTGACAGCCTGCAGTTCCTACCAAATACACACACTAGGGTCAATTTGAGAATAAACCAATTAACCTACAAATGGTTGTGGTTTATGGGAGGAAGCCCACATAAACACAGTTAAAACATACAAACTCCATGCAGATACGATTCTTGGAGTTTTTAAAACCAGGGCTCAGACCTGCAAGGCCACTATGCAGCTCATGGGAAATATAGATGTCAGGTTTATCTGTTCCTAAAGCTGCAAGTGTTTGAAGTGCTGAAAATATTCAATCCTTGTGGCCATTTTTACTTTTTTCCAACTGATAAAAAAATGCTGAAAATGTATGCCTAGAAAATGTTTTAAAACAATATACATACAGTATATGTATTTTAAAAGTAAATGTAGCTGTTTGCCTGGAGTTTCACTTTTTTGGCATCATTTTAGTTGTTAGGTTTAACATTAGGATTCAGGCAGGGGTAGGGTTGGGATCTGTTTATGGCCGGTTCACACCATAAACAGTGCGTTCCAGAGAGGTCAGCCTCTGGAACACACTGTATCGTATTCTGGCTGGCTTCCTGCGTTCAGGGGCGGGAGGGAACATGGTGGTGCATTAAAGTCAATAGTACCACAGCCATGCCCCCCGCCCGCAGGGCGATTTGTCCGCACAAGAACGCGTGACACATCAGTCCCTACGTTCCGGTCAAGTGCGATCTGCAAAAATAGTGCTTGCAGCATTTTTGCAGATCGCAATGGACCGGAACACAGGCACTGATGTGCCACGCATTCTGGTGCGGGAGATCGCATTGCGGCCAGGGTGCGTGGCTGTGGTGCTATTGACTTTAATACACTGCCATGTCCCCTCCTGCCCATGAACGCAGGAAGCCAGCCAGAATATGATACAGTGCGTTCCAGAGGCTGACCTGACCGCTCTGGAACGCACTGTTTATGGAGTGAACCGGCCCTCAGAGCCCATTCACTTATTTCCGATGTGTTGCATTAGGCCAGCCCATCGAAATGCACCAGAAAAGTCCAGAAAGAAGGGACCCTGCACGGCCCCTGAAACATTGGCATATTTGACTTGTCTGATGTGATGCATTATCGATAAATGAGAGCAGTTTGGGACATTTTAAGCAGAACTCTGGGCCTATCAAATCTTAACCCTTGCTGTGGAGCTACCCCAGCACTGCAAGGGTTAAGTGCTCATTTTGCCTGGGGAGCTAAATTAACAAAGTTATACTCATCCAAACCACAATCCTGGCTTGCTCTTAAGCTGGCCATACACCTTACAACCATTGCAAGACTTTTGTCTTGCGATGGTTGTAAGGTAATGAAAAAAACGTACGATCTGCCCATCTTGGACAGGGAGATCGCACTTGTGATCATCGCTAGCCCGCCCTGCTGAGGGGCGGGCTTCTGATGACTGCAATGCTAAACGGGCAGTGTGCGCTTGCGCACACCGGCCCGCGCGGCATTAGTGTTACGAGCTGGCCACAAACCCGCCGACAATTGTACGATTCTCGGTGAGTTTTCGAGCCTGCTCGTAAGAGAAAAGACATGCGCACGCCTTCCATACACATGCCGATTATCGTACGATCACGGGATTTCCCACGATTATCGTACGATAATCGGCAGGTGTATGGGCACCTTTTAGACTGGTCCCTTCAGCCTCACTCCCACTCCACCCCAGCGGTCTAAGGTCAAGTGAGTCATCCCGTCCAATACGCTGTGTATAGAATGTGAGGATACAAAAGGGACACATCTTTGCCATAATAAATTTATTGTGTATGTTTCTTATTTTTACCTTCAGCCTCTATATAAACTTCATTGCTGGAACTGTGTGGTTATGTTTTCCACTAGTAACACAGCTACATTACTATATGCAAATGTCCAACATAAATATTTTATTATACAGGATTTATATAGCAACGGCAGTTTGTGCAGCACTTTACAATATCGAGGAAAACAGTACAGTTACAAGACAAGATGGTTAGTAGGGCTCTGCTCATGAGAGCCTACAATCTATAACTATATTATTTGGTTTCCATCAACAACAGTGATTTTTTTTTTATTTCGTCTTTTTGGATGGTAGTCAATGGACAATAGCCCCATATGTACAGCAGAAGCTGTTGTGTCCCAGTAAATGGATCCTGTTTTATGGCACCCTGTTGAGTCCCCAGAATGTAGTGTTTCCCATTCACATCAACATCTCAAGCCTTGTTATGTAGAGAGCCACTTTTGTAATGAGATGAGTTCCAGGCAGATTATACAAAGCTACATTAAGCTGGTACTACTTGAATGCATGACACTTTTGTAACTCAACAAGCCAATTGAACATTTCATTAGCTGAAAGTCAATAAGTCACATTTACAACTTTAAAGGAACAGTATCAATTTAAAAGTAAAAGGTTTCAATTCAGATTCAATTCAATACATTCAGATAAATTAGGTTCACTTGCTTGTAGTTACTATTTCAAGCACTCCATAAATGATGTAAATCAGGCATGGTTTTTTTAGCATGTTTAACTGCACTCTTCTTTTATATATAGTGCAAACAGGATCAAATCTGCTTTATTATGAAGTATCTACTTTGTCTATTACATTTTAAATATATTAAACATATTTATTATAATATATAAGCAATTGTATGAACTTGTGCTATCTCAGCAGAATCTCTTGATTGACCCAAAAAAGCTGCAACGGTTAACTTCTATTGCACTAAAGGTTCACATTACTAGTGATTAACCGCATGGATTTGTGGTATTGTGAAATCACACCCATGATCTTTACAGGTGTCCATATAACTGACATTATAAGAGTCAGCTGTGGCAGATTGTAGCAAAAATATCCCTTAAGGTGCCCACACACCTTGCGATAATCGTACGATAATCGCGGGAAATCCCGTGATCGTTGGATTATCGTAAGGTGTGTGGAAGCCGTGCGACCTCTACTACTGTAAGGTCACACGACTTTTATCTTAGGAACATGTTCGAAAACCCGCCGAGAATCGTACGATGTTCGGCGGGTGTGTAGCATGTTCGTAAGATAAAAGCCGGACGGGCCGGTGTGTGCAAGCGCACACTGCCCGTTCGGCACTGCGGTCATCGGAAGCCCGCCCCTCAGGGGGGCGTGGCTTGCAATCATCGCAAGTACGATCTGCCTGTCCAAGATAGGCAGATCGTACGTTTTTTAAATTACCTTACAACCATTGCAAGACAAAAGTGTTGCGATGGTTGTAAGGTGTGTGCCCAGCCATAGATGGGAATGTTTTCAACCAGTAAAGGTTTTCCTTCTCATAGTGTTTGAGAGTATGTACCAAATTAACATAATGAGCCCCAAAAATCTGTGATGTGAAAAAAAATTGGTAAGTTGGAGAATTTGTCATGCTAATAGGGTGCCGTCAGATTTGTTTTACTAATACAATGTGAGATATATCATCTGCCTGTTTTTTTTCTTGAATATCCGGGCCAGGATAGATCTTTCATTCTATTGCTATTGTGTATACAGAGATTTTCAAATGTGCTAAAAAAATCCTCATGACAGATGCCAATGGCTTGTTGTTAACAATTTTAATTGTTAATAATCATTTAAGCACTAAATTAACAATTAACTAATAATAATCATTTATGCACTAAATTAACATTTTACAGTGTATGGCCTCTGAAATCAAGCGTATACATGGTAATTACCTGAATCATTGACATAATTTGTTTAGGTTACACAGACAAAGGCAGGAATTCATATACAATTCATATGTCAGACAAACTGTTAGCTTGATGGGTAGATAAGGCTGTTCAATTCAAATAACTAGGACTGCATCTGTAGCCTATATCCAGTACTTAGCTTTGACTATAGTTAGTATGTGTGTGTGGAATTTTGTCTAAAGCCTAAAGGTGCCCATACACCTTACGATTATCGGACGCAACTTTTCGTCCGATGATCGAATAGTCGTACGATTTTCGAAAGGCAGCCCCATCCTGCCCCGATTATCTGATTATCGCAAGATTAATTTAGCCGTAATTAACGAAAAGCACCTGGACGAAATGCGGTAATTGATTTGCCGTATTTTCGTTAGCGCAAGCGCAGTGTAGATCGTACGACTTTTGACGGACGGAAACGCCAGGGTGTCATCATTATATTCTGGGCTCACTGTACTCCAGGACTGACCAGTGTAGGCAAGAAATTATACCGGAGTGCCACTCAGGGGATGTTTACTTTTATTCCACATAGCTGAAGTTCCACTTTAAGCACCAGGGAGCACTTAGCACAGGGGCGGGCAAACTCTGGCCCTCCAGCTGTGATGAAACTACAAATCCCATGATGCATCTTTTTCTGGGAGTCGTGGCTGTGGCAATCTTGCAATGACTCAGGGGACTTGTAGTTCCACTACAGCTGATGGGCCGGAGTTTGCCCACCCCTGACCTAGCAGTTTTAAGGAATGCACCAAAAGCTCCTCATTTAAATATTTACCCGTAGGGGACCTTGAGGGCTTGTTCACACTAATTGTGGTGTGTTTCAGAGCGGTAGCTGCTGGAATGCACAGTAATCGCACACTAAACTTATCCCTTCGTTCCGGGGTGGGAAGAGGGCGTGCAGCATTTTTTTTGCATTTGCAGTGGACCGGAACGCAGGCAATGTTTTGCCACATGTCCGATCACACTGCGGGTGTGGCTGCAGTGCCATTGACTTCAATGCACCGCCACGCCCCCTCCCGCCCCAGAATGAAAGGGGGAGTTTAGTGTGCGATTGCTGTGCGTTCTAGCAGCTACCACTCTGGAACGCACCGCAATAGGTGTGAAAGGGGCCCTAAAGCACAGCCCTAAAATTATTTTCAAAATAAATAGCCCAGATGTTTTAAAAATAAAATATGCAATGTTCATTCTTTTTGCTGTTTGGTGTTCTACCCACAGGAAATTAATTCTGCTGCCAGTCCACTTCCTGTGAGACCAGGCTGCCATAGGAAGTTGACTGGCAACAGAATGAATGACATCCTGACACACCTGCTGGGGGTGTGTCAGAACATGAGGCAGCATTCCCTCATTCCCAGCCTGTATATACAGTATGTGTTTATATTCAGAACTGGCTGCTAGCTCATTGATTGGCATAGATAGAGACAGCGCTGTTTCCAGATATGGAGAGGAAGAAATGAAAACCAGCCAGCAACCTCTGCCTTGAAGACAGATTAAATTCCTGTGTAACAAGGCATTAATGTGGTTATTGCCAGACACAGAATATGCTGATCACATGTCAGATACACAGCTAGAATCTAGCAAAGTCAGTACTAGCTCAGCTTTGGAAGTATATCACATAGCAGAACAGAGGGTAGCATATATTTGACAGTAAAACATTTTGGGTTCCTGATTGGCCACTGCATTGTGCATTTGTCTAAACCACCATGTGGCAGCTCTATGACTGAGTGGTCAATTGAAAGCCTATTCAGGAGGCATTATAACACATAACTAGGGAGTTGGGCTAAAAGTTTATTTATGTCAAGAGTTATAGGGATTTTGTGAAGGCTACCTTCATAACTAATAAGCCACTATAATGATATCATCAGCACAGTGGCTTAGTGGCTAGCACTTCTGCCATGCAGAACCGGGGGTCACTGGTCCGCATTCCGGCCAGGACACTATCTGCAAGGCGTTTACATGTTCTTCTTGTGCTTAAGTGGGTCTCCTCCCACACTACAAAGACATGCTGGTAGGTTAAATGGCTCCTGTCTAAATCTGCCTTGTATGTATGCATGTGAGATAGAGACCGGGCAGGGACTG
This sequence comes from Nanorana parkeri, assembly GCF_000935625.1. Lineage (NCBI taxonomy): Eukaryota > Metazoa > Chordata > Amphibia > Anura > Dicroglossidae > Nanorana > Nanorana parkeri. Next base: position 858,317 of record NW_017306451.1, on the reverse strand, counting down.
ATGTGAATGTGCACGTAAGGCACTGCATAAATTGTCAGTGCCATGTAAATACCAATAATGACAACAACATCAGGAGACTAAGGGGTATATTTATAAAAATATTGTGTAGCTTATTTGTCCAGTGAAACTGCAGGTACAAATGTTCTTGGCGTAATTTTTCTTCTGGTCAAATGATCTGCAATAGATTAATTAAGACAGAATAGAGTAAATAGTAAAAATACTGCATTATGGCCACTAGAGTGAGCTAAGGATCATAGGAAATAAATACATGTTAGTAACAAGATACAAATCAAGAGATTGTTGGCGAGAATGAGCATATAAATGTATCCATTGCTATTCTGTAGTATTAATGATTACATTTATATGTATCCATTGCTATCTCCGTAGTATTAATGGTTACGCTTATATGTATCCATTGCTATCTCCGTAGTATTAATGGTTAGATTTAAATGTATCCATTGCTATCCCCGTAGTATCAGTGGCTAAAATTATATGTATCCATTGCAATTCCCGTGGTATCAGCGGTTACATTTATATGTATCCATTTTATCCACCGTAATATCAATGGGTACATTTATATGTATCCATTGCTATCCCTGTAGTATCAATGGTTACATATATATGCTCATTTCCTCCATTGTATCTCCTTTTACTCATGTTTATTTCCTATGATCCACAGCTCCATCCAGTGACCATAATGCACTATTTTTTTCCCATTTACTCTGTTCTGTTTGACTGATGTTATGTAATATTCATATGTCTGATTGCTTTTGACTAATAATAGATATTTTCTTATATAACGGTGGCAATGATCATCGTCATTCTCTGAAGAACCTTTTTTTTTGTCAAAGCACAAGCAATCAGAAATAATGTCACCCTAAAAATAAGGTGTAAAATGATTGCAAGTTGTATGTTACTATTTGATTCAAATTCATCTGATAGTGGGGCACCTTTGAATCTTCTTCTGCACTTATAATGAATGGCCCTGCATTTGACCAGCCTCATACAAATTCTAGTAAACCCAGATGCATTCTGTGGGTTACTGTATACCTTGGTACAGTAGAAAGGCATCATGGCACACTCACAAACCAGCATGTAAAACAACTTGTCTCACCACTAAGGACAATGACAGAGGTTTGGATACACGTCTTCTGCAAAGGATGTGTAAGCCGCACTGCCGCGCCAAGGCACCTCTTATAGTGCGGTCCTAACTCTAAACTATGAGAGTCTCCATCTTGGAGCACATGGGGGCAGAAGATATCAAATTGGGTGCAGGCCTGTCAGGAGGACGCCCCACCTCCTTAAAGGTACAGAGACACACAAGGGATCCCGCACATCCCATTGGCAGCTGAGAAACCCCATGCGTCGCTGCACCAAATCGGTAAAACAAACGACAAACGCACTCAACAATTTGTTACCAGTTATACAGTAAGCTTACACATCCTTTGCAGAAGACGTGTATCCAAACCTCTGTCATTGTCCTTAGTGGTGAGACAAGTTGTTTTACATGCTGGTTTGTGAGTGTGCCATGATGCCTTTCTACTGTACCACTGTTCAAAGCCCATTTCGTGTGCACCTTACTGTATAACTGGTAACAAATTGTTGAGTGCGTTTGTCGTTTGTTTTGCTTTACTGTATACCTTGTCTATTAACAGGTCACTGTTTTCTTTTGTTGTATTCCATCTTTTCATTTTTACTACTCTTGTGTCAGGAGGTTTTCTAACAATGGGTAATGGGTAATGGGCATATGTCATTCCCCAGGCGGGGGACGATGGAAGACACATTAGCATTCAGCTTTTCAAGCCTGCCATAATTGCATTTGTGTGCACATTTCCTGATGGCCTGGATTTTTGTTAAAGAAAATTGATTTAGTGTATTAAGAGACAACTCATAGAAATCTTTTCAGTAATCATATGCTTTTTGGATGTCTTTTGCCCTAGTTTGTTGTTCTTTGTTTTTCTTGGTTGGAAAAATAAAGCCTGGGGGGGTCAAGATTTAGAAAGATTTTGTATCTTTTGTCAAAAGCCATAAAGCATCAAGTTAATTTTACTTAAACTTCCTTTAAAAGCAAAAGCACAGTAACCACAGAAATTAAGTTTATTTTTTACTCATAGTCTCAAGATTTATCATGAGCTAGTAGGGAATTTCCACTGCAGAAAAGAAGTTGACACTAACAGAGTTATTTACAAAGGGTGAAGAGTTTGGAGAAGGCAGGAGAAGTGAACAATCTAGAACAACATAGCTGAACTGGAAAGTGAGCTGAATTGGAGAATTTTTCCAGTTCAGCTATGTTGTCCTAGATTGTTCTCTTCTCCTGCCTTCTCCAAACTCTTCACCCTTTTGTGAATAACCTTCCGTTCATGGATCCCCTCCTGATCAGCCCATGTGAAAGGGGCCTTAGGCCTCATTCACATGGGTTGCAGTCTCCTCTGAAAATCTGGATCGCTTTTCAGATGTCAGTGGACCTACAATGGATGCCCAGAGTTCATAATGCGATACCGCTGTCTCCTGAATGCAGGGTTTTTTTTTTTTTATTGCAGTGTTAATTTTCTATTGCAATTGCCACATTTGAAAAGCGGCCCACCTGCCAAATGCGACACGCTGCATATTTTTGCTGCGTCATGACGCAAAGCATTGCAGCCACAGCAATGTATACAGCACTGTTTTGCCACAGTGCTTCCATTGCAGCGTGTAGCTGGGGGGGGCAGTAAAACCGCAAATCATGCGCACAGTTTTACTGCCCCTTGTCACCCATGTGAACTAGGTTTTAAGATACTGAAACATTGATTGGCCAGGAAGCTGGTTCTATGCTGTTTGGCCGACTCAATGCTGATTTCCTGGCCAATCAGAAAGCCAGGTGGCGAGTAATGACTAGGCAGGCTAACATTTGTTTGGGGTTTCGATATATAGCAACATGTTGGATTGAAGCCAGTTTTAAAGCTGGCACTGTAGCAGATTACTTTAACCTTCACTTCATTCGCCCACCATGTGTTTGCTACCAGAAGTAAAAGGAAGCTTCAAGTTGATCTTCATTGGAGCTTACACAAGACTGATTACTCCCTCCCCACAGCCATGTGACATGCTGGTCAAGGCTGTCCCTATAATTTTTGCCACCTGAGGCTTGCATTCCGAGAAGGAGGATCTGGCAGCGTGCTGTCCCCAATTTGTCGGTCTTGGGGGGTGGTGATTTGCTCTTCCTGATTTGTTGTTCGGAAGTGTGTGGGGGGCGGGGGCACTAGCCAGGGCGTCCTACTAAGCAACTGGCAACTGGTGATGTCAGTGAGCTGGGCAGAAAGCCGCAGATCGTGTCACAGATTGTTAAGAGCTCTTACCGCAATGCACCTGGGCGCCAAGGTGTGAATGGCCCCTTCAGAGGAAGACATATGGGTTTTCCTTGCTGACCTACTTGTGATGATGCTAGTTACCTGGCTGTTCCTGGCTTCAATACTCTCAGAATAAATTTTAAGCATGTAAGGGTAATATGAAACATGGTCACATTTCTTGAGGTGTGCTGGTAACCTTTCTCTGTTGGATCTATTGTGGTGCCACCTACAAGGTGCTTCAGCACCTATCAAGAGGTGCTTTGATTTATATGGTGTGCGATCGGGATATCCCTTTGATCCTGTTTGTAGCTCCAAAGGCACAGCCACGCCATTCATTCACAGATCCATTCATAGGGTCTGTGAACTGAAATACTGCCAATGCAGCCAAAGGACTCAATGAAACAAGTGTGATGATCCATTGATTACTTCCTCCAGCCACATCACCAAAGGTTTGTACCTCCTTACCATCTTGGGGCTGCCGGAAACAGACTGCAGGAGCCTGTGCATTGTACTCACTACGGCTGTAGTGCTTTTCAGGCTCCAATGCAAAAAGTTATATAAAGTTAATAAATGCACATTTTTTTTCTTTCATCAATGTATGTGCATGTATTATTTTCCCCAAAGATGGATTAGGTCTTTAAGCTATTGTATCGGCATAACAATAACAGCCAAGCACCTAACATTTTCAGAGCAGCAATGGCCAGCTACATAATGCCCTCAGTACAGACTTCTTTTTAAACAGGACAAGTTTGAGGAATGAGCATGATTGCGTGCATCCCAAAGAAAATCTGTCTGACATGCATGCCCTGTGGTATTTACACATGTAACCTTTTACTATGCATTACATAACTGCAAAGAAAAGGATGTTTTAAAAATAAACATGCTAAAAAGTAGTAGTGATACTGTGTTCTGAAAGAAGCTGTAGTCACTATTTTCATTTGTAAAATGAAAACGACCGTCACAAAAAGTTCACAAATAGCTCTTGTCCAGGTTGTCAGTGTTAGGTAATTATAATGAGACACAGGCATCTGCTAAGGTGTCCTTGAGACTAAGCACTGATTATAAATAGCATGGACAATTCACTGATGCTAAACTGTCCTGACAGCAAGGTAAACACATATTATTCAGTTACAGTTCACTAAAATCTACAATCTCTTTCTTATTATAAAATAAACTGATATTATAATGATACCTTAAAGGAGTTGTAAAGTCCCAGCATATACTCTCCTGTTATGACATCAGCATTATATAAGGAATACATACTAGTCTAGACTTGTTTTTCAGAACTCAATCAAAGCTTACTTGAAAAAAATCCCTTTTATGTAGTGAGTGTTGCCTTCTGTCTGTTCATCACTTTCACCAACATTCTGGACTCCCAGTGTGCTTTGTGTCTCTTTCCCTGCTGCTGGATGTGATACAATCGCCATTGACCAAGACTACACATCCCATCATGCATTGCTTTCAGCAAGCAATTATAATGTTACATTGTTCAGTCGTTGAGTTGTAGTTCAGAAGGCAGGCTCTATGAGAGCTGTAACACAAAGAAGTGCATATTCACAGGGCTGACTGAAATTGTGTCAGTGAATTGAGGAAGTACATCCCATGGACATCTTCAATAAGTAAGGTATATGGTTAATTAGGAGTGGGATAGAACTTATGCAATTTCAATATAGAAATGCACATTTATTTTTAGTTTTTGACCTTAGATAACCTTTAATATAGTCTTCTTCATGTTTTAAAGCAGTGGTTCTCAACCGGTGTAACCTCAGGACCCACATTTGTCCTTGGATCATTAAATCACGACCCAAGTTGCACTGTAATGGAACGCACGGCATTGCGTGAAAGAGCATTCTGATGCGGGCAATGGAACTGTGGGAGGGTGGTGCGTTTGGGGTGCCATTCAAATGAATGGCAACACACTTCCGCAATCAGAATGCGCGGTAGATGCGATTGCGTGGTATAATGCGATTAGTGCACTGTACTACTGTGAATGGGCCCTCAAAAACAAACGCTGACAGACACAATCTCACACACGTTCGAAAAAATATAAAATTTTTTTTTTTTTAGATCCCCCCAGTCTCTCTGTGTTCTGAGAACTGGAGTGGATCCTCAGCCTGGGGTCCAGTGTGGGCTTATGTGCTGTGACGGAGCTCCATCCATATGTGTATTGCTTGCACAACTCCCTTGCATGCCCTCTAGAGGCGACAGGAGCCAGAATGTGACGTCACTCCGGTCCAGGCAACTCTATAGGACATGTGAGGGAGCTGTAAGCAATGCATATATGGATGGCGCTCCCTCGTGGCCATAGCCCCAGCCCACCTCAAGCTGACACTCTGCACCGGGCAGCATATTTTGAATGGCTGCTTGGCCTGAGAACTGACAGGGAGCTGTCCACCATTATCCGCATGTACGCACAAATCCAGTAGTTCCCTACAGCTATGGGCAGATGACCAGCCCTGGTCACAATCTGTCTGTGTCTGGTGGCACTCATCTGTCCCTAACTGCAGGCAATAGCTCCATATGCAAGTACATCCGAACACTGATGTATGTTGTCATATAGTGACCATTTTGAGCAGGGGTGGGCAAACTCTGACCCTCCAGCTGTATAAAAAGAAAATTTGTAGTTTCACCAAAGATGGAGGGCCAGAGTTTGCCCACCCCTGATCTTGAGTATTCAAAGCATTAGCGTTAACCGACCACAGTCTTGCTTGTATTGGCAAAGGAGGGAGGTTTCCAGCCATTTACAGCAACAGTGCTTCATTTAGTGTGCTAAGTAATAGTGATGTACGAGTAATGACAGAAATACTCTGTCAGGACCAGCAATATTCTGTGCTTTGTAAGACACGATTAAAGACACAAAGACGGGAAAATGCAAGCGGTTATCTTTCACAATCACTCCCATTGTGAATGCATTGTGAATGCAAACTCCTGATCAGTTTCTACGTAAAAACCTTTCTTCCCTTTGCTCCAGACTTCATAGTACAGCTCCAAGACTTCAATATATACTATTGGCATAATTTCCCAGTAAGCTGGGGACCATGTGTGTGTAAAACCTTTGTCTGCCCTGCATGGCCTCATATGGACTACAACCAGCAAATAAGGATAGTGAAAAGAACTGAAAACAAGGGCAAGTGATCATCAAAGAGAAGCAGCCAGCATGTACAATACCAGCATCAAAATAAAATGACACCCTTGTAGCTGGAGGTATGTGGGCTGAGTTTCAGTTACATAGGGTTAGGGGCAGTCTAAAGTTAGTCTTAGGCAATTTACCAGTTTACACTTTCCAGGCCAGGAAAAGTTTTATAACAAAGATAACTAATATAAATTAAAACAATGGGAGGTGGATAGCTTATGCAAGCCCACACTGCTTTGAGGATGCATTGTTGTCCTCTTAAACGTATCTAGTCAATGTTAGGAGTGAACCCCTCTAAACCTCTTTCTTCTGGCTTTACTGGTTACCCGGAGCTCAGAGTGTCCCGCTCAGCTCCCTAGCAACTGATGACATCAGTGAGCTGGGAAAGAACACACGGAGAGCAACTGGCAGCATGGCCACTTGTCCCACCGCAAAGCACCTCCCCTCAGCACTATCATGATCACTCCCCCCGCATTATGAGCAGCACCCCTGCTGCCACACAATGACCACCTACACCTCCGCACCCTCTGCTGCCTCAGGCAGCATAAAGAGTAGGGATGGCCCTGTTTTTGTACATCTATTCCCTTGATCACATTTCAGCTGCTGTACCAGCCTACATGGTCTTTTTGTTTACTTATGTTTATTGTTTGTAAAACTAATACAAATTTGGGGAAAGAAAACATTTAACAAAACACAAAATACATGGAGAAGTTGAATTTTTTTCCCCAGTATGTGACCTCTTCTCCTCCTTCTTAGTATGTCAATGCAAAAAAAACAACCCATTGTCTCTCATGACACAATGCAAGCTTCCAGCTGCTTTCTATGTGCAAACTGTTCTGTCAATTAGCATGATGTAGTACAAGGGGTGGGCACCGACATGCTCGGCTGGGAAAAAATACCTTCTTTTTGTAGAAATGTGTTTATACATTGGGGGGATTTAACAAAACAGTAGCAGACAGAATCTGAAGCAGCTGTACATGGAAACCAATCAGCTTCTCTCTTTTCAAAGCCTAACTGGACAAACGGAATGTAGAAGCAGATTGGTTACTATGGGCAACTGCTCCCGATTCTGTCTGCCCCAGTTTTGATACATCCCCCCAATGAATAAACACTTTTCTACAAAAAGAAGGTATTTTTTCCCAGCCGAGCATGTCGGTGCCCACCCGTTGTACTACATCATGCTAATTGACAGAACAGCTTGCACATGGAAAGCAGCTGGAAGCTTGCATTGTGTCATGGGAGGCAATGGGTTGTTTTTTTTTGCATTGACATACTAAGGCTGGGCACACACCTTACAACTATCGCAAGACTTTTGTCTTGCGATGGTTGTAAGGTACTTAAAAAAACGTACGATCTGCCTATGTTGCATAGGCAGATCGTACTTGCGATGATCGCAAGCCACGCCCCGAGGGGCGGGCTTCCGATGACCGCAATGCCGAACGGGCAGTGTGCGCTTGCGCACACCGGCCCGTGCGGCTGTTATCGTACGGACATGCCACAAACCCGCCGAACATCGTACGATGCTCGGCGGGTTTTCAAACATGTCCGTAAGTTTAAAGTCGTGCGACCTTACAGTAGTAGAGGTCGCACGGCTTCCACACACCTTACGTACATCGTACGATCGCGGGATTTCCCGCGATTATCGTACGATAATCGTAAGGTGTGTGGGCACCCTTAGAAGGAGAAGAGGTCACATGCTGGGAAAAAAGTTCAACTTCTCCATGTATTTCCTGGCAGGTGGAGGTATAAGAACACCATAAATAGGTTTCTTTTATTTAGAGGATTCTTATGAGTTACTGCTCATTTTGCCTATGGGATGATGAATTAAGTGATAGACTTACCTTATTCCTCTGCAGTCGGCACTCTCTTCCATTGCTCTGGAATGTGAGCAGGCCCTTAGCGCCCTCCTATACAATGTACGACGGCTGCTCCTTAAGATAAGTATATCACCTTATTCATCATCCCCTAGGAAAAATGTGTATTTAACCCTTGTAATTGGTAGGGGCACCCATTGCAAGGGTAAAGGTTTTTTTTTCATGGTGTCTATTTTTATAAAGAATGCTATATAACCCTATTGAATTGGGGCTCCAGACATATTTCTGTCTGTATCCCTGCTGTGGAAGTCTGTTTCTCTCCCTGTTGTATCAATGGACTTGAAATTCAGACTCTGACAGTGGTAAAGAACCTGCCCTGAGGGTCTAATCTTACCCAAAATAAAAAAAAATAAAAAAAATTAATGGAGTTTTAAACCATGGGAAATGGGAAGGCTTTATCAAGCAAGGCACCAACAGATTCAGGCAACTATTTATCTGCCTCCATTATAAAAAAAGGTGTGTGTGTATGACTTTTAGTTAGCACTACATTTATCTTAATAGTTTCATCAGTTTTTACTGAATGCTGAATTTCATACAGAGTGCTAAACACACAATTGTGGCATATATGGGAGCGGTCTGCTTGCCAAGGATTTGTCAGGCCAATCCTGAGATTTACAAAGCCCTGCCAGACAGCAGCTAAATACACACTTGTAATATATATGGGAGCTACATGCCAAAGGCCTTGTCATTTTGTCTGGCCAGTGCTGAGATTTACAAAGCCCTGCCAGATAGCACAGCCAGGGTGGTGATCTCACTTTTCTCTACTGCAGTAAACCTGCATACCCCCAGCCTGTGATTGGACAGTAAAGAAGCAGCAACAGCAGATTTATCTCCTTTCTTCTCATATCTTCCTAGTAAATACTTTTTTTTGTATTTAGATTTGCCTAGAGTTCAGCTTAAGAACAGACTTTTATAAGAAGTTACTGAGAGCTAGTTTTGCATGCCTTCATTTTGGCTGGTAACCCCCACACACTGTATCCAATTAGAGGCACATGCACTGTACATATGCCTCATGTCTAAGCGGTTAACCTATTTCAAAGTGTCTTTCATGCAAACTACTAATAAAACACGTCTGTGTCTCCAAATACCAGCAATTCTCTCCTTGTTAGAGTAAAGGTGCCCATACACCTTACGATTATCGTACGATAATCGTATGCGATCGACTTTTCGTACGACAATCGTAACGTGTGAATAGAGTGCCCGACCGATAGTACTGTACAATCGTACGACTTTTGACGGTCAAGCATGTTTGAAAACTTTGGTTGATCGTACGGTGTTCGCATGGTTGGTGGCGTTTCCGTCCGTCAAAAGTCGTACGATTAACACTGCGCAGGCGCAAACGAAAATAATTGCGGTCAATTACCGCAAGTCGTCCAGGTGTTTTTTTCTAACTACCGCTGATTGAACCTTGCGATAATCGGGGCAGGATGGGGCCGTCGTACGAAAATCATACGACTGTTCGATCATCGGACGAAAAGTTTCGTCCGATAATCGTAAGGTGTATGGGCACCTTAATACTGGCATTGCTTGTTTTTAGATACAATGTTTATAACTATGCTTAAGGCCCCTTTCACGGGGGAGCCTTCAATTCCGATCAGCAGGGAATCCATGCATTTCATCTTGTGACATCTTAGTCTGTCCAGTATTTCACTCCATCTTGAGATGGAGGAAAAAAATTAATGGACATGTGTCTGTTTACCTCAGATTACCCCTGATCCGGCATAATCGGGTCCAATGAAACATAACTCTAATCTGTTTGTTTTTCCAGACCTGGCTGGAGTCAGGGGTAACCAGATGTAAACGGACGCTCGTCCGTTTAGACCCGGCTGCCCATAGACTAACATTGGGCTTCCTGTCAGGCCCGCCTGAAAAGGACGACCTGATCGGAATGCCTGTGTGAGAGGCCTCACACAAATGTAAAAGGAAATGCTTTTAGCATCAAAATAAAACTATCCGATGGCGAAAATGTCTGTAATATCAATGGTAGAAATTAAATAGATGTGCTGGCATATCAGATATCAGGCAGTCCTGACAAATCTTATTGTATTCTGGAATGCCTGCCTCCAAATAAACATAGGTGTGTTTGCATTGCAAAAGCTACATTGTATGGCATTGTAGGAGATGTTGGCAGAGAGGCAGTGTTAGCAATACTAATACAAGTTATTGTAAGGGGGAAAAAAATAAAAATTTATAATTATATTGTGATAGTTTGGGGAATATAGCACAAGGGTAAGCACTAAGTGACCACTCTTGAAGCCGATTTTAACATACAAGGACAATCTTTATTCATCAAAAAGGTCAACAGTCTATGATAAACGAAAAAGAACAGTTCATTGGACTTACATCACAACAATATGGTTTGGGTCCCACTGACATCTGGCTGTCCCACACACTCCCAGTGTGATAGACCCAGAATTTTCCCTGGAAATACAGTCCTCAGCAGCTTTCCTCAGCTCAAGGCCTGTTAGTATTCACCCCTCGTGGGTCACAGTCTCTCTCTGTCTCCCCGGCAGGTATCTCAGGATCACCAAACCTGGTTCTGTGTTGACATTGTCCACTCATCTTTGGCGCCCCCTGTGGGTTCCAAGGAACTCTCCCATGAGTTTGCTATGGACAACTGCACGCACATTAGCCTCATGGCTTACATTGGCGGGTTTGGTCTCCTGCCCAACAGTACCTTCATGGGTACCCCAGAGCACAGGGCATGTTGCAGACTTATGTTCCAGTTGACCACATCCAAAACATGGTGAAGGTTGTGGTGGACCCCACATCTCAGGGCATGACGCCATGCTATGCCCCCACAGACCACACACTGTGCAAGGTGCAGGGCGATTTTCACCCAAAAGATTTCTCTGTATCTCTTTCCAGGCACGCTGAAGCTTACTCCGATTCCGCCGGGCTTCGCCGTCACTCAGGTTTCTCTCTCCTGATAACACTTTCTCTCCGGTTGCTACGGGAGATGGCACTCTCCCTCTGGTCTCTTGCAGTCTCTCCGGGCCATGCTGGATCCTCTCTCCAGGCACCTTTGCTTGGCTCCACTCCTCTGCAGGCGACCTCCATTGCATGCGGTCAGCAACCCTGCGTTCACTGGCGTTGCTACAGACCACCGCACACCTGCTGGACCTCTGTTCAGCTTCCACAGGTGTTGACCACCAGGCTCTTCCGACCACTGTAGAAGCTGGGGGTCAATGCGGCCAAATGTTGCTTGTACCAGTCCACAACAGATTCAAAAACTGGCACGTTTTGCCATCACTGGTGCAGCTTCCACATACGGCGTTATACCTTCCAACCACCATGCTTCTGCAAGCATCTTTGCGTAACGGTCATTTCTTTTTGATCGCCCCATACTGGCAGATAATCGATTGATGCAATCCACAGCAACTGTGCACCCTGCAGTCAACAGAAAAAATATAGCACTGTCTCTTTAAGGACTTTTCCTTGTCCTGCAGGCCTTGGCTCACCTGCTTCACACAGCATGTAATCTTTGCTTTCTCACTCGCAGTAAAGGTGCCCACACACCTTGCGATAATCGTACGATAATCGCAGGAAATCCAGCGATCGTACGATTATCGCAAGGTGTGTGGAAGGCGTGCGACCGCTGCTACTGTCAGGTCGCATGACTTTTATCTTAGGAACAGGTTCGAAAACCCGCCAAGAATCGTACGATTTTCGGCGGGTGTGTAGCATGTTCGTAAGATAAAAGGCCGGACAGGCCGGTGCGCGCAAGCGCACACTGCCCGTTCAGCATTGCGGTCATCGGAAGCCCGCCCCTCAGTGGGGCGGGCTTGCGATCATCGCAAGTACGATCTGCCTGTCCAAGATAGGCAGATCGTATGTTTTTTTAATTACCGTACAACCATCGCAAGACAAAAGTCTTGCGATGGTTGTAAGGTGTGTGTCCAGCATAACACAGTTCACAAGAACTTCTTTCAGAGACTCCAGTCTCTACACACTCTGTACCTTTAGGTCAGGTCTTTGCAATCAGAATGGCCTCTGCGACAGATAGCGCTGGTTGCCTGCATTCTCCACCAATTGCAATAGTTTGGGGAATATAGCACAAGGGTAAGCGCTAAGTGACCACTCCTGAAGCCGACTTTAACATAAAAGGACAGTCTTTATTCATCAAAAAGGTCAACAGTACATGATAAACGAAAAAGAACAGTTCATTGGACTTACATTACAACAATATGGTTTGGGTCTCACTGACATCTGGCTGTCCCACACACTCCCAGTGTGATAGTCCCAGGATTTTCCCTGGAAATACAGTCCTCGGCAGCTTTCCTCACCTCAAGGCCTGTTAGTATTCACCCCTTGTGGGTCACCGTCCTGTCTCTGTCTACCCGACAGGTATCACAGGGTCACCAAACCTCTGGACCTCTCCAACCTTCCTGGATGTGTCCTTTGTGCTCACGCATGCAGTCTGCCTGTCATCGTGTGCCTCTTACACATCCACATCTCTCTTCTGAGCACTGGGCTTGCTTCCTAATAAGGCTGCTCTCAGCCATCTGATCAGCCCAACCTGGCCATTGGCAACACCTGGCCCCAGGACTGGAGATCCCATCCCACCATAGTCCGGAAAACCTGGAAGGAATTGAACAGCCAGTTCCTCCACTCCTAAGGTATTAACATTGTGGAACCTCTAGAAAGAGTTAATTTTTCCTTATTTTGATGTCAAATGAGTACAATGATTTTCTATGGAGTTCTGTAATGCGTCACATGCACTTTTTACAGTGATTGGACCTTGATTAATGCTCGTAGTGATTGCACTGAGAGCGCCATGTATTTCCAAATCGTAGAAGATGGAAATCACCGGCACTCAGTGAGAAGCATTAGATTCTTTTGTTTATTTATTGAAGAAACATGTTACAGGCGTCATTTAGCCAGCGTTTCAGGGCCACGCAGAGTCCCTTCTTCAGAGTGACATAGTGATGTCACTATGTCACTCTGAAGAAGGGACCCTGCGTAGCCCCGAAACAGTGACTAAATGACGCCTGTGACATGTATCTTCAATAAATAAGCAAAAGAGTCTAATGCTTCTGACTGAGTGCCGGTGATCGCCATCTTCTATGATTTCCTATGGGGTCGCTGACTCTTAATTGGTAAAGCTACTTGTTGCTCTGGTGTTCAGCTATCGAGATTCAGCAAGGTTTTGTCACTGTGGCAAAATCGCCTGCGACAATCATTCCTAATCATTTCTATGGAAAATAATGCTCTTAATGAATTTCAGTAGGAAATCACCAGCTGCAGTCCCTTGCATCAGCGATTTGTAGCAGCGATTAATCTTGGCTACAAAATAGTCTGACCTCTACTTTATTCCTCTTTACTAATTACAGTGTATGATATAAAGTACTGCAGTGCATCTTAGCCTAAGCTCACACTCGTTCTCCGGCATAATTGTTCATTTTATGTGCGTTATGGTAGCGCGTTTATGCACGTCTTTGATGGGTTTTCATGTTTATTGCATTTTTTTCTTTTTGCCAATGACAATCAATATCTGCAGTAACATCATTAGACATTGTCTTTCTTTGAGGAGACTTTAAGTTCTCACTCACACCTGTGATGTGACATTGCAGAGGTGCTGCAGGGTGCGCTTGTAATGTGTTGTGGTTGGGCAGTCTATTCATTTGAACGGGCTGCCTACCGCACCTAAATCACACTGAAAGAAGTGCAAGCACCTTTTTTTAATTGCCTTACACCATATTGCATGGTAATAGGTTACTATGTGATGTGGTGCAATACAATGCACATGCAATGGCTAGGTGCGTTGGGGTCCCATTAGGAAATAATGACACCACAGCACACCTAACATTGTAACATGCAATGCAGGATCGCTCCTGCATCACAAAGATATGAATAGAGCCTAAGCACAAAAACACAAAAAACTTGCATGTACATGTATATTTTTCATGCACTCCTGTTGAAGTCTATGGGGTCAAATACGCACTGTGTAGCACCAAAAGAAGCACCAACACCTTTCCAAAAATCATACTGCACCATGTTGCATTGATGTGAATAGGCACAATTCTATTTCTATTGTTGTATGGTGCATCATGACAGCAAACAAAAATTGCACTAGTGTAAATGGGACCTTAGGCTTATAATGTTATGTATGCTGACTGTATAGGTGGCATGAGGCTTGTGCTCCTTAGTCCTGCTGAGCCACTCGGAGGCTTTGTGTGCTGGATATTAAATACGGACACAGGATCAGTTTAGGTGAACCCCAACTTCAACACCCATAGGATCAGTATTCCATGGCATTTTTAACATGTGGTATCAAAAATTAAAGCCAGTGGCAGCTTTTGTGTTTTGGATCAATACGTTCAGTACAAAATATTTTCCCAGGCTTTAAAGAGTGCACAGAAGGTCAGGGTGGAATTTGCATGAAGCATTCAATGCCATTTATGAGCGGTGTGTAACAATCTAAGGCCTACAGGGAATTGTGGTACTGCCATCTACAATGATGTCATCCTAAATGGCTTAACAGCAATTTAATCCTTTTTTTGACGAACTGGATGGCTAATGACAAGACCCCTGTAATAAACTTGTACATATACTGTATACACACATGCGCACACACATTACTAAATTGTGTGTTTACCATATTTTGTTGTGAATATCTAGGTATTCAGAATATATTATCACACTTGACAACATAATTAAATAATTTTTTTGCAACTTTGATACTGAACCATAAGCCATACCTCCCAACTTTGGTAAAGAAGGGCACATTATAGTACAAAGTATGTAAGCGTAGGACACACGTTTGCCACGTGGCAAAACATGACTGTTTAAACCAACAAGTAATATTTTTCCCCACTACTTCTTCCATATAACAGATGCAGTCATTTAGAGGTTGGATGGTGGTTTAAAGTAGTAAAACACTTTTGATAGTATAATAGTACATTTTTCATACATCATCATCAAAAAGAGGGGCAACCAAGGGGTTCCAAAAGAGAGACAGTCCCTCCAAATAGGGACAGTTGGATGCTATGCCTAAAGCTGATCATACATCCACCCTGTGGGTCAAACAAGGAAAAAATGCTTAATTCCCCCATCCATACAAAAAGCTTGGTTGGGGGAATCTCCTGTGCCAAGCTATTGTCAGTATACCCAAACAGTGACTGCAGATAATTGCAGTCAATTTGTAGTCAGAAATTTCAACAAATTTTAAAAAATCAACTTTTGAGTGTTACTCGCAGGACCATACAAGTTTAGACGAGTCAGCAGGACTCACCCCAAATCTATGGGGTGAGTCCTGCTATCTTAAGCTGGCGATGTATGGCCAGCTTAAGACTCTGGCCAGTTTTCTAAAGTAGTACTCTTCAAATGCTTAATCCGATTCTGGGATTTTATTTTAATTTTAATGAATCTGCAAATTAAAGCAAACTTTTAGGCCCCTTTCACACGAGCAGTCGATCTGGGTCTGCCTGTCAGTTTTTCAGGCAAATCCAGGCAGCTGGGTCTAAATAGATGAGTGTTGATTTAGGCCCCATTCACACTAAGCGACTTACCTTTTGCAGCGGATCCGCGCGGCCGGGATAGCGCGACTTTCGGGGCGACGTTCCAGTGACGGTAGCGCGACCTTCACCGTCGGGCTCCATTAAAAAATACAAAAATCGCGCAAAATCCGCCGAAAACGACGGGCGACATGGAGCTAAGACAGCTCCATTGAATAGCATTGGCCGGCAACTTCTTGCGATATCGCGCTGCAAAAATGCGCAAAATCGTGCGATAAATCGCTTAGTGGGAATGGGGCCTTACACACGGTAACCCCAGACTTCGGCCAGGTCCAGAAAAACAAATTGAACAGTGTTCCATTTAGATGGACCTGATTGTGCCAGATTGGGGATAATCTGATGTAAACAGACACATGACCATTTGCATCTGATTCCACATAGATCCAACATGGGGTCTGGTCATCTCAGTTTTTTCATCCATCGCAAGATGGAGCAAAAAACTGGACGGACACGGATATCACAGCGGTGACGTCCAATCTGTACTGCTCCAATCAGGAAGGGGATCCATAAACGGTTCTCCCCCTGATCAGCTTGTGTAAAAGGGGCCTTAAACTCCCTGCATAGCGCAGATGAGTACCCACCTGATCACCTCCTGGAAGCAGGTAAATCATCAGATTTTTTATTTTTTTAACCTCTCTATCAAGGACAAATAATCTCTATTAAAATTACAAACCCGTTTTGTTACATGTAGTCTTTGTAATTTTTTTTGCAAATGTATAAATCGCCTGTTTTTTACAATAATCACAAGAAAGCAGCCAAGCAAGCCAAACATATATCCTTCCTAGCTACTTCATCACAATAGAAATTTTTGCTGTACTTCCTCTCCGCCACCCCCTTTTCCTCCATGATGTATATTTCAGGCAGCGCTGTCCTGAGTGACACTCTCAAGTTAACATCTGCTCAAGCTGCCCAGAAATCCCCGTTACTAACTACTGAAGGAGTAAGGTATAAGGCAGACAGACGCTGTCAGAAGTCTTGGACAACAAGCCTGTGTATGTAAAGAAGAGGCCTGGATTTCCTTTCCCTTCCCCGCCCTCACACACACATTTTTTTTTACTAGTGTTAGAAGGGTCTCATTGTACAAACTGACTTGAAGTCAGAGCTGCCCTGTGTGTAATTCCCAGCCCCCATTCCTGTGACATCATTCCTTGCAAGAAAGCAGGGCTGGAATTTTGAGTTAGAAAGAGAGAAGGAAGGATTGGGACAGCTCAGGCACTGGATTCAGGACAAACACTGGGGTAAGCTTTACTTGTGTTTCATTAGGGCAGCTGTCTCTTTTGTGCCAACTTGCTTCTTGCTAGAAAAGGCTGCTCGTAAACTTGTTTCTTAGCCCCGCTGTCTGTAGAGGAGAATGAACCACAGCATGTGTATAGCAATCAAGGATGTGTGTCTTTGTCTATTACCCTCAGCAGTAGTAGAGTGTTGTACCATGTTAGCCATCTGTTAGAGAGAAAGTTTGGAGTGATACAGTTTATTAGTTAGCTTAAGTAATTGACGATGCAAGCTTATGGGATTCCTTAGATCCCTTTGACGAAGGGATCTAATAAATCCAGAAATCTTGCATCTTTAACAACTTCAAAAAAAAAGGATCTAAGGGATCCCAAAAGCTTGCATCTTTAACAGCTTCAATGAAGGGATTTGAGGAATCCCAAAAGCTTGCATCTTTAATAGCTTCAATGAAGGATCTAAGGAATCCTGGAAGCTTAAATCTTTGATAAGTTAACCAATAAAGAGTATCACTTAAACTCCAAACTCTCTGCTCTATTACCCTTAAAAAGAGGCTAATCATTCTGAATGTAAGTAGGGTTTTCCATATTACACACTATAATTAGAGGTCCTTCTCTTTAATTGCCATTGGTACATTACTATCACAAGAGAATCCCTAGCCAATGTAGTGTTTTGACTTTGTAATCTTTGCCATTTTTGATAAGAATACAGTGTATCTGTAATTTTATTGGCTTTTGTTCACTTTTTTTGTAGTACCAACTTCAAACAAAACAGTGTCTAACAAGCTTTCAAGGAAAGGATTTAGCATCAGTATACAGTATTTTCAGTGTCTGTCAGCGTTTTGAAATGAGCACAGCCAGTTTCTGTTTCTTGGCAATGTTCTGATCCGTTTCTAGATACAGAAAGTGAAAATGAGCGTGAGGAGAGATAGTATAGTTATATCCTGTTACTCAGAACAAGCAGCAGTCAGTAGCCCAGGCACTTGTATAAGGAACAGCAGCTGGCCTGTATCTCTGGAGGACACTTAAAAATGAAATGGGACAGCACTGTAAACATTAGAAACTGCCTGAAATTCTAGTAACTGAGAAATGTGAAAAGTTCAAATAGATTTTTGGTATTAATAGGTTTTATATGACTGCAAAAATGTCAGGATTTTATTTGGCTTTCTCCTAGAAGAATGCTTGTTTATCCCCCTCACATTTTTTTGGGACAGTCCCTGTTTTCCTTATTCATCTTGTTTAAATCTTTACATAGACACATACCTTGCAATAAGAGTGTGAAAGATACATTTTATAAAGCTATCTCCCTTCTGTGCAACAAATGGCGCAACTTTCGACAGATTAAAGGAGAACTATGGGGTCAGTGTTTTTCCCTATAGTTCTCCTTAGGGTAACGGGAGGACACAAACTAGCGTCCTCCCATTACCCTAAGCTCAGTATACCGCGAGCTACAGCTCGCGGTATACTGAGACGCCGCAGCCGGAGCGGATCTCGCCGTAGATGATGGGATCCGCCCAACTGCGTGAGTGACAGATGGCTCTGCCTATCTAGAGGCAGAGCCAGCTGTACCCGCCCCCTCCCCCGTCCGTTCCGCCAGTCAGCGCTGGCAGATCGGAGCGGGGAGAGGGGAATCCAGCCCTCCCCCTGTCACGGCAGAGAGCCGTGACAGGATCGAGAGGTGAGCGAACCTGGTATGTGTTCGCTCACCTCCCGATCTACTGAGCCGACCTGTGACAGTCTCATTGTCACAGGTCGGCTAGAACTATGAGGTGAGTGGAAATCACTCATCTCATAGTTCTCCTTTTAATGTAGCTGTTGGTAAGGTATATATGAATCTGTTGTAGAATTTCCCCGGACAGAATTTTGTCTGTAACACCATATTTACATGTACGGCACAATTTACTCCAACTTGGAGGAGTTCATTCATTTGGTAGGAACTTCTAATGCTTGTCATAACGCTAGAAAAGTGTTGCAAATGCCTTTTTTGCAATTGCCCCAACTACTTTATTTAATAACATTAAAAAAAACAGCTAAGATGTACCCTTACTGATTGTAGTCATAGATAATTGCTAATTTGGTTTTTGGCCCTCATTGGAGACATTTCCCATCCCGTTCTGTCCTGACAGGAAGTGAAGGATAATCTCCCCAATAAAGACAATGACATCACTAATGGTACTGGATGACTGTAATGTTGGCCCCTTTATCATAATGTATCATGTTCTCTTGGATCTTCTACATCCTCTTCCTGAACCTGAGAAGACTTTGTGTTCCTGCCATTTTGCAGTTTTATCAGAGACCTATACAAACAGTATGGGGGCTTCCAAAATGACAATTTGCTATAAAAGGAGTCATAGCTCGCTAGTTGCCAGGTGTCCCACTTTCTGCAAAAAGTCCCCCCATTTTGCAAACTATCACATACCCTCCATGTCCCACAAAACATGCAACAATGGTGTTGGGCACAAGATACCATGGCAGACAGCAAGGAAAGCACACTGACCTTTTTTCCTATTGCAGGAAAGTCTCCTACCGATTCGTTCAGGAATGTTGGTAACTGTGTATTCAGTTTTAGAGACCCAGACACACCTCTGCACATTAAATTAACAGTGGTTACGGTCTACTATCTATTTGAAGTATTGTGACATTTTTGCTGCTTTGTCGTTTTAGTAGCTTTATGTAGTAGGTAAGACAAAACTGCACATACTATATGCAAGTCTTCCTTTAGTCTTTTTTTTATATGTGAAACTGAAATCTATGGATGCCAAAACTGTGTAAATTTAAACTCCCAAAGGAGGTTAATATTTCCCTTAATTCATACCAGTCTGGAGATCCTGTTCTGCACGCAGTCTGGCTTTCATAGCTCATTAAAAACCAATTAAGGGTATACTGAACTGGTATGTATTCCCAGGCCAAAAGATGCTAATGGGCCTCTAAGAGCTAGATTGTGCAGGAATTTATAATATATGGAAGCTTCACATAGAACTCAGCAACACACATGGAACTGGATTCATCTGCATCCACTTGATCCAAAACAATGTAACCCTTGAAAGTGCAGGACTTATTTTGTGAGTGTGATTTGAAAATGGAAGCTAACACCAACCTGGTGGCTAGGAAAAGCCAGTTTTTCTGTCTGACTATACTTTATTGTCCAGAGAATCTTTAAGCTTTATATTGCTTACTAAAAATAGAGACTTTTTAATGAATGTCCTGTGACCTACTGAAAGACCCACCCTGCTGATTACATGCACAGATGTCGCCCAAACTCAGGAAGTCATTTTAACCCCTTAAGTTCCACTAGCAGTAGATCTGACCTTGAGAGATGGGCCTCAAAGTAAACCCTTTTTAGAAAGAAGCCCTGAGGCTGTTGTTGTTGGCTTCTCATTCTACACATGCTAGTTGACTGGCTGTCATTTTGACTTTCTGGATTCAATTCAGGAAATTGCTTTCCCAGAAGAAGACTGCACACAAGGACTTTTTACTTTTCATTCATTTTCCTGATTCACATACATGTTACAGGCCAGTGACTCGAAGTATTAAAGCCAGAGGGTTCACAAATAGCCAGGCAACTAGAATTTTTAAAAGGAAGTCAGCATTGGCAGCCTCCATGTTTTTTCTCAGGAAAGGTTTCCTTTATGCCTAATGTTGCCAGGAATCAGAGCATCCCATAGGATATGGAAGTCAGGGGCAAGAGGGAGAGAGTGCCACAGTTCTAAATTTAAGTCTAGGCCTATGCACTGGCTTTGCTTGGGAGTTCCCAGGTGCACATATTTGTTCACATTTAAATAGGTCATAATTTGTTCACAGTTGAAGATATTTTAGGCACCTTGTGGTGATTTGTGATGAGGCTGGGCTTAACGCAAACCTAATTCACCCAAGCTTGCTCAAACCTGTGACTGCCACCCTCTCTTCTTGACCCAGTCTGTTGTGGCAGGCGCACTCCC
>NW_017306451.1:778309-836752 GCF_000935625.1 Nanorana parkeri | reverse complement strand
GTTGTGGCAGGGGCATTCCCTACCCTGCAGCTATACATCACAACGTGGAATATCTCCACCGCAACTGCCACCACTGATTGGGTCAGGAGGAGGGCATGATGGTTACAGTTTTTAGCAGGTTTGGGCAAACTCAGTAAAACTGGGTTCACACCAAGCCCAGACTCATCTCTAGTGGCTTTTTGTTCAGCACCGCAGGCTGAATGAAAGAAATCAGTTTAATCCCTCATCCAGGCTAAGAGCTGGGATGGAGGAATCTCTACTGCTGGCTATTGTATTGAGACAGGCGATACAACTGCAAGGATTGCATATGATAAGATACAGTCAATGTTTGGCTGGCAATTTTCAGGGCTACCCATAGCTCAAACTTGGCATATTCAGTTGAAAACTGCTGAAATTTGAGTAATGTATAGCCAGCTTTAGTTTGTTACATGCTTCTTATCTGACTTTATAGCTGTATTTGCCCTGTTAGTTGAGTTAGCATGAAAACATTTATGCCGCATAACCTTCAGTGAGTTTTTGTGATACATTTTATATGCCAAGCTAGAAGGTGATTGATGTTAGACCTCCTGAGTCAAATTATCTTAGGATGTGAAAGACAATTCATTAATTTCACTCTATTCCCAGTGGTATTTGTGACATCTGGATATTTGCTTTATTTGGGCATCATGTCATGTTGAAATAGACTTGGCCTCACCATTTGCTTGTGAATTCAAATCAGGCAGCATTTCTGCAAAATGTGTAGGAAGGGCTAACATAATAAGTTATAATGGGTAGAAACTCTGACAGAATTTAGATAATGTCTCAGCCCCATGAGATAGATCTCTCTTGGGGCTGAGACATTTCACACTTCCTGTCCCTGTGTGATTAGGACAGGAAGTGAGAACAAATCTCACTAATAAGGACACAGTTTTAATCCTTTCAAGTTTTATTAAAAACAGAAGGTTTGTCAGGAGAAAATGTATGGTAGTATTGCTTACTGTCTAATCATATTTCCTTCACATAGCCAAACCTAATTTTCTCATTTTTAAAAGCCTCATCCTGAAAGTAATTTTCCCCATTTGCTGTATTACCAACCAATGCCTTAACCTCTTGCCGTCCGCCCGTAGTAAAAAAACGGACGGACGGCACTGCAGCATCTGCGGGTTGCCGTCTCCAGACGGCAATTTTTTTCTGCTCGCGCGCGCCCCCTAGCGGGCACGCACGGGCAGAAAAGACCCGCTCAATGCGAACACCCGGTACCGGGTGTTTCACATATAGGCGATCAGCGGGTCCATAGCCCGCCGATCGCCTATATGTGCTCGTTCGCGGCACCCCCCCCACCAGGGTTGTTATCCCCCTATATAATAGCAATAACAATAAGTGCAAAAAAAAAAAATATAAATAAAAAAAAATAAAAGTAACACATAAAAAAGTAAAATAAAATAAAAGTCACATATAAAAAAAGGGGAAAAAACCCCCCAAAATGTTTAACTCCCCCACCCCCACGTTTACGCGCCTATAAACGTAAATACGCGTCCGGTGCCCCAGCGCGCAAAAATTACAATTGCGCTACACATGTTACATATCGCCGCGAACGTCGCAGTGAGAGCAATCATTTTAGGGCCATCAATCACTGATAACACTAAACTGATGAGCGGTAACAGCTTTTAAAGCGTCGCCTATGGCCAATTTTGGGTATTATCGTTTTTTGAGGTTTCGCGCGCGCACGCAATTTTAAGGCTTGACATGTTTAGTGTCTTTTTACCCGACGTGACCCCATCTTTTATATTTTACCAAAAAATTGGGTAATAATAAATGTTTTATCATTTAATATAGGGGAAACTGTTTTTTTTTTTTAAATTTCGGTAATTTTTCCTTAATATAGTAAAAAAATAAAACCCCCAGTGGTGAATAAATACCACCAAAAGAAAGCTCTATCTGTCCCCAAAAAAGGGTATAAAATTCATTTCAGTACAGCGCTGCATGACGGAATAAATGTCAGTTAAAGTACCGCAGCGCTGAATACTGAAAAATGGCCTGGATGGGAAGGGGGTTTAACACCGCGGATGTCAACTGGTTAAGAGACCTCAGAAATCTATATGTATCTCACACAGGGATGATGGACTAGGCAGCATGCAGGTCTTGCTGTAAAGGAGGCAGTGTCAAGCAAACCGCTAACAATGAATAAAACAGGGATAGTAGTTGCCGTGCAAGAAAATATTGTCGTCAATTAATGTTTTAATGCAAAATTAAGCCATTACTTTGCTTAAAGCAGGGCACAGGCAACAAGAGTTGTGAAAGGTTGGGTATGGGGTGGACAAATTCATATGGAATTTAGGAGCCAGTCTGTTCATTCCAGGAGCCATCTGCATTTTTTTAAAGTGCCAGCTCTATTGTCAACAACTAGAGTAAAACTCACAAGTTAGGCACCGGCTATAATTTATAGGGAAAATTGGCTACCTAGCTCCTGGGATTCATTCAGCCCTGGGTTGGATACTCTGCCAATTGTATTTCTTGTGTCCCCTTTGGAGAGATTTTCTCACACTTCAACAGCACTACAAAATGAGTAGGGAATCTCTCTAGCGGGAACACAGACAAGCAATAAAAACGTGATGGCGCTTCCAATAGTTCCCCAGTCTAAAAGAGTGCTAATATTGTGGCTATGCCCTTATTAAAGAGATTCCTCCTCATTTCTTGTCCCAGTGACATGACAGGAGAAATCTTGCAAACGAGGACAACAAAAAACATGACAGACGTTCTAACAATCCCCAACAAATTCCAAGAAAAGGTTCAGCTGGAGTTCCATTTAGTGCCAGATGTATGGACCCCACAATTTTCTTTCTCTTGTTGCTAAGGATTGCAAGTGTGTAAAGTTTAGCACTGGTATCACCATGGTAGGCAATGGGCAGATATAGATATATATAATATCTACATCACAAAGAATTCCATGCAGCAACCAAACTTTCAGTTCTGCATTGTGATGTCTAGTGATTTGTTGGGAAACCTTCAACAGCACATTGTTTTAAACATATAACATGAAAACTAAGTGCAGCTAATTTTAGCATACATACCAACAATAAATCCATTAGGTACAACTTTGATAAATGTTAAGTTTCACATCACAGACATTTTTTTTTTAATGCATGGCTGTAGTCAAGAGTCTGCTCTAAATGTCAGTTATTAGACACCAGTTCTTCTGTATGCCTACACCACAATTGAAGAATCACTCATCAACCACTGTATCAGCTAACACTATCTTTTATTCAGGGAGTAAGGAAGATTTCTCCATAGCCTGACAAGCCCCTCATACAATAACGTAAGGTACAAAATAACAAAAGTAGGAGTGAAACATTAACTGCAGAGCAGGGTTTGCACCAGCATCCATCAATCCATATATATGTTTAGGATAAAATTTGTTATAATATTATAGGACGTTTATTTGAGAATTATACCTATTATAAATCAATTTGTAGAACAGATGAGAACTGGGTTATGCACAGCAGCTATAGTGACACTTGACTGAGAGCCAATGTGCCACAGCTTCTAAAGTGTGATGAGAGCTTGAAGTAACCTGTAAGTTCTGTACATGATCTAAACTAGCTACAGCAAGAACATGCAGATTCCACATGCATTCAAACCTCTTCTGAGGTACCCTGGGAGCCTCAAATCCTAGTATGCAAATATTGATGCTGTCCTGCAATGCTGTAGTAAGGCATTCCCCCCTCCTACCTCATGTATTGTCTTCAATAGATGGTCTAACTGGTCAATAGGAACGTGCTGAAGATAGAAAAGGGGGAGTCACCACTTAACCCTTATCTCCATCAAATGGACATACCTGCCACTTCATACCTAAAAAACATTGCAAATAAAACTTCCTATATGAATGTGGTATAAAGCTATTGGTTCCCAAGGTAGGATGGAGCCTGACCTTGGACCTCCATCACTTGCTGGCAAGAAAAGCCTAAAATCTGTGCATTTCTGTCTTGAAAATGTAATTATAGGGTACTATTTAGAGTGTAGGATCAAGGGTGTTGGGGGAGGGGGCGGGTGAAGCTGGCTCTGCTTTTAGATAGGCAGAGCCAGCTGTCAGTCACGCAGCTGGGCGGATCCCGGCACAATTGTCAGGATCCACTTCAGCTGCGGCATCTCAGTATACCGCGAGCTGTAGCTCGCGGTATACTGAGATGCCGCAGTATACCGCGAGCTGTAGCTCGCGGTATACTGAGCCTAGGGTGACGGGAGGATGCTAGTTTGTGTCCTCCCGTTACCCTAAGGAGAACTATGGGGAAAAGACTTAATCCCATAGTTCTCCTTTAACATCTGACTTTACAATTGCCTAACAAAGACAAATGGAGCTGGTGATATTTTATATTTATTTTTCCTTAAGCCCATTTACTTAAAGCACTATTGTGAGGTTCTACTTTTAAAGCTATAAAATAAGTAACACACAGGGAGATCCAGCTTGGTCTTATGTGAATGGGCTCCCAGACAAAACAAAAATAAGCTATTTGATGTGACCTCCAATACCGCACTCGTATGTAGGTCATATGTTATTGCCTAGGGACAAGCAAGGCATGTGAGGAATTTACCAACATCCTGCCCTAACAGTGTTTACATGACACTCATCAGTCCCAAACCGTTACAATAGACATTTTCTGGAGCCTGCATATGTTTTTCTTGTCAAAGGCAAGAAGTAATATTTATCAAGCAGAGGCTGTTTTATGAGTGAGTAGTTAATGAATTCTGCTTTCACAGGTGCAGAAAGTGGGAACATATCCCAGAAACTATAAATCTTTGCTTGAATAATTTATCTAGTGACAGAATATAGTATAAATAGTTGCTGGTAATGAAATAAAGGATAACAATGTAGGTACTGTATGTAGTGCACCATAATGCATACAGAATTCAAGTTTTTTTTACTGATAAAGTTGTTATGAAAGTAATATGACTTTTTATGTTTTTAATGTTCAAATCAGTGCAGAATGGTGAGGAGCTTTATGTCACCAATATAAATATGTTATAGTGCGGTCAGCACTATATAAATGCCTATAATACAATATAAGAATAATTAATATATAGTGATACAGCCTGTCCCTCTTCCACTGTCTGATGTCAGCAACTCTGTTCCAGTTCAATGGGCATGTTCACCTTTTTCACCAAAAACACAGCACTTTTAAAAAATTATTTTAGAGAACATTTCACCATTTTGCCACTACACCAGTTAGCTGTCTCATCTCCTTTAAATATGGTGAAAAGCAGCTGGTCAACAATCACTGAAAGGTGTTTTGTAGGAGAAAAAAACTATACTTTCCTTCACTCTATAAATCATGCCATATAACACAAAAAAAATATTGCTGCAGATTGCAATCATTGTCATAAAAATCAATGTGTAAACAAGCTTTTATATTAAGATGTTTGACGATTTATGTCCTCTGGTGTTCATTTGATAACTTTTTTTTTTTTAATCAATGTGTAAACAAGCTTTTATATTAAGATGTTTGACGATTTATGTCCTCTTGTTTTTATTTGATAACTTTTTTTTTTTTTTTTTTTTTAGAGACCACCGATTCCAGAGGATGATATTAAGCTAAAGAAGGACACGGATCAAACTAGTGCCAACCATTCAAAACCTATAGATATTATTTTGACAAGCAACGAAACTATGGATTTTGAGGTGTCAGAGCGTAAAGGAGTGACTGTAGTCAGTCCAGATGTTGTAGCTGACAATCAGAGTAACCTGCTCCCTGCTGCTGCAAGCCACAATGGACTGAAGGACAGACATGAATCACTAGACAGTGATGTTGCTAAAGAGATACAATACTTAGATGAGGTGTTGGAGGCAAACTGCTGCGACACTGTTGCAGACAACCCCTTCAATGGATCGACCTCTCCAGAACCAGCTGCTATTATTACTGTTGATGGCTCAGGTCCTTTTGTTAGTGTTACCAATGATTGTTGCACTCCCGAAATGGAAATTATAGCAGTGAATCATAAGCCTCTCCCAGTTGTAGAAATTGAAAAGTCCACAGAAAGCATGGAATCAATTAAAATTAATGGACATTCTAGAGAGGAGTTGAAAGATGATCACAGTGATGTGTTTACATATCCTACCAGCCCAAATTCTTCAAATAGTTCACGCAGGTCATCAAAAGATGGAGAAAATATTCCAAAAGTAATTAAAAAAGAAGCAAAATTTGAACTTCGTGCATTCCATGAGGAAAAAAAGCCATCAAAACTGTTTGAAGATTTCAATGAGAAGGAACATATAAGAGTAAGAAAAGTCAGACCTACGGAGGAAGTTGTAGAACTAGAAAAGGAAAGGATTGAGCTTATTAAAAGCCAAGCTGTGAAAAAGAACCCAGGCATTGCAACCAAGTGGTGGAACCCACCTCAAGAAAAAACAATAGAGGAGCAGCTAGAGTCTGACCACCTAGAGTCCCATCTCAAATATAAAGAGCGGAAACAAAAACAGCAACAAGTCACATCTTCACCACCCATTAAAAGTGCTTCTGTGTCACCTGTACCTCCAGAAACGCATACTGTGAATAAGGAAGACATTGTTACTGAACAAATAGACTTCTCAGCGGCAAGAAAACAGTTTTTAAACATGGAAAGTACAAGCCAGACCAGCTTCAGAGCCCCACCAAAGAGATCAGTTGCTCCAACCCTTTTTACTGTGAAACCTTTCTATAAAGTAAGCTATGATAACAGAGCTCAGTCATCTGTCACAGTAACTAATCCATTTAATGAGTATGTTGACACAGTCAAACCTGATGACTTGTCACTTGTCAAAGCAGAAAAAATTGTCTGTTCTTCTGAAGACCAGCAATGGACCCATCAGACAGTTTTGCCAAAGTCTTCAACAGAACACTCTGGCAAGGCCTTGACAGAAGACAATGAATGTGTCAGTGCTTCCGCAAAACTTACAGTTGTGAAGGACGATGATTCTGACATTTCAGACCCATTTATTAAATCTGTTACTGTGTCTTCTATACCTGAGGAGCTGGACTCTGGTTTAGATGATTTATCTGTAAAATCTCAGGACACCACAGTTATGGAAACACTTTCAAATGATTTCAGCATGGACAATATCAGTGACAGTGGTGCATCAAATGAAACTATTAATACCCTACATGAACATTCACTTGGGGAGTTCTCCCAGCCACAAACACCTTTACATGAGAATGATTACACAGTAGAGGGAGTGTCCAAATCATTTAGTGATCAAGGTTTTTATTCACCATCTTCTATGCTGCATGACTCTATTGTTTCTGAGGATCCAATAGAATACCAGGCTGGTGTGTTGGTACAAAATGTAATTCAACAAGCTCTTGCAGAAAAGGCTGGAATAAGAGAATACAGTATACAAGAGCATCCAGCAATGCCCAGCGAGGAAACGAGGAAAGACTATAATGAACAGAAGGACATAGTAAGTGAGGATCCAAGATCATTTACTCCAGAGAGTCAAGATGAAACAGTATTTGAGCCAACTCAAATTTCTTCACCAGTGCAAGAAACAAGAGGTGCAACCGTGACACCAAAGGCTTCTGAGCAAGAGCCTCAAACTAGACAACATAAAGTCCCTGAACCATTGTCTATAGCACCAGTAACTGATGAAGATCCCATTGAAGAAACTAGGCAGGAGAGCTACTTTAGCAAGTATTCCCAAGCTGCTGAACTTAGAAGCACTGCTTCCATTTTGGCAACACAAGAATCTGAGATAACAGTTGGCCCATTTAAACTTAGATCAAATAAGCAGAGGACACTATCAATGATTGAAGAGGAGATCCGAGCTGCACAGGACAGGGAGCAAGAGCTGAAGAAGCAGAGACAAAGGCAAAGCTTGCAAAGTCCAACAAGCCCTTCATGCAAGAATGTACCTGTAATGCCAACAAGAACAGCCTCCTACAAAACAGCACCAGGTAGGTAATGCTTGAATAATTAAAGTGTATGTATACCCCAAGCTATTTTTTCAGTTTTAAACAAAAGAGGAGAGGGTTAAAGCCCCTGTCATGGAGTTTGGAAGTAGGAGTAAATCTCTACAAAGTGAGCAGAATTACACTCTTAGACAGCTGTCCTCCGAACAAGGGTCCCCAATGAAATATGTCTCCACTATTCCTGTTCCTGATAATAGCCAACAAGGCAAATAGAAGGTTGAGTCTCCCCAGCTGGGACCCAAGCAGCAGGAAGTAAGCGGGAATCTTCCTAACAAGGACACTGCCGACAAACATGACAGGTGTTCTAACCCTTCCCTGCTCTATCCAAAACAAAATTAGGCTTTAAAGCAGCACAGACAACAGTGATGACTTCTAAAATCAAGGCAGAGCAAAACGTCTGAATTTAACATTTACCATGTATTATTTAAGAATTTAAGAAAATAGAAAGTGATTTGCGTTTGCTGTTTTGGGTTACTGCATTTTACTCTTTGCCTTATTTTGGTGCTGTTAATATTTTGCAAGCTTTTTATCCGCATTCAGTGCACATAAATATTGCACATAAATCTGCCAGCCACATTTTTGTTTCCCAGTTTTGAAGTAACCAATCATTTCAAGCAGAAATTGCGACAGGCATTGATGTTGCCTTGGTAAAGTTTTGTAGTAGTTTTAATTGTTTGGGTGACAATTGAAACAATGACAGGTTTCTGTGGACAGGAACTAGCCAATCTGTGACTAGACATTGTTCACGGTTAATGCATTGTGTCTAATGTGTTAATGGATGTATTGATGTGTTTTAAAATGTGTTTACATAGATTCCATTCTATTTATTTGAATGGGAAAATGCAGATCTACACACCAATGGGCGTAATATGACCAGTAGGGATGAGCTCCAGTTCAGACCAAAGTTCTGAAATTGGAAGGAGCCCCTCTTGAACACAGAAGGCATTCTCTGCCCAAAACCTGACATACGCAAAGGGGCGGGCTGCGGTGACATAATGCACACATGCCAATACCTTGTTTGGAGGAGCTCAGGTTAGTACCATGTTCAGTTCGAACCAGAGCTCTTCCCTAATAACCAGCTGAAAGTAAGTGGAATATCTTGTGTGTTAACATATGTTGCATTAAAGCAGCCCACACATTTTGAATGGGCTGCCTACGCCCAGCAATAGACAAAAAAGAAACCTGTAGCATTTTTTTGCAGCATACTGCAACACACGTTATGTGTTTTGTGGTGCACTGCAGCGCAGGTCCATTGGCACGTATTGTACTTGTGCATTAGGGTATTCTTAATGAATATCACCTCAACATCTATTTTTAACTACATGTTACCATAATGCATAAGTGTGAACAGGACATAAATTATTTTTACAATTACATGCATTCTGCCTTGGTTGGAAAATGGACCTGAACTTTAGACACTGTGCCCAAAAATACAAGCAGGGAGCAAAGCACTAGTCCCCATTACTAATTTACCATGCCTTGTTCTATACTGTGTTTTTGGGTGGAGGTGACCATCTTGGTATAGGAACAATGCTTTGGTTCTTCATGTAAGATCTGACCCTCTGATGACTGGTGATCTGATGACATATGAGGGAAAATTGCATTTCTTGATGTATGGTCCCCCCCATACATCCAGAAATGCCCATCAGAGTCTTCCCTTATATCCATTTGTATCCAACAGAGTCCTCCCTTACATCCAGGAGTGTCCATCAGAGAGAGTCCTCCCTTACATCTAGGTGTTCCCAACAGAGCGCCCTTTACCTTTCAGGTGGCAGAGCAGCACGGTGAAAGCTGGAAGGTGGGAGCTAGTCTGGACAGAGAACGTTCGTTCTTCCTGTAAATGCTGGGATAGGGCAATCACTTAATTGTTTGCTAGGATGCCTGTGGTCCTACCAACCGGCCAGGAGGAAGGAGGTAGGGTCTGCGCTGGGAACTGATTGAGGGTTATGGGTGGTTGGTAGTGGATGCGCTGGACTAAGTATTATGATACACAGACCAGTGCATCCACTGCGGGCCAGATAAAATCTTGTAGTGGGCCAGATGTGGTCTGCGGGCCGTAGTTTGGAGACCCCTACTTTAATTGATCTCACACTGCACATATACAGAGCCATAGGCACAGGAGATTCTAGGCCCACTCATACCATAAAGTACTCTGCTAGCTTTCAGGAGGAATTCACGATGAAAGAAACATTTTTAGGTTACCACAATTGGCATTTGTTAAAGTTTCTTATAAGATAGCAATTCCTAATTTTTTTTTTTAGTTCAGCCCCACTGAAAGTGAATGTACATAAACCCTCCCAGTACATTGTTTGTAACTTTGAACAAAAAAGATTTAAATTACACTTTATGAACAAAATCAAGTAAACTTCCAAAATATCTGTTACAGCTGTAAATTACAGAGCATTCATTTTGTAAAAGCTTATTAACAAAACAAAAACAGTTTTAATAGAAATATATTAATTCTCAGTAAAGCCTGACATGTATCTTTTAAATGTGAAAACACTTGTATTGATCTCTAAGAGCAAAGTTCAGATGTGCAGGGCCGATAAACAGACATGAATTCTTTAATAGTAATCATAGCAATCCCTACAAATATATGCAGAAGTCTTCCATGAATAGTCTACTGCATTGCATTTTTGCCTCTGCCTGGCTTCATCTGTTGGAAATTACAAGCCAATTAGCTCACTGGGAAAGAGTTCACCAAACAAATGTGTGTTATGTACATAAGTATTGTCTGCTAAATCTCTTTTCAATAGAGGCTTTTCTACAAAGCACTAGTGGATAAGCCCACATTGAATTGATGTGATAGGAAAAACAGCCATCAACAAAATGGGAAGCTAGCCTTCTAATGCCAAGTATATTTCCAATGATTGCGGTAAATGTAGGATTATTCGTTATAGGTGCTGCATGACTGCAATTAGTAACTTGGCCACAGTAAATTAACTAAATGCAAAATATGATGCAGTAAAGACACATTACTAAAATATTAAAACCCAAATTCTACCAAAACTCTATCCAAAACTAAAGGAATAATATTTGGCAGGAGTGAACCTGTGACCAGGCTGTGGACATTCAAGTATTTACATACTCTTAACATGCAGTAAATTAGCTTTAAAGCAAGCCCTCCCTGATTTCTGTAGAAGAGCAGAGAGATCTCAGCTGCTGAGAGTTTGACTTGAATGACTTCAGTGCTTCTGCTGTGAACTTTGAGGAATACTTTCTCCACCATGCCTGCAGCTACAAAGATCATTGTGGAGCAATTCATTTTGAAAGTACGCAGCAAAAGCACGGCAGTCATTTAAGTTGTTTTCTTACCAGTACAATGCTCTGTGCTTCCCTGCAGGACTCACTTGAGGACTTTAAATGTCCATAACTTGCCCAAAGTTACACTATATAGTGACCTTGTTGATTCCCCGCAAATAATCAAAAGAATTGATATGCAATTAAAGGCTATACATACTCACCTCTTCTTGGGAAATGAAGCCAAACTACACTGTCTTCGGGGACTAAAACATTGCTGGGTGGTTGCCCGGTCCCCTGCAGCTCTCAATGTTTCCTTCTGTTGTCCACATCATCACTACTTTGTGGGAGGAGCCACAGTGGGTAGAAGTGTCGAATGCTAAAGACTTTGCCTGTGGCCATAGCTACTAAAGACAGCGGGCTTGCTTCCCAAAAGTCTAAACTAACCATGTTCTACAAATGTTTTCCATAAGAACATTAAGGAGTTTAGTTATCAAAGTTCACACAACTTTCAACCCACGATTCACAGTTTTTAACCTACGATTCCCTTAATTGTTAAAGAGGAACTTTACCCATATCTTTAAAATAACAACAAACAAACCTTTAGAAATGTTTATTAATGACAATCTACAAGCACATACTTCTAGATAATTGCTGGATTTTTATTCTTGCATACCTTATTTTTCTTTTCTTCTCCAGTCTTCTGGCAGTGGCCATGTTAACTAAGGGCAGATTACTAGCTCTCCATTCACTTCCTTAAACTATGGCACATGTGACTAGGACATGTGAACATGCACATTATCTCAGGGGAGGAAAATGCCTTTCCCTGAGATCTCATGAGCAATGCTCTGCTGATGTAACCTTCCCAAGATGCAATGCTTTGGCACTTACATTATTTGTGCCAGAACTGGACCAGGAAGTAGATGAACTCTATTTGTAAGTAAATGGAAAACCACATGTGTTTAGCTAATGAATGTAAGATGATTTTAAATCTGCATGCAGAGCTGCATGCTTTGTAGTAAAAGGGGGTAAAGGTCAATTTTAAATATTGGGTTGAAGTTGTGTGAAAGTTCGGAAAACATATTTATAACAGATCCCTAAATATGAGGTGTCCCAATAAGATAAGTGATTTCCGTTCTGGGATATCCTATTTTACAATTAACTTCTACAGTGGTCTCTGTTTTGATTGACACTTTGGTGACTAATGAACACACCTTGGACTCTGTGAAATATTTTAGGTGTCTACAATGGTTATCAGTGTTCTTAATAGAAATCAATTATCTCTATTGTAAAACTGTGTACATTGTCCCTAGGAGTGGGTAAACAGAGCTGGGACTGAGGCAAACACAGTATAATACCATGAGGACAAAGTCAATTCTATTGTTTTATAGAACAGAAGAAAAGTGTATAACTATTTAGTTGGTAGCGAAAGTATAATGTGGCAAGAGAACAAAAAGTTAAAGGGAACGTGTCATGAGGGAAGTAAGTAGTGAGAGAAGTAAGTAGTAAAATGTAAGTGAGCTTTGCTGACTTCACTGATACTGCAAATTCCCTGGCTGTCATTGACCTGGAACAAATATAGAGATTAGAAGTTCTGACTATTCCACAGCTTTTCTTTGATTTATGCTTGTTTGAGGTCTGTGACTTGTGTTAAAGCCAGACACCTACAGGCAGCAAACATATTTAGAGGAACTCCAGCAATGGCTGCCCCCATACTTTCATGACAGGTATACATTAAAGCTATAGTAGACCTGTAGTTAAATGTTACAAAAACAAGGGTCAGAGTTGTGGCAATACCAATATGATTTGTGTAACACAATATGAAGTGTCACTGTCGGTGAGGTCATTGCTCACCAGTATGGTTTAAATGTGCCGTATGTGTACAACAAACTATGGGGCTTATTATTCAAAACATGTAAATTTTCCAATGGTTGGGCAAGTTTTATTAATCAGTCATGAAATCTTATACAAAAGAAATTCCTATTTGTTTACAATCCTATGTATATGATTGGGTGCTCAAAGTGTGACCAGTGTGAGCGGAGACTGCGAGCCCGGCCTTCTCGTCCAACATCAGTATCTGACCTCACAAATGCGCTTCCAAAAGAATGTTCAAACATTCCCATAGACAGACTCCTAAACCTTGTGGACAGCCTTCCAAGAAGAGTTGAAAAATTATACTCATAGCTAAGTGATAATTCACAGTAGTCTTTAGTATATAGATTATATTATTTAGAAATAATTGGTCAAATTATAATGAATGTGCTGCGCTTCATCTAGAACAATACATAAACAAATCTCTATAAGAAATATGTGCTTAAATAATACATGCAATCAAAAAAGTGTTCACAATGAATCTTCTTGTAAATAATAGTACTCTGGAAAGTTCAATCATATATTCCGTGTTCAAATATACACAAATGTGGAATCACACATATGTAGTGCTCAAGATTTGTCCCAAGTGCACCACACTCTTTATCCTTCCACTGTGAAATTCTTTGTACAAAGTCCATACGTCAACTCCAATTATGACCCAGGTGCTCCCCCTCTCAGTGGGCCGCTCACCTTCTAAATAGACCTGAACAGGTCTAGAATCGCTTTAATGGGTCTCCAATCGATCTTATTCAAAGGCCATCTCTACACAATCGTTGCACAGAAAATGACGTCAGCGTATCATCACGACCATATCCAATAAAATATAAAAACAGCCCATAGAGTAAAACCGCAAAATAAAAAAACCTCCTTTATTTAAAAAACTACTCACATGAGGAAAGTAGACATAAAATGTATGCTGGACAACTCTCTCTTCGTGTCACCGCGTTCTCTGGGTTTAAAGACAGATCAAACAGGAGGTGTGCTGCCGACCATACAATCTCCAATCCACGTCTGCGAGACTCCGCCCTATGCGTTACCTCACAATTGACTTCATCTTCAGCCCCAGATGAAGCGCAGCACATTCATTATAATTTGATATATTCAGTGGGAAACACTTCTTATAGTGCTTGCAGCTACACAGGGTTTGGCGCGAGGTGCTATTTGTCACTAGAAATAATTGGTAATGTGTGCCATAACAATCTTGGCAATAGTACACTTTTCAAATGGTAAAAAGTAGCAAACAGCACCTGCACAGCACCTAAAGTATGTCTGAAATTTGCCCCTATGTCTGCAGACCCATACTACCGTGTTTCCCCGAAAATAAGACACTGTCTTATTTTTTTTTTTGCACGAAATAAGACACTAGGTCTTATTTTCGGGGGATGTCTTACCTGGCTGGGGGAGGACTGGACGAGGTCCCGGAAGGCGGCGTGCTGTTGCCGGTCCCGGCGGATGTCGCTTCCATCGTGCGTGCGTGAGCTGCGGCCGGCGGCGTGTGGGCGGGAGCTGCAGCTGGCGTGTGGGCGGGGCAGGAGCTGCGGCCGGCTGGCGTGTGGGCGGGGCTGGAGCTGCGGCAGGCTGGCGTGTGGGCGGGGCAGGAGCTGCGGCCGGCTGGCGTGTGGGCAGGCCTGGAACTGCTGTAGGCTCGCTTGTGGGCGGGCTTGTGGGCGGGGCGGGAGCTGCGGCCGGTTTTTACACAGTTTATGTGCAGTTCCCCCGAAAGTAAGACCTAGCGGATTTCTGTAATATAAGACCTACCACCGAACTCGGTCTTATTTTCGGGGTAGGTCTTATATTACAGAAATCCCTGAAGATAGTGCTAGGTCTTATTTTCGAGGTAGGTCTTACTTTCGGGGAAACACGGTATGTGCAAGATAGCCTATGTTTATTAGGCCCCCTCCACACCCGTTCGCTCCAATCAACAGTAGATTCATGGATACCTGGTGTCAAGCCAAGAATAAAAAATATGTTGCCTGCACACCTCAATCCTCTTGCAAGAAAACACACAACTATTGACGTTGGTTTATCATATCACAAGTTCACAATGCAACATTTTGGAACCGCCAGGGGACATGTCATTTTGCCTGATAAAGGGATCCCTGGCTCATCTAAAAGTGGCATTTCTCTACGTGATGTGCCAAATAAACTACAGTAAAGGCTGTTTGATTGCAAGAGGAATGAGGTACTGTATGTATAGCATTTTGTTTTCTTCTCTTTGCATGGCACCATCCACTAGTTGTTTTAGCATGCCACAGGGGCTTTCTGGTCTGGTATGAAGCCAAATTGCCAATAATTTTGTCTTGCATCCTTTACATCAGGGGTGCCATAAGGTCGATCGCGTAGCAGAGGAGGGAGCAGCTATCACAGAAGTAAGGCCGAGCAGTGAGGAGAGAGAGAGACGCTCGGCCAGGATCTGACAGCCGGCGGCTCTCTCCTTACTGCGCTCCGTCCTCTGCTGCCCCCGGGGCTGCAGCGCTTCTTTTACTTCTCCTCGGATCCTCCGCTGCCTCTGCCCAGGAGAGCAGCGGGGATCCAGAGAAGAAACTGAGCCCCCCTGTGTGCACGGCCGAGCGGCGGAGGATCGGTACATATTGGTGATATGTTCCGATCCTCTGTGCAGGACAAACACTGGAGCGATCAGCTGATCACTCCAGTGTTTGTAAAAAAACTGGGGACACATAGTACTATGTGTCCCCAGTTATGAATGAACAGGATGTGATTTACATCACTTCCTGTTCATTCATGAGTTTCTGAATGGGAAAGCACAGAGGCTCCTCCCCATTAAGAAACTGGATGATAGTAAAATAGTTTCTGAATAAATGGGAAGCCTCTGAGCTTTCAGGATGTGTAGAACAGAGGCTGCAGAAAAAGAGATTGAGGACTTTGTGTCCTCAATTTCTTTTTCTATTTTAAATATTTTAAAAGGGAAATATCAGGGGGCTGTTTAGACCCCTACTATTTCCCCCTGAATCCCCCCCCAAACAGTGAAAAAAATGTAAATAAAAAATAAATAATACAAAATTGTATTTGTGGCTGCCGGCTGAATGTGTTAGACGCCGCAGACTGAAAGGGGCAGGACACCTCTCCCCGTGCGAAACATCGGCCACATTTGGCCACATGAGCACCGCGGGAGGACAGGACGCCGGCGCCTCTAGAACGCACTGGAATGCAAACCGGCTGAATTTTACATGTAGTCTGGGTTTTGTGTTCTGTTTTCTATTTTTACTTTTCTAGATATACCTACTTGAAAAAAGGGTGTCGGCATGACTACCTGACACTTTATTTGTATAGACTCTGTTTTAGTTTGACATTTATTGTTTACCTTCTGTTGTTTTATTTGATAAGAATACTTTTATTGTGCCTACAAGTGTAATACCGTTGAATAAAAGTTTTATTTGTATCATACTTTTTAATATGTTTCTTTGCAGCTTAACAAAATTGGAGTCTTTAAATGGTGCTCATATTGGGGGAAATGGGTGTGGTTACTGGGGGTGTGGCCACTAAAGCGTGTGGCCACTGAGGGGTGTGGTCACTGAGGGGTGCTGTAAAGCTTTCTCACACAGGGCGCCTAAAGGCCTAAGGCCGGCCCTGTGTACATGATTAGATAGAAATTGTACAGATTACCTAAGTGCTTGCACCACAGATGCTGCTAAATCTAACGTAAATTGCACAATGGTACAATCCATAACTTCTGTGGCCAGGGGTAGTTGGATTAACGGCTAAACAACTAACTCTCTGATATCCTATTATGTGGTCTACAGGAGTAAAAACTCAAGTCAAGATGAAAAAGTCAAGATGTTATGGCTTCTAGAAAATATTTTGTTCACTTTAAGAGGGTGACACCTAGTGGTTATATATTGTGTAGTAAAACAAATATTGTCACAGTTAAAGTACATGTGCGTTGAGAGAAATACTGGGGCTGCAGCGCCAGAACAGAGGCAAGGTAGGAGACACACGCCGCTAGAGAGGCAGGCATATAACCCATTTTATTTCAGATTTAACAGGGTCTCAGGACATGAAGATTGCATTCTTTTGTCAGATGGTGAACCACATTCATGTACATCAAGCAGCAGTAGGCCTAGCTTAGAAGGAAAAATGGAACCTGAAAACATTTAGTTATTGCAATCACTTATTATTATTTTAATGAAATTATAATAATTAGTGGGTTTAATTGTGACGAGTTAAAATAAAGACATTGGCTATAACAGAGTCTTACCTAATTCTGTGTTGCTTTCACTGTTCATTACCTATTTAGAGGGCTCACACTACTGACAGATTAAGTCACCCAAGTTATCGTTGTCTTAGCTTACAGGCATGCTACAAAGCTCAGAATTTAAGGGCCACAAAAACTGTTAAGCCGCATTCTCGTATGTGCGTTACACTAATATGCGGTAAAACACTTTTTACTTTTATCTTAAAAGTAAAGGTACTTTTAAGATAAGGGCACAGTAAAGGTGATTCAATCAATAAACAGTCTATTTCTTTCAGAGGGAATACATCGATCCTACAGGAGAATCCAATCAAATTAAAACAAATCCATTTTTTTCTTTATATTAAAGGATTTGGTCCAAGCAAAAGATAATTTGCAGTGAATAAATCTATAATCCATTAACTGTTTATCATTATGGGGATCATTTAAAAGAAATGTCCCGTTCACACAACACTAGCTCCCCTAAATGGCACTGACAAGTATAGGAATAAAAAAAAAAACCATAATGCAGGGTTCAAAAATTCAGGTCCTGAGCTACTAGCCAGGCCTTAAGAGTTACTCGCCACCAGTTGCCCCACTTAACCCCTACCCTACCCTGGCCTTAACTCCGCCCCTAAACATACCCTCTTAAATGATCTTATGATAGTTGCTTGTAAATGGCAGATTAGGGATTCCTGCTGCAGGAAAATGCAAGTTCCTGACACAGGAATCCCTAATCCCATCTAAAATAATCGTGTGAACGGTGCCTAATATATACATACACTAATACACAATAATACACTTCCCAACGTTACGCACACACACACAAATAAAATAAAACACTTATACCCCGCACACATAAAAATCCCCCGCACACATAAAATAATACACTCCCCCCCACACACATAAAATAATACACCCCCCCCGTCCCAAGCCCCCCCCCGCACACAGAAAATAATACACTCCACCTCCGCCCCAGACAGACACCTAAACACTAGCTGCTAAACACCTTGGTGTGCATTCAGTCATAGCAAAGCATTTCAATCATCTGGCTGTGTTTAGAAATAAGCTCCAAATGCATCTTGAAGCATGTATTTAAATGCTTGTGTGCCTGAGCCTAAGGCAAACTCTTGTTCTGTGCTACTGATAGTTGGGTGCTTGGTGTACTAAATTCAGACAGAACACTGTCATTCATGTGCTATAGAGCAATGTTGTAAATTACGCTTACTCACTAAGACACATGTAAAGTGCAGTAACCCATAGTGACCAATCTCTGATTTCAGTATCTGTAAACAATCCAGTGAATTAGGCATTCCAACTGGTGGATGTGAGAACATAGGCAAATGTTACACATTGTTCTTTGCTTTGTTATACAGCTGAATGTAATGCTAAATACATGCTAGTGAATATGACACATTGTTCATTTTGCTAATATGTTCTGACCCATCTAGGCAAAATAGAGAAAGTAAGGACTTCATCGACCTCAAGAGGAGACCTTTCCCCGACACAGCCCGAAGTACTGCTAGAAGATGCCACTGGATCCCAGCGTCCTAAAAACCTCATGCAAACCCTTATGGATGATTTCGAAACCCTCAAAGGCAAGAGACGTGAGCGAATGGATGACTCTAGTGTAAGTTCACACTTTAAATGTTACGACAATTAATACCTAAATAAAAACAATTCTGATACATAGAGCAACAACAGAATGCTATAAATCCAAAATAGGTACAAAAACACCTAATAACAGTGACGTTAGTAAAAGTGACACAAAGCATTCGTTTGGAAAACATTGTTTAAATCGCAATCCTTATCAAATGATAGCTGATTTTTCACACATGGTACTCAGTTCCCAAAGGTGTTTGCAGGGGTAGGCAAACTCTGGCCATCCAGCTGTTGTGAAACTACAAGACCCATTAGGCATGACAAGGCTCTGACAGCCGCAGGCATGGCTCCCAGAGACAGATACATGATGGAATTTGTAGTTTTAGCACAGCTGAAGGGTCAGGGTTTGCCTAACCCTTGGCATAGCAATGCAGTGTGTTTTCATTGTGTAATGTTGGCTAAATATTTCAATAAAGACATTCAGTTGACTTTACTCAACACATAAAATAAGTAAAACACTGCTATCTTTGAACTGGTGATTACTCTGAGCTGTGATGAGTGTCTCTTAAGGAGAGCAGGAGAAGGAGCTGTTTTAGATAAGGATAAAATAACACTGTGAGATAAAATTAAAGGAGAACTATGGGGTCAGTGTTTTTCCCCATAGTTCTCCTTAGAGTAACGGGAGGACACAAACTAGCGTCCTCCCGTTACCCTAAGCTCAGTATACCGCGAGCTACAGCTCGCGGTATACTGAGACGCCGCAGCCGGAGCGGATCCCGACTTAGACGACGGGATCTGCCCAGCTGCGTTAGTGACAGCTGGCTCTGCCTATCTAGAGGCAGAGCCAGCTGTACCCGCCCTCTCCCCTGTCCGTTCTGCCAGTCAGCGCTGGCAGATCGGAGCGGGGAGAGGGGAATCC
Source organism: Nanorana parkeri (assembly GCF_000935625.1). Taxonomy (NCBI): domain Eukaryota; kingdom Metazoa; phylum Chordata; class Amphibia; order Anura; family Dicroglossidae; genus Nanorana; species Nanorana parkeri. The sequence goes on along the minus strand of NW_017306451.1, from coordinate 817,014 downwards.
AGCCCCTCCCCCTGTCACGGCAGAGAGCCGTGACAGGATCGAGAGGTGAGCGAACCTGGTATGTGTTCGCTCACCTCCCGATCTACTGAGCCGACCTGTGACATTGTCACAGGTCGGCTAGAACTATGAGGTGAGTAAAAAGCACTCACCTCATAGTTTTCCTTTAAGTAAAGAAACGAATGCATTCTGCAGTTAGATGTCTATTTTTTGCCAATCACAACGTATAGTTTCACAACTAAGCAACGTTTATCTTTGTGAATTGAAGGTTGTCATGAGATAAAATAATAAGTCAAGTTAAAGGAGAACTATGAGGTGAGTGCTTTTCACTCATCCTCATAGTTCTAGCCGACCTGTGACAATGAAACTGTTACAGGTCGTCTCAGTAGATCGATAAGTGAGCGAACACATACCGGCGTTCGCTCAGTTCTCGATCCTGTGCCGGCAGAGAGCTGTGACAGGGGAGTGACTGGATTCCCCCTCCCCTGTCCGATCCTCCTGCGCTGACTGGCGGAACGGACGGGGAGGGGGCGGGTACAGCTGGCTCTGCCTCTAGATAGGCAGAGCCAGCTGTCACTCACGCAGCTGGGCGGATCCAGACATAATTGTCGGCATCTTAGTTCTCATAGTTCTCCTTTAAAATAACTAATCTGCTGTAGTGAATCGACCACAAAGGTTATTGTAATATACGCATAATGGATAGTCTAATGCATGAATAGATTTTAAGCTGGTTTGTTGCTAACAACACATTGTCAATGGCAGAGTCATTCCGAAAAGCATTCCAATGACCTCTGTGAAATCATTTGCTGGCCTTCTAATTTTGCTCGCTAGCGACGGTGCAGCGATGGAACGATATCTTGCTGGCCCCACTAGTGAGGGACCATGCCCATAGAGATGGGCAGGCAATCGCTTAGCAATCCTGGTACTGGCAATTTGTCATCAGCGTCAACATGGGCAGATGTAATTTGTAATACCTATCGCAAAAAACTAAATTATATACATTTTAAGCTATTCAAACATTTGTCCTTAATGACACAATATCAGTCATCAAGTAACTTTTTCCTAGCTGCTCACAGCAGACGTCTTGTACCATGTTAGCCATGGATTAGTGATACCTTTTGGCTAACTTAATTAATTTAAGATGTAAGCTTTCAGGACCCCTTGGGTGTCTTCCTCAGGTTTTATACAATTCAAATACAAAAGAAATTGTATACAGCCTGAGCTTGCATCTTTAATAAACTTAAGCTACGGAAAAAAGGGGAAAACCACAGAGAGGATAGGATTGGGAGGCCCTTACTGAATATTCTATACATATCCTGTTATTTGCATTAACACCCTGTACATACTTCATGTTCAAATGTCCACAAACATGATGATGGATCTTCTCAAGATTAGAACTCATCCAACTCGTTTATCTCATGTGACACACACTATGAAGGTGAAGTTTTGCCACCAGAACTTGACTCGCCTTGAGGAAGAAATTAATTTATCATGTATGTTAAAGGGAAAGACAGTCTAGAAAAATAATTAGTTGTGATTGATTGGCTTTTAGTTAAATCACAACTTGTTTTGTAAATTCTCATCAGATGTAGCACAGTGCACGTTTCAGATGTGCCTGTCACTTGTAATTTAGAAGAGTTTAGTGTTAAATAAACATACTTCCTGCACAACGTATTTTAACACTTAAGAGTAGGGGACATTGACATTTTAATCAGTGTAAAAGTTTTGTAAAAGTTTTGTTTCCTTTCTTGTTCATAAAGGGACGCAGGATTATACTACCACCTCCAGGAGGCTTAGATACTGGCAAACAATAAAAAAAGGTTTATCCAGCCCCTGTATAAACCTGCCTCCAACCATCATGCCTCAGTTTCTACTAGTGCCCTAGAAGCTTGGAAGCTTTTTCCTCTGCTCTGTATAGGAAAACCCTTTCTATATTTTTACTATGGCTTGTTTTAACCTTCTTGGTACTTTGTAGATGTTTTTTTTTTTTTCTAGAATTAGGGCATTTATTATGCTGCTTGAGCTGGTCTCTACACAGCAGCTATCCAGATCGACTTATCTTAAACAATGCCATAAAGGCCGTACCCGGACCCCACTGTACTGCAGACTGCTTAGCATGCCTGGAATAGACTTTTGGGCACTGGTCCCTGCCATTAGTGTATTCCAGACCTTAGCGTACTGGAATGTGTGTGGGGGGCACTCTCCAGGTCCAGAGCCATGGCACAGCCTCTGGTGTGACCCAATCTCTGAAGGCTTACTCCTTGAGAAGGTCCATAGATGGGGCAAGGATAAGTGAGTGTCCTTCATTCACTGCGCTTTGTCTGTGATGCCTTCCAAACTTTTTTGTGTATTGTGTCAGTTAGCTACAGAGTGCTCTCTAGTTTCCAGGCAGTAGTATAGCCTCTGGTGTAACCCAGGCTCTGATGAATCAGTCTGTCAGTATGCCTCTATTGTCAGTATGCCTCTAAAAAATGGCAATGATCGGAGTACTGAGCTCTGTATCATGGTACCTTCCAAAATGTATTGTGCTGTGTCATTTAGCCACTGAGCAGTCTCCAGTTTTCAGAGTTTTAAGGCCTCCTATGTAAGTATGCTTCTGAAAATGTCTACCTGATATGTGGTGTTTGAGCTCTGCATTGTGGTGCTTCCAGTCCGGTGTGTACAGTGTCACTTAGCCGCAGAGCAATCTTTCAGAGCAGCGGTTCTGTTTTCTGGTATAACCCACCTCTGATTTCTTTCAGGATATATAATGCTCCAGATGGGGCAACAAAATCCTGATATATGTTCCTTGAAATCTATGCTCTACATTGTAGTGCTTTACACACTTTTGTAATAACCTAGTCTACCACAGAGCGCTCCCCAGATCCAAAGCAGTGACACAAATTCTGGTGACCAGTATCTGAGCCCTGTTTTTCTCAGTGAATCTCCAATGCTTTTATGTACCTCATTTATCCTCATTAAATTCTGCTTTATATCATTTATCAGTTGCCTGTGCACTGTCTTTAGTGTTTTGTGGAGTACCAACCAATTGTAGAGGGCATCTTTTCTGTTTAAAAATTCCCTCCCTTTTTCCGGAGGTAACGGTTCAGACGAAAGAAACTTAATGCTGATGTCATCCAGTAGAGGCAGTTTTGGGAGTGCACACTCATTCCTTCACGTTTTCCTTCCCTGCCCTTCAGCTCAGAAAGAAGTATTGTCCATGCCTACCTCCCTTGAAGAATATTGTGGATCATCCAATCTCTGGTCTTTTCCACTCCTGCCTTAAGTGTCCCAGTCACCTCCTGCTGCCTACAATCCACTCCAGCTCCTGCATTCAGAGGACAGTCCCACTGCAGAGGATAACTTTTTTCCATGCTCCCCTACTGTTTCAGGGAGCGACTAACTAGTTTCCGTAAAATGATTCAATGCCTATACTGTACTATGCAAATTCCTTGTAGATGGTGACCTGGCCGGGCTTAGTACCAGGGACCCCCAGTGCTACAAGGCAGAAGCGCTAACCACTATGCCACTGTGCTGCCCATCAGCAACTTCTTTAGCTCCACTGCTTAAGCTTGGAAACCCTACAGTATCTACCAGGCCTTTTGTTTTAGTCTGATTAACTATTTGCAGGTAACATAGCACTCACAGGATACTGTGCACTTTTAGGGCACCTAATGATGCAATACCATCAGATTTATTAGATATAATTAAAAGATTTTTGATATTTTTATACAAATAAAAACATGTCACATTAATTAGTGATTAGCAGCCTTTAAACATTTCTGTTCCCCTACAGTACCACCTGCTTAGACATGACCAAAACACAACTGACAGACAATATACACTATGTACACTAGATGTACACTAGATGTAGACACTATGTACACTAGATGTATAATATCAGGTGCCTTTTAACATAACTTGGACCAAACATCTGTCCCAGATTCTGTGTAGCAGGTCGTGATGTGGGACATTATCTACACAGTTTACAGCCAAATGCTGTTTCTTCAGGAAGCAGAGGGATTTAGGAATTTCTAAATGAAATGAATGAATGAGAAAAAAGGAGGCAGAAAATGGCAATCTTCCACCGTTTCATCAATCTAAGACAGATATGAAGTTGATAATACTGTTGATAATATAAGTTAATATACTTCTAAAGATCCTCTGGACCTGTAATATACATTGATCAACCATCTATATGCCTCAGAATAATATTTATATATAAATCAACCATCTACGGTATATACCTCAGGATGATATTTATATATGAATCAACCATCTACATGCCTTAGAATGATATTTATAAATAAATCAACCATTTATATACCTCAGGATATCTATATATGAATCAACCATCTATATACCTCAGGATGATATTTATTTATATATACTATGAATATAAAAAATATTATATCAACTATTCACAAAAACAAATTCAATTAGTTCACATACTTGGTTACTTGGTGCGCTGCCACCACACCAAGTAGAGCAAGTCCAAATGGTGAGCTTCAGCCTTTTACTTTTGTTTTTCGTTGACCACTTTAACTCTTGGTCTAAGTATGCTTCCACTTGATTTTTCTTTATGGTCATTGATTAGTTTTCTTCCACATCTTGTTGAGGTTCATCATTATTTTAGATAGCAGTCTCCCCCTTAGCGATATTACGTGTCTTGCCCTGAAACACTATATTCTTCTTGGTGTTTTTCCCTCTTAGCAGCACATTTCATAGTTGCTACCAATATTTATCATCCAGCTTATTCAAGCAAAAATTGTTTTGGATTTTTTTCTAGTAAAAGGTTTCACATCTATTGTTTCTGTGTAGCTGTTGCCCAGCCCTCAGTTGGACTGCTTTTCGATGTCCCGGTCGTCTTAAGAATGACTGACTGAATCCTGCGTCCTTAAATGAGAAAGAAAACAGGTTTTTGTACTTACTATAAAATCAATTTTTTGGAGTCCAATAAGGGACACTGGTTCTACCACCCTGTGTTTTTGACCTTATCCACTGCTTGCCCACAAAACTGAGGAATAGTGGTTGGAGGCAGGGCTGGCTTACCTTTATTTTTTTTGTTAGCCAGTGTTCAAACCTCATGGATGCGGCAGTGAAACTGAATTCTCTTAAGAATACCTGTGTCCCTTAATGAACCGTATAAATTTATTTTCGGATGGGTATCTTGCAGGTAGATCGGTACAATTATCTTGAATGATTGACGAGGAAAGCATGTTATTACCAAACACCTTGAATAGGATAAAAGGGCTTAACATCACTGCTAACAGATTGTCTTGCATCTGATGTGCTAACTTTACTATTATCTGTCACCTGTTGGTATCTCTGTCTAGCAAACTAACTTTCTTCTTTTCCTCTCTCTCTCTCTCTTGCCAGTACACCAGTAAATTACTGTCTTACAGAGTTACTACTGAGGTATCTGTGACTTGCTTATCTCCACTGCAGCATGCATATCCTCTAATTCATGTTCTCCTTCACCCTTGATTTAGTGTTATGTCTGTGTGTCATTACATTCGTTGAGTCATATAGATAGTTTGGGAACGCAGCATTATCTTCCCTTCCTTCAGATTATATATATATATATATATCTTCAATGTCTATAACTGAATTCGATCCATTAAAGCAATGCCTGCAAAGGAAGATTATTAATGCTTACTTCTCCAGTGGGAAGCAAATCCTCATTTCACACTCTTCAAGAGTTACAGTTGCAAGGAACTTCAGCATCTACCACACAGTACTGACATTGGGCAGACAAAAGGAACCAGAGCACAAACTTGGGGACCAAACATCCAGCACACCCAGAAGTGTGTCGGGTGTAAAGATTTTGTTGCAGGCTGTAGCTCTTGAAGAAAGCAAAGTGAGGACTTGACAGACACCAAGGAGGAAAGCATCAAAGGTTTTCTTCTGCTAGCTGCTTTTTTTTAGGATTTTTCTTTCATGGGACACAATGGGGGTGTCCCATGAATGGGGGTGTCCCAGTAGAACATTGTGTTCTGTCTCCTAAATTGGAATACCAGTATATAAAAATATCCATGAGCATAATTCTATTTGATTGGTTTAATGCTATAATGTAAAAAAAAAAAACCTCAGTCCTATAGTCATTCTCAGCTTTACCCAAAGTTGTATAATGTAAAAAAAAAAACCTCAGTCCTATAGTCATTCTCAGCTTTACCCAAAGTCTATAAGATAACTTGATTTCTGTTGCAGCTACTCATATATCCTACTCTTAATGCTAGTAAGTGAAAAATAGGTGTCAAGTATCATTGTTTAGTGCATGTGTTCAGTCGCTACACATTTTGCAGATAACACAGGTGTACATTGATGGCTTATTTTCTCTTCTTGCAGGTTCTTGAGGCAGTAAGAGTTGGCCGCAGAAAAAGCGCCCAGGCACTGCGCTGGGAAGCAGGGATATATGCCAACCGTGAAGAAGACGAATAAGTGTTTTTGCATTCAAGATAACGAAAACCAAAAAAAAGGAATCCTTTAATTGCATATTTATTGAACAATAAGCAGCCTCTGCAGTCCATATAGAAACAACGTAGAACATTTATAAGTAAGAACGAAGACATGCTTGAAGTGACAGGCACTGGAGGTAGCACCAGGCCCTGCTAAGCTTTGGACTCAGGAAATGGAGATGGATCACTGACATAGGCTGATCCTAAACCCAGGGCTCAGCATGGACAATGAACAAAGCCAAACATGCAATGCAATTGCTTCTTTTTGAAAATGCAGCTTTGGGTCGCTTTTTAAAACTTTTATCCTTGTCTTACCCTGCCGTAAACACATGCATGCACAGGTTTGATGAAAGATTGGCCCTTTACATGCATTTGCAGGTTCATATACATGCAGGGTGCAACAACAAAAAATTACAATGTATTTAACTCGGTCACAATGAAGTATTGTACATGTTGCTTTTGACAATACATGGTTAAAGAAGAAGGTTTGAGGAAATGAGGAAAACACATGCTCATATATTTTTGCTGAAAAACCATTTAACCTTTCATTGCTAACAGTTTTGTCTGTAAATAGTTTCACATAAGTTGCTTCTTTGGTATTTTATGCCAGATATGCCTATATTTATTTCAGAGGCCTCCATCACTATTGCAGGAATATACTACAGTGGCCACTTTGAAAGTTCCATATTTAAAGCACAACACCATAATCACAAATTGTGTGCATGTTCACATTTGTGGCTCTCAGGGACTAAAGGGTTAACCAGATGTTGCAATTTAGATTTTTTTTCTCTTTTTTGTTAATGTAACCGAAATGATAGCTTTAAAGCACAGAGAAGCTCAAAGCAAAAAACATAACCCACATGCCCTTGTTATTCTGATTACACTTTCATTAGCATGGATAAGCACATTCAGGTGCAGTCAATGACACCTCTAAGGTATCCCCATTGTTCAGGGATAGTCTGTTTCTGAAACCTGTATACAGAATTGGATGGGATTTCTCTAAACACAGGCAGAACTTGAGGGGATGGGAATTATGGCTTAAATATGGCCTAGTTGTAATTGTAAAATGTAGGTAACTATGCTAAGTTGCTCTGTATACAGTATATTTCAATCATTTCTGATATATTTATACAGAAGACCAACGAAAGTAGTAAATCCAGATGCACAGGCTAATTTAAATGACAATAGGGTGAATTTACTGTAGAGTAAATTTTTCGCTGATCTGTATCCACATCAGTCATCCATTCATGTGATAGGAGTATATTTTTTGCCTTGTTTCGTATGACTAGTTGTCATACGAAACAAGTGAGCACAGTTTCATTTGGGTATAAGCCCCTTTCCACCCGCTCATCCCTTCCACTCATTCACCAAATTTAAAAAAAGAAAGCTGGATTTTACTCATCATCATGCTTGCCAGGCTTCTAGAGCCCAAGAGAGTTCTGCCGCTCAACAGGCAGCAGAAAAGTGTCCACTTAGGACCCTCCTCCTCTGCAGTGAAGAAGATAGAAGATTTAGGGCCCAGCACATCATATAACCACAGATTTAGGTAAGTTAAATAGGCTTTTAACTTTGGATTCCTTATAAGTAACATGATGATTAGTTGGGGCTGGGGGAGGCAAAGGGTATGTGTGGGAGGGTTATAATCTGAAGTTCCGTTTAATTTTAAGGGGATGATGTATAAACCTTCCACCTAGTCGGGGCCATCCCTTTAAAGAGGCTGCCTGAGTCTGTTGCGTCAGGCGGCATCTCTTTGGGTCACGTGGGTGGGGCAGCATGTTTGTTGTAGAGTGGCTGCACAATGCCGTCCCCTTTCTGGCCAGAGTGTGCCAGGTTGCCAACAGCCGGGCGGGAGATGTGAAAGGGCCATACACGTCTCCCTACCCACAGAGGGCAACGTCACTCTCGTGCACCAATCCCCCCCGTCCACCGGCATCAAAAAGTCTAGGAACACCACTGCACCTAGTGTATAGCTGGGCAAATGCCATTTTCATGGCGTTTCCGCCACTAGATAGAGCCATTGCATTTCCTACACTCCTTGACTCCATCTAGTGGCAAGCATGCTGCACAAGCAGCGTTTGCCCAGCTATGCGTTAGACAGAATATGTATACATCAGCCCCTAAGTGAAAAATGTACACCTTTATGTATTCATCCCATTAAAACAATTATTTTCAAAACCTTTGTAAAATGATGTTCTATTCTGAAGCATTGCCAGTCTAGATGAAATATAAGTGTATTACTGAAAAAAAAAATAGAGGTAAATGGTAAAGACATTAAAAAAACCAGTAAAAAAAACAGACATTTTTAGCAGTATACAAAGTACATTGTTTGAGGGTAAGGTGTTCTAATACAATTATAGCTACATGACCTGGTGAGTGGCAATCCAATCCTTTGTTATAGCCAATCAATTTAGTATTAACTATATATAGAGCAGCTTGCAACCTATATTGTCAGATATGTTCAATAAGGCAGTGCAAAGGACAATGAGCATATAAGCAGTGCAATTATTCAAATCATTTTTTACTCATGTTCTACTATGTAGTTGCAATGACTTGAGATCTAGTTGTTTTGATTTACTGCACTGGCATATTGCCATTGCATTATGCATTCCTTTATTGAATATGACTGTTACTAACAAAATGGTTCATGTTTACCTTCTCAAAAGCAGAGGATTTAATAGGATTAGCAACCGAGCAAGAGATGATGAGTGTTTGTATTTTTTCTTAAGGATTTTAGTGGGGTGTATCAGGGTGGTGTGATAGTGATCACACGAATGGTGATCTAGCAATACTGTATTATTATATTGCTATCGTTAGACATGGAAAAAAGCAGGTGACACTTTTGAGAATATCTAAACATAGTAAAAATATTTTAAGAAAAGACAATAATTGCAAAAATGAAACCATTTATTTGAATTGAAGCTTGTAATATTACTTTTACAAGGCATATCTAATGTTTCCTAAACATTGCCATTAGTGGGTCAGTGGTCTGTTTTGTAATAAAGACATATTCTGCCTTTGCTGTGTGTAAGCATTGGACGTTTAATCCCTTCATGTCATTCAGCATTCCTGGACAAAGGTATTTGCACGAGCCACAAATGCAAAGATAGAAGACAGGTTTTAGAAAACAATCATATTTATTCTTGTGTTTTATAATCACTTAAGTATAGCGGTTGTCTGTTTTACATGTCACTTATAACAATAGGGTTGTTGTTTTTTTTTCTTTTAAAATAATTTCTGGACTAAAACATTTTTTTATGCAGCAAGAATGTATTGCCTATATTTAATTTATGTAAAGTGGCCACAATGTAACAGTTAGGGGTCCATTTATAAACCATTCTCGGGGCCCTTCACCCTGTGAATATCTGTGAACGTTACTTTTGTGTGAATAATGACAAACGTTCTTACTATATTTTTATTTTCCATTCAAATGTATTGTGATGTAATACTGCATTATGGCCACTAGATGGCATTGAGGAGTATAGGAATTAAATATCCACACAACACAAGCATTCACAGATGTTCACAGGGTGAAGTGCCCTGCAAATTGTTTATATATAGAGCCCTTGGTGTATTCTGAATGTAAAATTTTAAAAAAGCTTATGTTGGAGTGTTCTGACTGCTAAAGAAAACAAGGCTACTTTCCTTCAACTGATAAAAGTATGCTGTTTGCAAAGTTGATTGATGTCTGCGGCTGATTTTCTATTTTTGTTTCGGCCAAGTCAGCAGTATTGCAGTAGCAGCTGATAATATAAATGTAGTAGGTTCTCTGCTTTCATATTTAAAGTTTATTGCAACCAATTGCCTTTGACTAGCTTTGCGAGAGTTTCTTAATGCAAGGAAATGTTTCACTGGCTGCTATGGGTTGGTGCACATTTGCACTTGTGCACATTTGACATTGCTGTTCCCAAGTCAGGGCCGGATTTCCCATTTGGCATTGTTGGCTTGTGCCTCTAGGCAGGATAGAAAAAGAAGCAGCTTTCCTTTTTTTTTATTGCTGGCTTTTCCTTTTCCCCTCATCAGTAGATATAAAGACTTTTCATTAACCTTTGGTAAAGTTGTCCTTTAGTTATTTCCCCCAGGTACCTGAGATGAATCCATCCAGTAATGTATCTACTTTTAGCTCCAATCAAGCCATGTTCACTGTGCGGCCCTTTTTAGGTGCCACACAGCCTTCAGAAAGAAAACCTCTGGCTGGCCCTTCTTCACAATGTACACATGTGCCATGACCTCATACACTGCTATGGGATGCCGGACTCATGGCGGCCTGCAGAATTTGGCAAATCAATAGGACTTAAAAGGACTTCTACAAGCATACTCAGTGTAAAGAAGAACTGGCAAGAGATTTTCCTTTTGGAAGGCTATACAACGCTGGGCAGGGTGACACGGCAAACGTGGCTTGATCAGGGCTGAAAGTAAGTACATTAACGGGTGGCTGCATTCGAGGAAGGGAGAGGGATTCATTAAAGGACAAATTCACCAACAATGCAGCTTAGTGTTACTAAGAGAGAAGCATGCATCAAATATTTGATGGACACTAAAAAAATTAATAACCTATAACAGTCAATCAGATTATGCCATTTAACTACTGCAAAATATGAAAAAAAGTATTTTATACATAGTACATGTAGTTATCAGCAGCTTAAAAAATATAATTGATGTGCAGATAGATTCCGGTAATGCAACTCATTACAGTACTATTTTTTTCCTTACAACTGAAAGTTTGGAAAGCTCCAGCTCATTTAAAAATGGGTGCATAAGTATTATAAGAACAGGAAAATGTTTTAGTTTTTTTATGATATGGATAAAAAAAAAGCTAAAAGAAATTGTGTATTTAAAAAAAAAAAAAAAGAATATGAATCACTTCTTCGGGATAATTGCTTTCTGGCTGTGTTATACTTCTTTGCTGAAAGGCTGGCTTTTAAGTGATACCAAAATACTTTGCGAGGAAAGGGTTTTATAATAGCTCAATGAAATGATGGCTGTGTTTTAATGGCAGACAAAACAATCATATTGTACTTGGCTTTATATATAAATATATATGTTAACCACTTGTTATTCAGCTTTTGTTTTATAGTGATTGTGAAGCATACAATGCAAGTATATAATTATTTTCTCATTAAAACACAAACTGGAGCTGTGCTGTTTTTAATGTTTTCATTTCTTCACCGGCCCTCTGATGCATTTAAAAGGAACCCGAACTGAGAAAATATAAAGGCTGCCATTGCTTTCCTTTAGAAAATGCTAGTTACCTGTTTGTGATGCAGATCCACAGACTTCAAAACTGCACAAACAAATATGGAGAGGGGTCTAGGATTATACTCTGCATGCTTGTGGCAGGTCACCGGCTCAGAGGGGTTCATTTAATAAAGGAGCAGAGAATTTTCACTTTGCTGCTAAATGAATGTGCACTTCGCTTAGTGAAAAGCTGTGTTCACGTCAATCACTCAGTTTTTCATGCACATACAGTATATAGCTTGAACTTTCAGTATAACTTGGCACAATACATTCCAGATACATCAAAACAAAAGGGAATTGATTTACAAAGAAGAGCCAAGTTCACCTTCAAAATTAGTTTGCACTTATCTTGGAGAATGAGGTGAAATAAAGTTAAAAAAATCTGCTTTGCAACAGAGGTGCAGCAAGGTCATGAGGCGCCCATGGCAAGTCCTTCATTAGCGCCCCTTGACCCCCGCCCCCCCCAAACCAAACCATAGTTCAATGCTCTGGACCAATTGTTCCCCTGCCTAGGTTTTCCCCTCCTGATGCACCGCAGAGGTGAGGCTTCAAATCGCCTCATTCTCCAGTGCTGCTTTGTTAATTTAGGTTAATTTCCTGGCGTTGCCCCTTCTAATCTGTCATGGAGAAGAGAGTTGAATTAAGTGATTTCAAGCCTCAACTCCGTAGTGGATCAGGAGGAGTACTGCTGCTCTAAAAGAATAGAGCACCGAAGCGGGTCTAAAGACACTGATCCACCATGGAATACCACCATGCAGCAATACATTATACAGCAATGCAGAATACCACCAGCTATAGAAGACTACAATTACCAGCAATACATTATACAGCAATACAGAATAATATGAAGCTACATACTCTGTGTTGCTCCAGAGTGGGAGATAGTACACCCATATTGGTGGAGTGTAAGGACTGTTTGCCAAAAGGTAAGTATAAGGGGGGTGAGATGGGGGCCAGATTTTAGAGGGTAATTCCATTTTCCCAAATTACTTGGGAAATGAACTTATCCTTTAATGCGCATTATGCGTGTTAGAAAGCACTGCTGCTCGGCTAACACAATATAACGGGGAATGGGCAGCACTTGGCACACACACACACACAATGTCCTATGCATGCGTTTATTCGCATGCAGATGGAGGGGGCAGTGGGGCTAGTTTAAATTCTTATTTTTTTTTCTTTTTTAAATTATTTTTATTATGTTTTTATTTTATTATTTTTTTACTTTTTATCAATTTGTTTCATTTTTATTTATTTTTTTCTACTTTTTCACTTCACTTTAATGCTATCACACAGGGGATAACAAGCCCTTGTGTGATAGCAATCAGAGGTGACAGGTTCTCTTTTTGAGCCTGTCCTCCAATACCAAAGATCCAGCATGTGTGCTGGATCTTCTGTACAGCTCCACTTCTGACAGCTGACACAGAAGCACTGCGAGTACAGCGGTCCTGTGTCAATGATCACAGAGCAGAGCAGAAAACAGACCATCTCCGCTCTGCTCCCCGCTATCCATCCTGAAGGCATTTGCCAGGGTCCCCCTGAAGAGCAGGGGACCCCGAAAACCACAGCGCAGAGGGATGCAGCTGGCGGGGGGCCGGACCATGGAGGGGGGGCGCGGCCTGGGGTATGGATAAACATGCTGATTACAAGTGATCTGAGCAGCTGTGCAGCCCCTCAGATCACTTGTACAAAACAGCTCCCCCACTCTACATTTTTCTGGCCCGAAGCAGGGCTAAATGTAGAAAAAAACACACCTGCCCGTCGTCTGGAACTGCATAGGAAATATGCACCCCTGCAGTGGTGCCCCTTTGCCACTGCTTTGCAAAGAATAGCCAGTCATGTACACGGAAAATTAAAATAACAGTATTTTTGCTTGCACGTTTGGACATCTGAAGTCAACACAAGTTCACTTTATTCACTGAGCTAGGTCAATTTCCTCTTTACAAGGTGAGTTGGAAAAAATGAAAATAAAGACTTTGAAAAGCAGTCACATCCTGAATCGATGTAGAAAAGCACCATTGCTCTCTGTGTAAAAGCAGCAGTACCCCTGCAGTAGGGATGTCCTGATACCGATACTAGTATCGGGGATGATACAGGGCCAAGTACTTGCCGCAATGCCCCGATTCTTAAGGCCGATACTGGACCTTTAAATTTTTTAACCACTTTGGCTGCCTGAGGTCCCATGCCTGCTGGGGACCTCTGGTAGCTGTCTTTGAAAGCACCGCTCCGGCCCCATCCTCCTTCACAGAGCTGGCACAGCACTACACCTCTGTCTCTGCACTGGAACTTTCCCCGTCCTTGCCGGCTCTGGGAACTAAAGTCAGCGATCTGTCCAGAGGCGGCTCTCTAATTTAGTCCTCGCGCCAGACGTGCAGCCCAGAAGAAAGGACTGACACATAGGAGAGTGAACCCTGCTGTGGAGAAGGAAAACTGGGACTTGGAGTTGCTACTTGACCCAGCCTGGGAGAAGCAGGAGAACAAAGTGAGCACACACTGTGATATGGGCACAGGCTGCAGGTGTTGCAGGCAGGGAAATGTAATGTACCAGCATATGTTTTGTGTGTGTGTCATACGTTCGGGCAGGGAGCACATTGTCATCACTTTCTGTGGGTGCTTTTTTCCCACAGATACACCACTGCTTGCCTCCGAGTTGACAGGGAACTGTAAAGCTGCATGCGGTGTACACAAGCAGTGTTACCATTCCCTGTCAAACTCGCCTTACCCAGTGGGGGTCCTGGTAACTGCCAATGTACTGAGAATACCTTCCACCAGCTCACAGCCCAGAGTGCAGAAGCAACAGTTGCCCAGCTCAGCAGCAAGTGAGGGAAGGAGGGATATAGGATATCCCTGCCCCCTCACCATTCTGCAGTTCTGCCACACCAGAACCAACGGTAAGGAAGGAGATGCGATGTAGAGGAGGGCCTGGAGAGATGTGACTTGGGGGCTGACTGGAGAGATGGGATTGGGGAAGGGCCACAGAGATGGGATTGGGGAAAGGGGCCGTGGAGATGTGATTGTCTGATAATTAGGGATGTCTTGTTACCGATTGAGTTACAGTTCTTCATAATGATGTCACAAGTCCCTTTAAGAAAAAGTATTGGTAATTGGTATCGGCAAGTACCTGAGGGAAAGTACTTGGTCTTGAAAAAATGGTATCGGGACATCCCTACACTGCAGAGGTCCAACACATCCCCTGTGAGTCAGAGGTTAGCTCTCCAGTCATCAGGTGGCTCTAGCTGTGACTTAGCAGGGGGTGTGTCAGACCTCTACAGAGAGACAACTGCTACCACACAGAGAATATGGGTCCTTCTCCGTAGCATGCTGGCAAGAGACAAGCTTTTTTACTCTACTTTCCAAAGAAAACTTACTGTAAAACTTTAAACACCTTTTGTTTTGATGCATCTGGAATGTATTTGGCAAATCTAAACTATACCGACTTTACACACATTTTCATGCAAGTAACTTACAACTACAAATCTTTATGTAAACACATGAAACAACATTGACTGTAAAGCAACATAGTTATCAACAGGGCGTAACTAGAAATCACAGGGCCCCATAGCAAAATTTTGTATGGGGCCCTGTGATTTCTAGTTACACCCCTTGAAGAGCCCACATAGCCCACCTGAGGGTGACCCTGCAAAGCCCACCATAGATTCTCTATGTTAGGCTATGCAGGGTCACCCTCAGGTGGGCTGGTCACACTCCTTACTTGTCCGCCTCTTCTTTCTCCGTCTTCCCTCCTCTGTCACCGGGCCCGCCTCCTCCTGTCACCAGCCCCGCCTCCTCTGATGCTGACCCCCCGGGCCCCGCCTCCTCCTCCCCGCCACGTCCAGCCTCCTCCACCGCCGCTGCTGACTCTCATTGACTCAGCAGCGGCAATGGAGAAGAACGTGGCGCTGCACAGATCACAGTGATCTGAACAGCGGTGCGTTCGAACCCATAGCGACCCAGGCGGCCCGCACGGCATCAGGGGGGTGTCCTGGCCGCGGGCGCATGGGTCGCTATGGCTATTGTTACGCCACTGGTTATCAAACTATGTGCTCTTTACACAGAGTGAAATTACTTCAAGTGCACATTAATTCAAATGTTGTGTCAGTTGCAGCACTGCAGGTCTCGGGGGCAGGTTAATGCACCCCAACACACTAATACAGTAACGGACAAGGCACCCGACTGCAAAGTGCCACAACACAAATGCCATGTGTCGTGGTGTGCTGCATTTTAAAGAAAGGATCATGTACGATTTGTGCTGAGATGTGATGTGTTAGTAGCCCGTTCCAAATGCATCGTCTGCCTTAAAGGAGAACTATGAGGTGAGTGCTTTTCACTCACCTCATAGTTCTAGCCGACCTGTGACAATGAGACTGCACAGGTCGGCTCAGTAGATCGGGAAGTGAGCGAACACATACCGACGTTCGCTCACCTCTCGATCCTGTCACAGCTCTCTGCCGTGACAGGGGAGGGGCTGGATTCCCCCCTCCCCGCTCCGATCGGCCAGCGCTGACTGGCGGAACGGATGGGGGAGGAGGTGTATACAGCTGGTTCTGCCTCTAGATATACCGCTACAGCTCACGGTATACTGAGCCTAGGATGATGGGAGGACGCTAGTTTGTGTCCTCCCGTTACCCTAAGGAGAACTATGGGGAAAAGACTTAACCCCATAGTTCTCCTTTAATGTAACATGTGTTCATAAACGCAGTGCAAAAGTCTGAATCCAGCGTTAATCTTTGGCCTTTTTTTCTCTGAAAGGTAATCAGGTTATTAGTTTGGACTATCCTACTCTGTATGTGTCTTTTGCTCCATTTCTGCCATTTGGGTCAAGTGCAGGTATTTTTTTATTTATGTGGTAAGTCAATATAGCTTTACACAAGCGAACAAAGAAAACAATAGCAATGTACTGTCGGTTTTGCTAAGGAATGTAGTTTAGCAATCAAAAGTGTTGTGTGACACAAGATGTTGTGTGAACTGTTCTGTATTTTATTGATGTTAAAGAGCCACATAAAAGTGTATATTTTCAGTGTATTTCTTTTCGTCTTTGGCTAGAGAAGGGATTTCCCCTCATATTGCAGTGATTACCTCACACTTCCTGTTGTCTCCTAGGCAGCAAGTAAAAGGAACACAGAAAACCTGACAAGAGTTGACCGTTTTCTAAAAATAGAAAAATAATAATTTTGCCTAGAAATACATTTTAAAGCTGAGCTCCAAAAGAAACTTTTAGGCAAAGACAATTTTGGTTGCCCTAGAGATGAGTTTATGAACACAACTGGTTGTAGGTTAAATCCCTGATTGAGAAGTTGATTGATAACAATTGGTGCTAAAGGTTCAGCACCACTATACTGCATGCATTTCTCCTCCATGCATACTGAATCTAATTAGAAGGAATGTTGCTATTAGATATTACCTTGGAACGGGGCTGTCACTATAATGAGGCAGCCTGAGGCTGTTTGCAGTGTGTCTGCTGCCCCCATTGCGGTCAGAGTGTCCCAGGTTGCAAAGAGCCAGGTGGGGAGATGTGTAAGGACCATACACATCTACCCATCCAACTCTAAGCAATCTGGGACTCTCTGGCCAGTGTCCCGTCCAGTTCACTGACATCACTGGTTGCTAAAAGCTGGCTGGAACTCCAGCCAAAGCATCCTGCTCAGCTCCTGGCAACCAATGGGATGCTGGCTAGAGTCAGAGCTGGGCAGTGAGATGATCCACCCCTACTCCCTATTGACATGCACCACCAGCACCATTCCCCTCAAGAATGTGCACCACAGTGTGTCTACGACACCCCCTCTTGCAAAAAGTAATACCTTCTATTATCACTATAGATGCTGCTGGTACATAAGTGTGCCTGCCACTGAAGCTTATCACTTATCCTGCCACTAAAACATCTAAACACTGGTCTCACAGTATACACATACAGTATATGCTCAGATGCTCAATCAATGTACTCCCCTTAGAAAATCTTACCTCCCGATCTACTGAGCCGACCTGTGACAGTCTCATTGTCACAGGTCAGGTAGAACTATGAGGTGAGTAAAAAGCACTCACCTCATAGTTCTCCTTTAAAAAGTTCTCCTGAGTTGGTACCTAACTCCAGACAAAATAGCCAATGACTCAAATCTGGTTATGTCTAAAACTTGACATATTATGGGCCAGAATTTTTGGGTTGTTCCAAACCTTATTACACCACACTATCAAGGAAAAAAAAGCTTGGTTTGCTCCACTTCATGGGAGAGTTGAACCCCGGATCAGGTCACAACAAAACCTAATTAAACCTAATCTTAAGCTACATAGACAATCTAAAGAGTATTGCAGAAACAACCATTTAGCTGCACAGTATTTAAACACAGTAGATAATATTATGGTTAACAAAAAAATTGTCTAGGCTATTGTCTGGTACACGTACCAAATTTCATAAAATCTAAAAACCCTGGATTACCTAATCCCATCTACAAATGAACATATCTATCCATATGAACACCAATAATATCCCCTCTCTTGAATTGGGAGAATCTAGACATCCAGTTGCTTTGCAGTGACCTGACCCCATTTCTTTTTTCTTTTTCTCCTATTCCTTCTACTTTGCTTAGTTCCCTTTAGTTCCCTTCTCTCTTCGGCCTCATTCACACTGCCGCGCGTATACGCGCGTACGTGCGTATTGTACCATATGCAACATATGCAAATAAATGGCTCCATACACATAGCCGCTTATGGAGCCGTATATTTGCATAGCGTATGTATGCGCAAAAACAGAATAGAACCGAGATGCGTCCGGGCAGTGTATTTATGCGTATTTTACGCTCGTATATGCGTACAATTTATTCAAATTTCCATTAGGAATGATGCATTCTGGGAATGCAAATAGTGCACGCATACACGCACATACGCTCATATCTACGCGCATAGACACTCGTACATACGCGCATATACAATTTTGCTTGAGTTGTGTGTGAATGAGGCCTTCCACATCGCCAAACTGGATTATCTGCTTCATAGTTGATAATCATTTTGTAGAAGTCTGTAGATCTCAACAATAAGTCTTCCTCTCCATTATCAATCCAGTGTGAAGGCTCATGGCGTCACGATCTGTAACAGATACTTCCAACATGTGGTATACACAGGATTAGGCAATGTATTATACACTGTTTGACTACTACTTAACTTGTATTGTGTTGTTGTACACTTCTAAAAAATAAAAAAGTATGGAAATTGAAAAAGCTCATACTGGGGACTCATTCTATCCATTCAATGAAGAGAGAAATGCATTGCTTGAGCTCCACACGACACCACCCGACAGACAAATCCTAAACTCTGTAACTGCACTAATTTACCAAAATGCTGCCTGGACACCATAGGATGCACCAAAAGAAACTCAAAAGCAGTAAGCAAGGTGTGATGCTTCTGCAGGGATGACCAAGGTGATGACTTCTGCTGCACCAGACCATACAACTTCCACTGAGCAGGTCGCGACCAATGTCCTCGACAGAACAGTGAACATCTTGAAGGCTATGCCTGAGGTCAAACTAGACCTATTGCTTCTGCAGTAGGACTTCCAGAACCTTTAAGGCCAGGTTACAGAGGTTAGTTCTCACAAAAAACAAAAAAAAAACACCTAGATGATTGCCACATATGTATGCTACAGTAGTGCTACAACACATAGGCTAAGCTGCCGAAGGATCTAGCAAGAAGGATAGGAGCAAATAAAAGTTCATTTTTATATATACTTTAAGTGATGCTTGGTATACTTGGTATTGATCGTGCAACCATTAGCAGCTGCTTATAACTTAATCACAGACAAATACAAATGTGGACTGCAAGCATTACTTATTAACTGCTAAAGGTGCCCATACACTGCACGATTCTCGTACGAGAATCGCGCAGTGTGAATGAAGACGTGCGACCGTTTCTACTGTACAGTCGCACGTCTTTTGTCTAAGGCGCATGCTAGAAAGCCAGCCGAAAATCTTACGATTTTCGGCTGGTTTGAACGGTGCTCGGGAGACAAATGCCGAACGGGTCGGTGGTTCATATCACTTGTTTTAGGGCTAGACCGCCTAAACCTAAAATTTCACTATATCACTTGGTTATACTAAGTTTCATATTAGTTACACCTTTAGCGCTTTGATATATATTTTTCTCGATGGTTGTAAAGTGTATGGCCCCCTTTACAGTAATCATACCATAAACTATGCAGATCTGCTTCCTATAAAATAACACTACAGGCTGATTTACCAATGGAGTTGGGAATCTTCAAATTGTGTAATTATTCACTGTAAGCATTTTGAAATGAAATAAGTTAACAGGAATTTGATTTTAACATAGTAGGATATTTAAAGTGAATATTTACACAATTTATTGTTTGAAGATTCTCAGCTCCTATAGTAAATCAGTTTCTAAGGGGCCTATTCACAAAACTGGCAAAGGATCTAGCCGTAGCTTTGGCTGATCCTTCGGCTAGCTTCGGCCCCAGGACCCCTTCGGTTCACTAGAACCGAAGGGCTTCTGAGATGCATAGAGATGCTTCTCAGGAAATCGGACGGACAAATAAAATAGCCTATGTTGTTCCATCATATAACAATATATTATTGTTGTCATCAACAATATTACAATATTTAGTAAGAAGATAGGCAAAATGGGTGGTCAAACTGGGATTTGAGGTTCTACACAATATATGTCCTTAAAGCATAGAGTTCATATTTATTGTTATCATTTTTATTAACATTCTTTAATTTAAGCAAAAGTGTATGCATATTCTGTGATCTATTTCAAGTCAACCTTCATCCTCCCCACCCTTTTTCTGCCATCTCACCCCTCTGAGAATCAGGCACTTCTTTTACTACTTTTCGGGGAACCCTCCCTGCACTTCCTGGATTCTCGTCTAGGAGAGAATGTTGAATGCAGTTGACCACAGCCTCCTGGGATACCCACGTCACACATTAGAGGAGGCCGCGGGGTACTCTACTGTGTATATGTCACGTTATCAGGGGGACAGCTGTCTCTTCTTGTTTCTGAAAGTAGACCCCCCAATACACGTTGTAGCGTATGCACGTCGTCAGGGAGCGGGCAGCAAGAACCTGGAAGTTACAGCCTGCTTCTGATGACTTCGCAGAAGAAGATGGTGGTGTAAAGCAGAAGGGAATTGGATCCCTACAGAACACCACTGTGTATAACCCATTGAAAAAATAAGGGGACAATAGGGTAGATGGTGGGTGGGGGGGAGTAAAGTTCCTCTGAAGTATTATTATTTTTGTTTTCCTATAATAAATAAAAAGAAGAGCATCCCCTACTCAGAAGTTGCTTTATAAATATTGTTTTCACTATCCCCAGGTCAGCAGTATAGTATCCCTTCAAATATCATACCTTGCCATCCCTGATTCAGCAGTTCTCCTGCAAAAACCACTCTGTGTCTCCCACCTGCAGCTCTGCAGCACTTACCCATGGCATACCACCTAATTGCATTTGCAAAATTGTATCCCCCATCCCCAACTCAGCAATGCCTCTGTCCTCCACATTCCCAATTTTGCTTTTACTTTTATTATTCAATGTATACCTTTTGTCAGTGTCCATGAAAGCTCTAAAGGTATTCTTTACACCCATTCTGCAAACAACGCCCTTAATGTCAGTTCTGTAACCAGTCCACATTCCATGAATTGTCTAAACTTCATCTGAACTCTAACCCACAAAGCCTTGTCCGTCCTTCCCTCCCAGATGTGCAATGTATTTCATATCAGGAAGTAAGTGCCGTGAGAGTAATAGTTTTCCTGTATTTGCTATGTTAGGCATTATATGTGCACATATGTTCCTAATGCACTTCTGCTTGTCAGTCCCTTGAAGTAACAGCTTGCTATCGCTACTCGTCCACAGAAGGCATCATTGAGAGGAAGAAGATCTATTATCTTGGACTGGATTTTTGATGTGTGTGGGTTTTTTTTCTTTTTAAGTTAGAGTTTTTTCAACTGATTTAGCTGACTTCAATCATTAACTTCCTCTTTGTCTGAAATACTAATACTTCTAATAGAACCAAGTACAGTGTTCAGCCATTATTACGATGAGGACCTGGATCGAGCCAGTGGTTGCTGGGGCACAGGTTGCTAGCTCTTTTTATGACACAGCTTTACTATTTGTGGTCAAGAATTACTATAATCGGACTACTACATCCTTAAACACATCTCATTCAGTCACGCTACAGAAAGCCATATCAAACTTCTATATCATACACAACCTCATTTTGGGACTTACCCCGCTGCTGTCAGCGTATATCCTTGCAAGGATCGGAGACAGACAGAGAAGAAAGGTCACAATATGTGTTCCATTGCTTGGGTACTTTATCTCCAGGTGTTTTTTGTTGCCTGTCCTCTTCTTAGACTGGCCTATAGAAGTCATGTTTGGCTCTGCTGCTCTGAATGGTTTAACTGGCTGGTTTACAACCTACTGGGCTGGGGTTATGGCTTGGGCAGCCCTGGACTCCACTAAAAAAAGACGATCCCTCAAGTTCATCATTATTGAATTAGTGTATGGATTATCTGGTTGTGTTGGCAGCTTGGCTTCTGGGCACATCTTTGTATCAGTAACAATATCTAATGATCCAGGAGCAACCCTAGTTATATGCAGCGTTTCCCTTTATTTTTTATGCCTAATATACAGTTTATTTATTTTAAAAGTGCCTTATGATGAAACAGAGCGGTATGGGAATTCAGGTGAAGGAGTGGATGCAGAAGAAGTCAGTCATGAAAACTCACCTGAACCAACTGAGCGTTCCAAACTACTGGGTGAAATAAACAGACCATTTGAGGACCTCCCTCCTCAGACTCCAGCCAAACTTTTTATTGCTCTTCTCTTTGCTACTGCCATATTGTACAATATCTCGGTGGATGGAGGAATGGACGTACTTAATTTATTTCTAATTAAAGAACCTCTAGGGTTTAGTCCTACCTTCATTGGTTATGCCAGTGCTGCTGGTTATTTGATATTCATCACTAGTTTCTTGGGAGTTTGGATTTTTTCCAGATGTCTTAAGGATGTAACTCTAATTATAATGGGCATAGTGTCCTTCTGCGCTGGTATATTCATTATGGCATCTGTACGATGGACTTTCTTGTATTTTGTTGGTAAGTTTAACAGTTACACATTGAATCTGCTAATATCTTTTCTTTTTCTTCAGGCATCTGATCATTGCTGCATCATTTTAGTTTATTGTTATTATTATTTATTTAATTGCCAGTGTCTACTGAACGTATCCCAGTTCTAAACAATTCCTTTTCATATTTTTGTACAAAGTGGAGAGTCAAAAAAAAATTCTTGTTATTTGCACACTTTTTACAGACAAAAAAAGTGGGTTTTTTGCAATCCCTGTCCTCGAGGTTTGTGTCAGGACAGGAAGTGATGGGAAATCTCTTCACTGAGCATGCAGAATTAAGTAAAACACAATTTGTGTGTATAATTAGCAATAAGCATTAGAACAGAGGTAAGAAAGCTTGGCACTCCAGCTGCTGTGGAACGACAGTCCCATGGAGCATTGCAAGGCTCGGATATTCATAGGAACAATTAACAGAGGCATAATTGCATTTATAGTTTCACCACAGCTGGAGTGCTGAGGTTGCCTACCCTGGGGTTGAAATATCTATCAGGTTGTTATTACTTAACCCTTGCAGTGTGGGGATAGCCCCACTGCAGGGGTTAATTTTTTGATTGCCTGGAGTTCTTCTTTGGCTTCAGTTCCAGATTCAATTCAGTGTCCGATGCTTTATGGAAATGCAGCATTTTCTAAAATATTCATTTTCAAATAAGAAAGAATAGACATATAATTTTTTGGGCTGTACTAGTAAACAATAATCATCAGAACATTTTCTAGACACAAAAGACTGTACAGTCAACTATAATTCACAGAATTTATGGTGCGAAACTGATACTTCCACTTTTCCCTTCCTCAAATATTACAGATCATGCAACAGGCATGGTTAACCTGCAGGAAAATCTTGACATTATGGTCTGGCAGTTGCATAGGAGGCCTGGCCCACAGATCAGAACTTATTAATATTAATAATACACATATTTGATGCAGATGTAGTTATAAGCCACATTAGACAAAGCCCCTTTTGGGAATTAAAGATATATTGTAGCTCACATATTGTTCCTGAACGTGCTTACACGTAGGGGCTGATGTATAAACATGATGTATAAACCTTCCACCCAGCATAAAGCTGGGCAAATGCTGTTTACATGGCATTACCGCCACTAAATCGTACCATCAAATGGCAATAGCTTTACTCTGGGTGAAAGGTTGCTGCATCAGCCACATTGTATTACTATTGTGCTTATTTGGGAATTACATCAGTAGTAGCTGACCAATCAGAAAGTACCAGCAATAGTGACGTTCCTTGGTCATGTGCGATGACCAATTTTGACATTGGTCTTAATTGGGTTCTGCTGTGTAAGACTGTATTGAGTCCTTCGTACAGGGCCGGTGCAAGGATTTTTGCCTACACAGGCGAGGGTGCATTTTTGCACCCCCACCCGCTTGTAACAGTACGAAGAACCGCAAAATATGTTGAGCAGGACCATAAACTAACACTAACTATTCTCTAACACTGACTGCACTCCCTATTCACTAACACTAGCTATTCTTTAACACTAACTGGTTAAATAATCCATAGTACAACTACATGTTATGTACTATGGATCATGATTGAACCTATTCATGTTAGCAGCGGAGAATTGTAAATCTATTGCTGGAGTGTGGTGGAGGTGTGTGCTGTATATATGTACTACATATACATTACACACGTCCAGTACACTATAGCAATAGATTTACAGCCATCCCCGTCCCAGCTTCCCTCACTCACAGTTTCACTCCGATCCCTGTTGCCTCACGCGGTGCCTCTTGTAGTCGTTGCTGGGCAGGATCGCTGCATCGCGTCTCGGTGCTCAGCTTGTGGGAGGCGCTCACAATTCTGCCCTGCTAACATGAATGGGTTAAATCATGATGCATAGTACATATACAGTACAAATGTCCTGTACACTGCAGTAATAGAGTTACAATTATCCCCTGCTAACATTAATAGGTTAAATGATCTGTAGTACAACTACATATTTTGTACTATTATGTACTATGGATCTTTTGACCTATTCATGTTAGCAGGGGAGAATTGTAAATCTATTGCTGCAGTGTACTGGACGTGTGTAACGTACATGTACTACGTACTACATATAGAGTACACTGCAACAATAGATTTACAATTATCCTCGGCTAACATGAATGGGTTATATTATCTATAGTACATAACATGTAGTTGAACTACAGATCATGTAACCCATTAATATTAGCAGGGGATCATTGTGAATCTATTGCCGGCAGTGTATTGGGAACGTGTACTGTATATATGTACTACATATAGAATACACTGCAGACAATAGATTTACAATTATCCTCTGCTAACATGAATGGGTTAAATGATCAGTAGTACAAGTACATGTTATGTACATATTATGTACTATGGATCATTTATCCATTCATATTAGCAGAGGATAATTGTACATCTATTGTCTGCAGTGTGTACTCTATATGTTGTACATATAGAGTACACACTGCAGACAATAGATGTGCAATGATCACCTGCTAATAATCATTAGTTCAGACCCCCCCTTGCCCGCACTCACTACTAGATGAAGGTGCCTCGCTGGTTGTAGTCCTCAGCGGCTCGCTGTGCTGGAGAGCAGCGGCGAGTCAGCGCTGGTCCAGTGGGAGGAGCTCCAGGTGGGGTCCTAATTTAGCTGGCCGGCGACTGCCTGAGGTGCCGCGCATGTCGGGATCCTCTGGCAGTCGCCGGCCAGCTAAATTAGGACCACACCTGGAGCTCCTCCCACCGGACCAGCGCTGACTCGCCGCTGCTTTCCCGCATCGAAGGTAAGTGAAGAAAAAAAAAACAACGCAAGCATCGGGGCATTTTGACAAGTTGTCAATATGCCCTGTTTTTTCCGCCCTGACCCTTCAGCGCCCTTAGGCGGCCGCTTGCCTTACCTTGCGGTAGCGCCGGGCTTGCCTTCGTAAACCCTCAAAGAGATTAAAGAGACTTTATGATACATCCCATGCATTCCTGGACACTGATTTAAAAATACATAATTTGTATTTTCTAGGACACAAATATATGTTGTAAATATTAATACTGAATGCTGTGCTTGATTATTTCATAGCTCGAGCTGTGATGATGTTTGCTTTAATACCAATGCCAACAATAAGGTCTGTTTTATCGAAACATATACAAGGATCATCATATGGTGAGTAGAACTGTAACATAATATTGCTTAGGAAAACTTGGAACTCATTCTGTCTGATCAGGTCTGTACCTGTGTGCTGATTATTAAGAGCACTAGGTCTAACTCTATTGGAATGCACAATCATTTTTTTTATTGGTGGTGGTTTTAACTTTAATAATGGTATTTGAAATGGATATGTGATTTTTATCGTAGTATGCCCTAATTTTAAAGTGCCAAGGAATTTAATTTAGTTCATACATTTAATTTCCATGTTGGAAGTGGAGATGTAGCATTCTGAACCAACCATGGCACATCGGGGAAAGGCATGTAGATTAGTGGGTAAAGCTTACAGCTTGGAGTGTCTGGCTATACTGTGGATTGTTCTGATATAACATACTTTATATGTCACTGCCTGCTGCAGCTCTATGTATTCAAAGTCTGGGATGGAATGCTTTCATACATAGAGATGATCTGTCTGAGCTGCACCTTTCTCCTTTTTAGCATTGGAGTTCATTGAGCTCACTGTAACTTCCCCAAGTTCAGCTCATTACTCATTTATAGTGAGTAATCAAACATTTAATAATCATACAAAGCAAATACACCGCTCACATCCACCTCCACAGTCCAAGGATCTAATCTGCTTGTCGGCTCTAGGGGCACGCCACAGCCTGACAGGCACTAAATCCAAGTGTAAAAAGGAAATCTGAACTCCAAAAATAAATCTTACATACGTTGTTTAATCCATGAGCATAAATAAGCTGTACACTGTTACGCAACTTTAATCTCTCACGCGTTCCACCATTATGGCTTGAGCACAGAACTCTGTGCTCAAGCCATAACGGTGGAACGCGTGATAGTGTGAAGTTGTGTGACAGTGTACAGCTTATTTATGCTCATGGATTAAACAACGTATGTAAGATTTATTTTTGGAGTTCAGATTTCCTTTTTACACTTGGATTTAGTGCCTGTCAGGCTGTGGATTGAGGCTTTCCTTTTTTTTACATGAATCAAACATTTAATGCTGAATTCCAAGATTAAAACAAATACCCTGGCAATGGGGTCCCACTGCACTGCAAGGGTTAAATGCTTTTTAACTCTAGAGGGGTAAAGGAGTAAGCTGTAATGTTTACCTTATTCTTCGCTCTGGCCAGCATCCATCGCTTACCTCTTCTCTCCGATGCTCCAGGTTGTGACGGGCCTTCACCATCAAGGAAGGACTATTAGTCCCACTACACAACATTGACCTGCTGCATCCATTGCAGCATATGTGGGCCTCTAGTGACAGTGTGTCATAACAGCAGCACTCTTTACTATTTCACTGATAAAGCACATTGTCCACATGGCTGCTATGAGCTCACCCTTTATGGCCCTTCTACGCCAGCTGACCTATGTTTAAAAAAGCCATGCTTTATGGCTACAAATAATTTGGCCTAGTAATTTCCCACATAGATTTGCTGGAACCGCCAACCTGTCACAAGCAGGGTTCCCCTCAGAAACCCATGGTGGCAGCGAAACCGAACCTCATTCCTAGTAGTTCATCTCATCATATCAAATATTTTACAATGAACAAATACTGACATTACTATTATGTGAATGAGCAGCATAGCTGAATTAAATGTTTTAGTTTGTATCGGTAAATAAAGCTCTTATTCCTAAAAGTTAAGTTTAAAAGTAGTATTCTATACCAGGCAATCAGAATTCAGGGTGCTGAAGTCAGACCAGATGTATGCTGATTGGTTCCTATGGGTAACTGCACTGAAGAATGATCAATTTAAAAAAAAAATACATTTTATTGAATGAGACCAATGGTTTTGTACTTTATCTTTCATGCACTGATGATACTTTTTCTTCCCAGGAAAAGTCTTTGTTGTACTCCAGCTGTCAATAGCGATTACAGGGGTTTTGACATCAATTGCATTCAATAAGATCTACCAAGCCACTTTAACCTCATTCAGTGGAGCTTGCTTTATTATATCAGGCATCCTTTCCATTCTGAGCATCATCCCCATCAGGTGAGCACTGCATGCACTATAAGTAACATAAGGCAATTTACCTCTCGTATGTAATATAACAATTAAATTTTTAGGGGTGATTTATATATGCCCCTCTCATAACTGTACATAACAAGACTTTCACATGGCTTAGAAAGATTTATGTGCATATGCAGTATCCATAATGCATATAGCAAGGGCGAGAGATTTGAATAGTTTGACACATTTAAAAAAATCACAGGAGCCAAATGAAACACAAAATGGTGTTTTCCTTTAAACTGTATGTAAACCCTAACAATGAACTTCTCCTTTTTATTCCCTTTTGGTCTGTTAAATACGTGTTCTGTTATATCTATTGGTTAAGTGCCAAAACATACCTGTTGATCATGTCAGAAATTCGCAGCTGCCCTGTGTTCTCTGCACACCTTTTGTCTTATCTTAAAAGGAGAACTATGGGGTGAGTGAATAACACTCATCCCCATAGTTAGAGCCGACGTGTGACATTGAAACTGTTACATGTCGGCTCTAAAGTTCAGGAAGTGAGCGAACACATACCGTTGCTCGCTCACTTCCCAATCCTCTCCCTGCAGAGAGTGGTGACTGTCCATCACTGCTCCCTGCAGGGATTCCCCCCCTCCCCTCCCCAATCCTGCAGTGCTGGCTGGAGGAACAGACAGGGAGGGTGTGGGCACAGCTGGCTCTGCCTCTAGATCGGCAGATCCCACTGTCATGCTGGGCACACACCTTACAACCATCGCAAGACTTTTGTCTTGCGATGGTTGTAAGGTACTTAAAAAAACGCACCATCTGCCTATCTTGGACAGGCAAATCATACTTGCGATGAACGCAAGCCGCGCCCCCCTGAGGGGCGAGCTTTCGATGACCGCAATGCCGAACGGGCAGTGTGCGCTTGAGCATCACTAAAGAGGAAACTAGGAGCTGGGTGCATTTCTGCCAACTCAGCAAGTATTTTCTTGTACTTGCTAGGTTTTAAAGGGATAAAACATGGGGAAATATACATGTATTGCAGAGATGTAAAGCACATGCTTAGTTTATAATTTTCCCTTATGCTAATTTTGCATATGCTTTACTGTAAATTTATGAAGCAATTGCTAAACATCTAACAAGTATCTCCGGAGACCTTGGCAAAATATTGTTACAGTACTCTATTAACTAGACTTGCCACTCAGGAAAGCTGCTTGATACTTTTTTTTAATTTCTTGAAAAAATGCCTGAACCTGATAACATAAAACATACATTAGTAAGTAACCGAAAGGTTCTCCAGACCAAAGAAGCTCCCTTAACTTTAGACTGGTGAGCAGGTTAATAGGAAATGCAAAAAGTCAAATTATTAAAGGGATACTGTCATGAGAGATTGATGAAGGTTCCCATTACCCAACTCTCATTTGAAAATGTTAGTTTGCTGGCCGTCATTCTAATACTTAGTTAGTCATGTTGAAAAAAGACACAAATCCTTCAAGTTTAACTTATAAACCCAGACAGTGCTGTCTAAGTCACTGGCCCAGAAAGAGAAAAATAGTTCTGACCCTTTTCTGAAACTCATTTACAGCATGCTTGTTCCAGGAGTGTGACTGAGACATGATGAAGTCATACAACCAGGCATCTAGCATTTTTTAGAGGGACGTCAGCAATGGAAGCCCCTATACTACTCTTATGACAAAGTCTCTTTAGGTATGAGGGCTCATACTGCTGAACCTTTTCGAAGAATACCCATTGCCTGACTGTCTCTGGCTTTAGTATTAAGTCACTTACCTGAAACAAGCATGCATATTAAAAAAACTGTGAAGTAGAAACTCCCAACCTCCAAAAACCTTCCAAGTCAGTGGCTCAGAAAATTTTAAAGACATTGGATCAGCGTGACTGCCAGACAACTAGCATTTTCAGATAAAGGAGTCAGCTATTGCAGACTCTCTTTTTTTTTATTCAGTACATGTTTCCTTCAAAGGAATGTGAGGGCTACCATTGTGGACCACCCTGTACAAAAAGCTAGTTTGCTGGCTGTTATGCTGACATACTGGCACAAATATTTACCGACTTAAAGCAAGTATGCAAATAGGGAAAGTCAGTGAACAGTTAGAAGTCTCAATGCATGCCTTTCCAGAATAGTGTTGAAACCAGAAGCTCAGCCAAGCAACTGGAATTTTTGAGGAGGAGAGGTCAGCGATGGTGCCTTCCATGTTTTTTGCATGAAAGGCTCCTGTTAACCTAAATGGTACCTCCCAAAAAAAAAAAAAAAGCTTATCATGTCATAGTTTGAAATCAATGTTTTTTTTAAAGTGATCACTTTCTATTTTATTTTTAAATATTTAACCAAGCATGTTTTCTTATCCTCTTTTTCAGCGTTGCTGCCTTTAAATATTCTTCGCTATTCCTTCACGCCAGGAGAGGATAAACACAAAGCATAACACTATAATGACTTCTGTTCTGTTTATCTTGAATGTTATATATATATATATATATATATATACTGTATATCTGTATATATGTATTTATTTTTGTTGCATAATTATTTTGACAAAGAGAATAGTTTATTGCCTCTCACCTCAAGGGAGCCTCACATTTAGAACTTTTTACCTATGTCGCTCTGATGAAGGGACCCTGCGTGGCCCCAAAACATTGGCTGTTTGATACATGTGACCCATTTCTCTAATAAATGAACACAAGGATTTAAGATTATTCTTTAAGTGCTGGTGATCTTTATTCTTATCAAGGTCTCTGAGCAGTCACGGTAAATATATACACTGCAAGCCACAACTGACTCTATACGCTTGGGTGGAGCAGTTTTTTCACATAATGTCAGTTGTACTAAGATGCATAATTGTAATTTTAAAAAATCACATAACATGTCAGAGAGTTTTGGTGTAGTATGTAAATCATATTTAATTTAGTGTCCCCATTCCACTATCTACTTGAAAATCCAAATCTGAGCTTCTTGAGAAAAGACAGCCTAGGTCTTCTATTAGGTGTAAAGAAAATCAAAATCTCTAAAAGAAAGGCATCCATAGGATGGATTTGTTTCATGATGCATGTGGTATATTTTCTCCTTGCCCCTAATAGGAGGCCCAGGCTGTATTTTCTTCAGGATGATCGGATGGAGATTAAGTAGCTGACTTAGGGTTGCCACCTGTCCAGGATTCACCCGGACAGTCCAGTTTTTGAATGCTGTGTCCGGGTTTCATTGCAGCAGAAACCTGGACACAAGATGTCATACAGACAGGGGCAACCAAAATTAAGATAGGGGATACTGGCCCCCCACTGGAAATAGTCTCAACTGTGATATTTACATGTGATTGGGTGGCATAATTTACATATAAATAAGCCACTACCTTTTCTCCCCCAAAAAATGTCAGCGCATTGCTAGGTGTTCAGGTTTCGCTTGAAGAAAAGGTGGCAACCCTAAGCTGACTAGTATCAAATTTTGTGCCCCCATTCTATGATTTACATATGTGGCCATTGCAACCAATGTTCAGATGTGTTCTTCCTTATCTACCCAGATTAGAGACATGACAGCTTGATGGTTTTATTTGCTCAGATGGTGCCTGCTGCAGTGGCCATCAGGACAAATGGAGAGGGTGAATTTTCCCTTTGTGACACAGACATGTAAAGCTAAAGGGGGGTCCTAACCCTTCACCACTCCATGCCAACAAAACTCTTTAGTGAATAGAGTTTTTTTGAAGCTTAAATGCTCAGGCTCAGTGTCAGAATGCATAATTTAACTTGACAATGACTTTATGACTAGTTAATGCAACATGGTTAGTGGGAACTAGAAACGCACAGGGGTGCCCATTTCAAATTCTCTGCTGCAAGGTTATGGATGATGTGGGGATGTACACAGAGGAGTGCCTCCTGGTGACTGAAATTGTTAAGCCAGTTCTCAAGTCCCAGATACCAATCTGCACCGATACCGATACTAGAATAATTTCCAATACCAAGTATCTGGGCAAGTACTGGTACTCGCCCAAATTCTCTGATACTTACCCCAATACCTGAACTTCCAGTCAGAGGGAAAGTCCTGTCTCCCAGCTTCCTGATTGGTCAGGAAGCCAGGCTGCCTAGCTACAAGTGAAGCCAGCTGCCTAGTCAATCAGGAAGCCGAGTGGCAGGTCATGACTTGCAGCCCGGCTTCCTGATTGGTCAGGAAGCCAGGTTACCTCGGAACCTAAAGCTGGTGTTTTTTCGATAGAACACCGACTTTCCAAGCAATCAGGGTCATGACCCACCACCTGGCTTCCTGATAAGCCGGGCCAACAGTACCCCGGGATGCTGGTAAAAAAAAAATTGTACTCGTACACGATGCCGAAAAAACGGTATCTTTGCATCCCTAGTTGGTACCCACAGGGTTTCTTACATCCAACTGGCTCTTATATTAAACTTCTGCTCCTCTTTTTAGCCCCCTAGCCTTAGCAGCAGTAGTAGCTTTTGCACTTCTCAAGGCATCAATATCCAGTTGGTTCCAGGGGGGAGTAGTGAAGGCAGCTATTACTCCAGAGGATCCAGACAGGTGCTCTGAATTCAAGAGGAGCACCCAAGAAAAACTATTGATCACCTCCACCAATAAGCTCCCCCTTCCCAGTTCCTAAATCACCACCATTGCTACCCAGAAGAGGCCGCTAATACATTTTTCCTATAAACTGGCTGTGCAGTCTCCTATGTCTCCTGTCATCTGCGACCCTGCCGCAAAATCATCTACTTCACATGCATAGTACTTTAGCATACATTACACACAGGCCCCATTCCCACTGAGCGATTTATCGAGCAATTTTTCCAGCGATATCGCTCATATTTCCACGCGATATCACTCTATGTAGCTTCTCCAATCCATTTGAATGGAGCTGTTCACATCTCGTCGCTCAATATCGCTCAATATCGCTAAATATCGCTTGTAGCTCCTACATGACCCTTTTTTCGAGCGATTTTGCTCCTGATTGCATACAGCCCAATAGGAGAAAGTCGCTCAATATCGCCCAATATCGCAAGTCACTCAATATCGCTCAATATCGCTCGTCGCTCAGTGTGAATGGGGCCTTAGGCTTGTTCTTAAAGTTCAATGCTTTGCTTTATGAACCGCAACAGTCTACATTATTGGGTATAGAGATATTTATTTTAACAGGAAACAAGAAACTAATCCAAATAATTGGTTCCACTGTCCTTTCAAAAAGGTAGTATTACACTTACATTAGTCTCCTTTAGAGGGTGAAGAGGGTCATTGCAGTGCCCATTTGTGCAGAGCACATTTTGTCTACATCCAACTGCATCCCAAGACCAGCTCCGAGGCCCAAGGTCTCATATTGGAGGCCCACGCTCTAAGAGGCCCAGAATGGAGACTATGAACACAAACCTTCTTACATGGTAACTTGCCAGACTTCTCCCTGAGTTCTTTCTGTGCTAGAATGCTAGAGAGGAACATTACCTGTTCATTTAACTGTCCCCCAAACAGTTACTTTGAAGGTATGTCAACTGTCAAGGTTGCCAGTGTGCTTATATCCGCTCTCAACGGCACTTTCAAGGCCTCAAATAGCTGTTGTCATATGTGCAACACCATGGCAGCTGCAATCCAAATAGAAGCTAAAATGGCACTTTCCTTAGCTGTAAGGGCTAGGGGGGTGTAGTTCCACTTTAAATAGCTCACTAGCACCACCTAGGGTACATTATACTAAAAGAGGGAACAAAGAGTGTTACAAAGTGTTCAACATTCTCATGGAATGGGTTAAACATACATTTTCATGAAAATCATGAAAGAGAAAAAAATTGATGTAAACACCTGAAACAACATTGACCATGAAGCAGAAGAATATCATCAACCTATGTGCATATCTAGATATTTCTCTTTTGGTGAATAAAACTCTGTGCTCCTATCCTATCTATAATATCTAAGCTGCCAGCAATAAAATGAATATATCATTAAAAAAACAACAGCAATCAGTGCAGTGCTATAGTTTCACCCCTAACCCATCACATACAATAACATCAATAGTGTATTTAAGAACATACCTACAGTAACATATAAACATTCAATCCAAAATCCCCCTGAAAAGTCCACTTGTGATTATCTCAAAATATCCATGAGTATCAAAGACTCAACTTTTGAACACAGACTTGAACTCACCTTCTTGGATGGACCTCAACTAAATTATGTTACTAAGGTCAAAAGGGCTAGTTACCCAAGCAAGGGTTAATCATCATAGCCCTCCTGAGAGCCTGCACAGCCCACTCGAGTGCCGCACAGCCCACTCAAGTGCCACACAGCACACCTGAGAGCCTGCTGAGTCCACTCGAGAGCCCACAGACTCTACCTCAGAGCCCGCACAGCCCTGGTGAGAGCCCACACAGGCCACCTGAGATCCTGGGACATCAGGGTGCCACCCCAGAACAACACAGAGTATGTAACCTCATATTACTTTGTATTGCTCTATAATGTTTTGCTGGAATTTGTAGTCCTCTAAAGACAGTCTCCTTACTCTTTCTCTTGGCTTCCTATTCGCCAAAAAAATGGCCGTGCAGGGTGCTAGAGGGTTCGGGTTTCACTTGAAGAAAAGGTGGCAACCCTACTGTATCCTGATCTTGAATCGTAGTACTGTCTTGAGCTTGAAACCTAGTCTTGCCTTGGGTCTTTAATCTTGTACCTGTTTTGTTTCTTGTATCCAGTTCCTGTCTTGTATTTCTTTCCTGTTCCTGTCTTGCATTCTGTTTGTCTTGTACCTTGACTACAGTCAATACTTCTCCTTGTTCCTGGGGACCACCTGCGACATTTATGGCCAGAATGTATAGTTGAAGTCCTGGGGGCATGCAAGTACCAGTAGGCGTATATTGCTTTATGGGAAAGGCGACTGCTACCGGTGAAACAACCCGCAACTATACACTCTGAACAAGGTGTCTGCGTACAGGCCTGACAACAGGATACCAAAACTTTAAAACACCAAGAAGCAGCATCATTATAAGTGATTTACTTAGCATAACAGCTTAATAAACTTTTAACTTTAATATAACTTTAAAGGAGAACTATCAGGTGAGTGATTTTCACTCACCTCATAGTTCTAGCCGACCTGTGACAATGAGACTGTCACAGGTCGGCTCAGTAGATCGGGAGGTGAGAGAACACATACCGGCGTTCGCTCACCTCTCGATTTTGTCACGGCTCTCTGCCGTGACAGGGGAGGGGCTGCATTCCCCCCTCCCCGCTCCGATCCGCCAGCGCTGACTGGCGGAACGGACGGGGGAGGGGGCGGGTACAGCTGGCTCTGCCTCTAGATAGGCAGAGCCAGCTGTCACTCACGCAGCTGGGCGGATCCCGACACAATTGTCGGAATCCGCTTCAGCTGCGGCGTCTCAGTATACCGCGAGCAGCTGCTCGCGGTATACTGCGGCATACTGCGGCGTCTCAGTATACAGCTCGCTGTATACTGAGGCTAGGGTGACGGGAGGACGCTAATTTGTGTCCTCCTGTTACCCTAAGGAGAAGTATGGGGAAAAGACTTAACCCCATAGTTCTCCTTTAAGGCTATTACTTTTGATACAAGGTACTTTCTAAAAAGGTGTGGTAACTACTGTTATCTTCCTTGTTCCTCATACCATGCTGTATGTATTACTCATACACGGCAGTACCTACTTCTCCATTTAGAACTGCCATTTCCAAAAGTCTAGCAAAGGAGGAAGTTTCACATTAAAACCAGTTTTTTTTTCTCACATGACTGCCACTCATAACCTACGACAAAGCTCCTCGGATTATTTCGATTTTTCAGATCAATGCTAGATGCTGTTTCCCTGCTTTACATTTCAGAAGAAGATAAGAAGAAACACAAAGATTCAAAGTTTGTTTGCAACGCTTTTGCAATACATTCACGGTGAAATTTAAACTTTACTTTTCTTCACACAATGGAAAATGTAGGCTAGGTTAAGGACTGCTGGTTAAGCTTGGCTACAAAAGAAGCTCCAACTATGAGTGGGTGTACAGTCATCTGAGAAAGACCACTAATTTATGAATAAAGGTTTTCAAATTCATAAAGATGAGGACCTGGGTCGAGCCGGTGGTAGCTGGATCCCAGTTAGCCAGCTCCTTTTATGAAACTGGTTTACTTTTGGCGGTAAAGGGTTACTACAATCAGACAAGCACACTATCGAACAGTTCCAGCGAGGATATGCTGCAGAAGTCCATCTCTAATTTCTACATCATATACAACCTTATCATCAAGCTGACCCCTTTGCCTTCTGCCTATATTCTGGCAAAAATAGGAGATAAAGGCAAACGAAAGATTGCTCTATGTGTTCCACTTGTTGGGTTATTTATATCCAATTTATTTCTCTTGTTTGTAAATCTCTGGGACTGGCCCATACAAGTCATGTTTGGCACAGCTGCTTTTAACGGCTTGTGTGGTTGGTTCACAGCTTACTGGCCAGCGGTTATGGCATTGGCTTCACTGGATTCCTCCGCTAAGAGAAGGTCACTCAGGCTTATTTTCACGGAGTGCACCTTTGGCTTGGCTGGATTCATTGGAAGCCTAATTTCTGGCCATATATTTGTTTATCAAGTTGCAAATCACCCAGGCATACTTTTGGCGTGCTGCAGCCTTGCAAGTTATACTTTTTGTCTCTTGTATGTCGCTTTTATTTTGAAGACGCCTCATTGTGAAGTTAATACAAAAGAGGACACTATGTCTAGAATAGCTACAGCCCAAGCTGAAGACCAGGCAGACCGAGAAGAAGTTCCTACAGAACGCAGCAGTCTAATTAATTCATCCAGTGAAAATGCAACACACGGGCAAACATATATAACTGCATCTTTTTCTAAAGTAACTATTTACCTCCTGTTTTTGAGTGCTATCTTATATAATTCTGCTGTTAATGGTAATGAAGATGTCATCAATTTTTTTGTACTAAAGAAACCACTGAGCTGGGGCCCAGTAGAAGTCGGCTATGGAAATGCTGCAGCATACATGATCTTCATTACTAGTTTTATTGGCGTTTTTGTTTTCTCCAGATGTTTACAAGATTTGAGTATGGTTATTTTTGGAATGTTTTCATTTTTTGTTGGGGTTCTTGTCATGGCTTTTGTACGTTGGACCTATCTTTATTATGTTGGTAAGTGAATGAGTTAAAGAAAACCTATAACTATTCATTTAATTTTGCATTGCAGTTTATTTCAATTGTATTTAAATATTCATATTTTGTATTTGTTTAGCTTTTGGCTCCTTTTCACAATTGTAGCCTTACCTATTTACAGCCTGTTGTTTGCAGGCACTCATCTTAGTGATACATAGCTGTGACCCATCCCTTATCCAAAAGCTCAGTCCAGGTTTTTATCAGATGAATGGAGTTGCAAAGCAAGCTGCTTTTATATGCTTTTATTTACTCTTTATCTAAAATGAAAACTTTATGGTATTTTTGAAACTGTTTAATTATTTTTATATATTTTAGCCAGACTTGCCATGATGTTTTCTCTGATCCCTGTGCCAACAATCCGGGCTATATTATCCAAAGCCACAAAGGAGTCGACTTATGGTAAGGGGAATGTAAATGATATAGTTCTTATGGCTCACAACTACATACTACAGTCTACTACATGCATACATCACTACAGTCTCTCATCAATATGATTAGTGAATAATAATTTACATATTCATACTTTTTGTTATGGTTTTCAATTACATTACGTCATCTGTCAAAGTTATAGTCAGGCCCGGCGCAACCGCAAGGCAAGTCAGGCGGGAGTAATTTGGTGGAACAGGGTCCAGAAGGCAATTGGTAATTTGGTGGAACAGGGTCCAGAAGGCAGATGGTTAGGTGGGAGTCTGAAAAACATTTAGCAAACTCCAATGTAAAAGAATGTATTAAAAGTGGACGTTGATCTGGTATGTTAGGTGAGGGAGATATCTGGACAGCAGACAATGGATATCACATTACGAATTGCATCAATCTTGTTTTTGAAATGATTGGCAATCCCTTGAGCAATGAGTGAGTTAGTTGGTGGAGGTAGTGGAGAATGAAGAAGAGAGGTAAAGGTAGAAAAAGGTTGATGAGGAATGGATGAGAGGGTTTAAAAATAGGTTTGTTTGGCAGCATAGAGACAGGAATGATAAATTAGGGGGGCAGATTTATATAAGGAGACGTTATGCAGTGATTTAGTTTTGCGCCATAGTTGCGCGGCTCTTTTGAGACATTTGGTGTTAGTTTACCAGGGTTGCAGTGGCCAAGGTTTTTTTGGGGGGGGGGGCAAAAGTGTCCAGGGAGGCTGAGAGTGAGCTGTTGTAGACAGAAATGGCCAGGTTAGGACAGGACAGGAGGGAACAAAGAGAGGTAAGTATATCCTGCTGGGTAAGGGCAGGGACTTCCACAACTTTGCTTTAAGAAACTCTAGCATATTATTTTGTTTAGTTCTGTGGACAAATAGCTAAATGACAATTGTGTTTTGTTTTGATTTTGTGTTTTAGGAAAAGTCTTTGCTGTGCTTCAAATGACCATGGGAGTTGTGGCTGTGGCCACATCAACAGCATTTATTGCAATATATCAAGTTACTCTCGACTGGTTTAGTGGCTTCAGTTTCATTGTGATCTCTATTGTTACCTTTATAAGTTTTATTCCAATCAGGTAAGAAACAATGTAGATTTGTAGATTTATTGTACTGTTTCACCATTATATCATGTACCCAAAAAGGCCTGATAGAGAATGCATGCACGCCGCCATATATGATTTGCAGTACGTCTGTGCTGGTCAAAACACCCCTGCACCAAAACACAGGGGAGGGAGGTCATATGAACATATTACTAATAGAGACCTGGTCTGGGGCCTT
>NW_017306451.1:777335-778241 GCF_000935625.1 Nanorana parkeri | reverse complement strand
CCTGCTGTACAGCTAACTCATCACAAGATGGCAGCACATATTCACATAAAATTGCAGAACTGCTCTAAGCTGCAACGTTGTAAACATTGTCAGGGTTATTCACAGAAGGGTGAAGAGTTTGGAGAAGACAGGAGAAGTGAACAATCTAGAACAACATAGCTGATTTGGAAATATTTTCCAATTCAGCTCACTTTCTAGTTCAGTTATATTGTTCTAGATTGTTCACTTCTCCTGTCTTCTCCAAACTCTTCACCCTTTTTGAATAAACCTGTGTAAGTTAATAAAGGAACATACTGTGGCCAAAATTCAAAGTTGTGAAAGTTTCAAAGTCTAAAGTTTATCGCCAGGCCGATATAAAAACCAACAATAAATGTTCAATGTATGCTCCACAAAATATGTATCATAAAAGAAAAATGTGCATTTATTTATTTTTTTGCATTGAAGCCAGTAAAGCATTGCAACTGTGATCAGTTGATCGCTGGTGCAATGCTTTGGCTCCTGCAGATTCTCCCTTCTGTCTCTGTACATAACAAGGTACGGATATTCAGTAATACAAAACACAGAAAATCCCCAGCTCACCTGCCAGCCAGCCTGCAACCAAACAAATTTCCCTGTCAACAGTATGCGTTAAAATCAGAGGTTTTAGTTGCACAAACTTTTGGACAAAAATATGTAGAAGCCACCCCGCCGCGCCAAGGCACCTCTGCAAGGTGTGGTCCTAACTCTATGTATATGAGTCTCCAAGTGTGAGCATATTAATGCAGTCGATAAATTGCATGGATATTCAGTATTAGGGATAAGAGGAAGAATGAAGAATGGACAAGTGCAGTGGTGCCACCACACTTGTATTCCCTTGAGACCTTCAAGTCCCTGGGAGTCACACACATCTGCGCCATAAAAAAAAAA
>NW_017306451.1:769712-776838 GCF_000935625.1 Nanorana parkeri | reverse complement strand
CCTGCTGTACAGCTAACTCATCACAAGATGGCAGCACATATTCACATAAAATTGCAGAACTGCTCTAAGCTGCAACGTTGTAAACATTGTCAGGGTTATTCACAGAAGGGTGAAGAGTTTGGAGAAGACAGGAGAAGTGAACAATCTAGAACAACATAGCTGATTTGGAAATATTTTCCAATTCAGCTCACTTTCTAGTTCAGTTATATTGTTCTAGATTGTTC
The DNA here is from genome assembly GCF_000935625.1 of Nanorana parkeri. Lineage (NCBI taxonomy): Eukaryota > Metazoa > Chordata > Amphibia > Anura > Dicroglossidae > Nanorana > Nanorana parkeri. The sequence goes on along the minus strand of NW_017306451.1, from coordinate 776,614 downwards.
ACTTCTCCTGTCTTCTCCAAACTCTTCACCCTTTTTGAATAAACCTGTGTAAGTTAATAAAGGAACATACTGTGGCCAAAATTCAAAGTTGTGAAAGTTTCAAAGTCTAAAGTTTATCGCCAGGCCGATATAAAAACCAACAATAAATGTTCAATGTATGCTCCACAAAATATGTATCATAAAAGAAAAATGTGCATTTATTTATTTTTTTGCATTGAAGCCAGTAAAGCATTGCAACTGTGATCAGTTGATCGCTGGTGCAATGCTTTGGCTCCTGCAGATTCTCCCTTCTGTCTCTGTACATAACAAGGTACGGATATTCAGTAATACAAAACACAGAAAATCCCCAGCTCACCTGCCAGCCAGCCTGCAACCAAACAAATTTCCCTGTCAACAGTATGCGTTAAAATCAGAGGTTTTAGTTGCACAAACTTTTGGACAAAAATATGTAGAAGCCACCCCGCCGCGCCAAGGCACCTCTGCAAGGTGTGGTCCTAACTCTATGTATATGAGTCTCCAAGTGTGAGCATATTAATGCAGTCGATAAATTGCATGGATATTCAGTATTAGGGATAAGAGGAAGAATGAAGAATGGACAAGTGCAGTGGTGCCACCACACTTGTATTCCCTTGAGACCTTCAAGTCCCTGGGAGTCACACACATCTGCGCCATAAAAAAAAAACATCAGCAGCCAGCTGGGGCGATAAAACCCCATGATTCAGGTATATGGAGTAGGGGTGAAGGTATCAATGTCACCATGTTTCATGTTACACCCTGAATATGAGTATAACATGAAACATGGTGTAAAAGGTAAATTTAGCCTTTAAGTATTTATTAAAAGATGAATAAACATGTATTAATTGCAGCTAATGTTAGTACCTGAATTTGTTTTATTACTAACTTCTGATAATACTGTGCAATAACATTTAGATTGAGGGAGGGAGTTCCAATACTAGGGGCAATCAGATTTTGCTGCATGCACAACAATTAAAATGCTCAGGCATGGGAAGATAGGCCACCAGTACTCAAAATGCAAAGAAAGTAGTTTTTATTGCAAATTCCCATCACATAGGTCTAAATGCCAACATCTATTCCTGTTCTGGCAACAACATTTGGGATTTTCTTTTACTTTCAGTGATAACAGCCACCAAGACAAATAGATAAGGTGAATCTCCCTAATGGGGACACAGACAGCAATAAAAACCTGACAGGTGTCCTATTCCTTTTCCACTCTATCCAAAACTAAAAATAAAGTTTTGCACTTTAACATTGCTTTTTTTTTGTTTTTGTTGGTCGTATACCATTTTTACGTGTCTATTTCCTCAACCTAATGAAAAAACTCTCCATAAAAAGTATCTGTTTTGTTTTAATATTTCCTGACATATTTGCACGGGTCATTTTTAAAAACTTTTTTTTGTTTTGGACAAAGTGTCAAAGGGTTAAACACCCCGTCAGATTTTTTCCGCTATACATACTGCAAAAAGTGAAAAATAAAAGCACCTTTTTTATATGCAACTCAAATCAGTTTGCTCCAGACTAGCAATATACCTTGAGCACTAATGTATTTAAAAAAAATAAAAAATGATTTTATTAATTGGATTATGGGAGGACTAGAACACCTGTCAGATTTTTATTGTTGTCTGTGCCCCTGTTTCAGATGTTTCGTCACTTCCTGTATGGTAAATCCATTGTCAACAGGACAGAAAGCTAGGGTAAATATCTGAGCCCCTTACATGAGTAAAGCCCCAACAGTCCTCATTGGCCTACCTCTGCACAAGCTATCTCCCCTTCAGTCTATGATTAATGCTGCTGCTAGACTCATCCACCTAACCAACTGCTCAGTCCCCCCTCTGCCAATCCCAGCACTGGCTTCCAATAGCCCAAAGGATAAAATTCAAAATATTCCCAAGCACTTACAAAGCCATTCAAAACTCTGGCCCCGGCTATATCTCAAACCCGGTCTCTAAGCAGTGGCGGAACTACTGCCGGTGGAGGCGGTGCGATCACTTCTGGCTAAATGCCAAAAGTGCAATTTTTCTGCTGATACAGCAGTGCATCCGTGCTTTCTTTCCTCCCTGCTGGGCGCTGCTCTGTGTCCCAGCGGGGAGGAGAGAAAGTGACAGCCGGCCGAGCGCTGTGGGAGGAGAGCGCTGTGTTTGGTTTTTTTTGGGAGGGGCCAAAAAAAACATCTTGCATCAGGGCCCTTTAAGGTTCCTTAGGTCCGCCACTGTCTCTAAGTATCACCCTAACCGTCCCGTAATCTCTTCCAAAGACCTCCTGCTTTCCAGCTCCCTCGTCAACTCCTCCCATGCTCGCCTCCAGGACTTCTCTAGAGTCTCTCCCATCCTATGGAACTCTTTACCCCAACCTGTCCGTCTATCTCCTACTCTGACTGCCTTTATGCAATCCCTTAAGACTTATCTCTTCAGGATAGCCTATCCCACCTCAACCTAAGCACTGTACCATCACGTTGTCAAAAAGTCCATCCCCACACAACTACCCCCTCATGTATCACTTCCCCCTCCCTTTTAGATTGTAAGCTCTCACGGGCAGGGCACTCCTTACCATCTTGTCTTGAATTGTATTATAATTGTAATGTCTTCCTTATATTGTAAAGCGTTGCGCAAACTATTGGCGCTATATAAATCCTGTATAATGATAATAATAATAATAGTAATAACAATAATTTTAATACTTCCCCACTCTATCAAAAACTAGCGTCCTCCCGTCACCCAAAGCTCAGTATACTGAGACGCCGGGACGGATCCCGACAATACTGTCTGGATCCACCCAGCTGCGTGACTGACAGCTGGCTCTGCCTATCCAGAGGCAGAGTCAGCTGTGCCTGCCCCCTCCCCCCGTGAGTTACAGTCACGGCTTTCTGCAGGGATAGATCGAGAAGTGAGCGAGCGTCGGTATGTGTTTGCTCACTTCCCAATCTACTGAGCCGACCTGTGACAGTTTCATTGTCACAGGTCGGCTCACATTACGAGCGAGGCTGAGTGAAAATCACTTGCCTCATCATTCTCCTTTAACATGCACTATAACTGATAGCTGTCTTCCTATGAAGTACATATACTTCATATTTGCTGCATAGACTTATTATGTTTCTATGTAATAATGCTTATCATCATATACCAGCAGCTACTATAGGGGTAGGCAACTTCAGATTTATATTTTCAGCACAGCTGGACTGTCGAGGTTGCCTCCACTGAGCTACTATTATGCAATCGATGTCTGTTTAAAATATATACTAATAAATACTAATCAATGAATACTCATTTATTATACAATCATTTATACTAAAATAATAAATGAATACTAATAAATGTAGCTTTTTTTTCTGCTGTTAAAATGTTTTATATTTCTTCTATCATATTTTACAGTGTTATAGCTTGCAAGACATATACAAGAAAGGGATCACATAAAACCCAGGAATAAGTCGACCACAGTATATGATTCACAGAATAAATGTATCAAGTATGCCATAGAGTCTTTTTACTTATTGCCCTGTCATATGTATTCTAAAAATAAAAAGTTATTTGAACTGGTTTTTGTGTTTGGTCGTTGAATCAAACGTAAAGTAAATTACAGTAATATATGAATAAAAGTGGTGGGCGAATCTACCCAGGTACAATTCACCAGGGGTTCAGCACATCTTGTTGGAAATTCAGCAAACCCAAACTTGAAGGCAAAACCCATTGAAAGCTATAGGGGGTAAATCCTGTATCGGTTTACATAACTATGTTCTGGCTAAGGTGAAAAGCAAAAAATATGTAGGCAAGAAGGAAGTCATAGGTCTCAACACCACCTTGTCCATATGCAAAACATGATAAGGCTGCCAATTCAGACACTTGCCTCATAGAGGTGAAGGTTGCAAGATACACCACCTTGTGGTTCAGAATAAAGATAGGAATGTCTCTGGTGAGTTCACATGATGGTCTTTATAGTTCAGAGAGAACCAGATTTAGATCCTACAGAGTTGCAGGTGGAACTATATGGGAAACTCCCTACACTAAGGCCTAAATCAAGTAGTGAGAGACATGTATGATTCATTTCGTTCCGAATATTGGCAAAATTGGACATTCGGATGCATCCGAATTTCCGAATGAAAAAATAACAAATTCAAACGGATTTTAAGGGGATACTCCACGCCAAAGAAAAGAAGAAAAAAAAGCGTGGGGTCCCCCCTAAAACCCCTGACCAGATCCTCGATCTGAGCAGTGGCCCGCCAGAGCAGAGGCCGCCCCCCCCCGTCCCTGCACCATACCAGGCCACTTGCCCTCAACATAGGGTAGGGTCCCCATGTTAATCAGAACAAGGGCCTCTTCCCTATAACCCTGGCCTGGTGGTTGTTGGGCAGAGGCGTAACTAGAACCTTCAGGGCCCCGGTGCAAGAAACCATGAAGGTCCCCCCAACCGCCATGGCACCGCATGGTTAACAGGAAGGCTGCCGAGGTCCCCAGCAAGCGTGGGACCTCAGGCAGCCGCTTGTTTAAAATTTTAGCGCCGGTGTTCTGTCGAGAACGCCAACCCAGTATCTGCGCTTACGTACAGATGGGATTAACGAGGAAACCGGCATATAATTACAAAGTATTTGTTTGTAATGGTTAATTGTGACCGTTAATAATATACAGTCCATGGCAGGAAATGGTGGATGGAATATTATGAACGGTCACAATTAACAATTTAAACAAAATACTTTGTGAACAAATCCCGGTTTTCTCGATAATACCGGTCCGCGCGCAAGTGCAGATGCTGAGGTCGGCAAATTCGACCACATCTGCGTTCTCGACAGAACACCGGTATCTGCGTTTAGTGTTGGGGCATTTTCACGAGGATGAGTACTCGTGAAAATGCCCAGTATTGGAAAGGGGGGAATCCCGACTTAAAAATATAATGCATTGCTGGGACTTGTAGTCCTACATAGTTGGAGCTATTCTGCATTGCTGTATAATGATTATACAGCAATGCAGAATACCACCAGCTATGCAGGACTACAAGTCCCAGCAATACATTATAATAAGTCAGCTATGCAGAATACCACCAGCATCCCCGCCCTTTGCCACTATAATGCATTGCTGGGACTTGTAGTCCTCCATAGTTGGTGCTATTCTGCTTTGCTGTATAATCATCATACAGCAATGCAGAATACCACCTGTACATGCTGCGGGTGGCTGTGCGGCAGGAAAGGAGCGGCACAATCTTGGGGGGGGCCCTCTTCTTCCTCGCTGGGCCCCCCCCAAGTTGCGGAACGCCAGGGCCGGGCCGCAATTGCGACCGCTGCTACCCTGGTAGTTCCGCCAGTGTTGTGGGGTCTGCGGTCAGGGGGGCTTATAGGAATCCACTTGCGAGCTGGAGCAATTTCTTACTATTTGCACACACATAATAAAATATGAATTTTTGGCTATAAAACAGCTTCAAACCCCCAATGTTATTTCAATATATTTTCTGAAAGCAGAGACCCTGTATAATAAAAAAATTGTAGTTGCAATTTTTTATGTCGCATGGTATTTGCGCAAATGTTCATGTGTTTAAAACTGTGTAGCATTGGGGTCCCCTTTATAATTCCTTCCAGACCTAATAGGTCTGGTATGAATTGGTGGGGGAGAAGCCGCACGCTTTTTTTAAAATTGACTTTCGGATCCAAAAAACAAAGTAACGAAAAATCCAAAATGAAACGAACCGATCCAAATTTTTTGCCAGCGCAGTCTAGAGACCAACAGTTTCTGAAACAAGATAGTCCTTACAGAAGTGCCTAAAAGTGCTGAGACCCGAACATTGGTCCAGACAGAACTGCAGGAAGGAGAGGACTTGTCCCATGGAGAAACTCCTGGGGTGGAGGCCCCGAGATTTTCACCAAGTCGAGTATGCCTTCCATGCAGGGGCGTAACTAGAAATCCCAGGGCCCCATAGCAAAATTTTGTAAGTGCCCCCAACGAAACCCCCCACCCCCATTTTAATAGAAATGCGCTGATCAGCACGTTTTTGAGCATTTTTAATTGCGTTTAAGCGCTGAAACTCGAATAAAAGCAGCCAAAAATGCTCTTTCAAAAATCGTGCAGAAACCACGGTGAAACGCTTCCGCCCTGGTGTGAATGGCGCCTGAATAAGGCCTAACACTTAACTTTAATACTGCCATACCAATGAGAGGCTGAGGAAAGTGGGATTATTAAAAAAAGGAACACTAAACTGTAAATAAGCGATTTATTTTATAAATGGTTTTTGTTGTGATAAAATGATACAGGCATATATTTAATTGCAACACAAGGTATCACAACGCACGGCAATGCATCACAAAGCTTTGCCATTGCCTGCCCCAAGTAAATTCATGTTTTTTTCCAAAAAAAAAAATCATGCACTGCAATGCGTTCTAACAACGCACTGCAGTGCATGTGCCTAGCGTACACCACAATATGGTGCACGTGTATGTTATGTGTGTGGGGGAGTGTTGTGCTTTTTTTAAATTTTATTTACACATTTTAATGTATTTTTTAATTATTATTTATTATTATTTTACTGTTGGGGGGGGGGCTATGGGGAAATATTAGGGGTCTAAACAGACCACTGACATTTCCTTTTTGAAATAGAAAATGACTTTGAGGACACAGAGTCCTCAATGTCTTTTTCTGCAGCCTCAGCACTCAGTACAAAGGCTTCTCATTCATTCACAAACTGCTGATAGAAAGATATTTACTATCAAGCAGATTCTCAATGGGGAAAAGCCTCTGTAGTGATTGCTTCTCCCCATTGAGAAATTCATGAATGAACAGGAGGTGATGTAAATCACAGCCTGTTCATTCATAACTGGGCACACATAGTAAATATAAATGATACTTACCGATCCTCCGCTTGGCCACGCACACAGCCGCTGTCATCCTGAAACTGACAGGAGGACAGCG
>NW_017306451.1:753908-769254 GCF_000935625.1 Nanorana parkeri | reverse complement strand
CAGGCGGGGAGGAGGGCGGAGCCGCTGTCCTCCTGTCAGTTTCATGACAGCAGCGGCTCCTCCGCCGTCCATTTTTTTTCGGATCCCCGCTGCCTCAGCCCATACAAGCGGGGGAGAGCAGCAGGGATCCGGGCCCCCCCAGTGCCGCGGGCCCTATAGCGACCGCATCGATCGCTATGGTGGTAGTTCCACCAGTGCTTCCATGTCTGACAATAAACGTTGCAAGAAGTATCATTACTAGCATCTTAGGAAACACACATTCATAGATGCCCCTAATGCAAATAGAAAACTAAGGCTTTAACAGCTAGCAATGATGATCACCAAAATCTACGCTATCTTGATCCTGCAAAACAAACTAGTATGAAAATGTAGGGGATAGAAAGTATAGATCCTGGGAAAAACCGATCCACAGAGTCACTGAAGCATCTGCTGCTTTCACTAGAGGATGCTGGTACCTAAAGAGAAACATATCCAATTTGTTGTTTAACCTCCCTGGCGGTATGATTATGGAGGATTTTAGCATGCCAAATCGGTACATTGTTTTTCATGGCAATTTGTTGTTTTATATTGTAGGCCTGTAATTTTTAGTAAATCTTAGGAATAACTCACCTAAATCTGTCCAAACAAGAGTCCAGTAGACATCCCGGGTATGATAAAGTTTGAAACACGAAATCATAAATTATAATATAATAAATAATTATAAGGGAGGTTAATGAAGGTGCCAGAAGGATCACATTCAGCGTCCCCCACATGCTACACAGGACCTGGAACATCTCCTGGCATAGGGACAATTCCCCTAGGTCCAAAAGCTTGCACCTAAGAAAGTCTGCCTGCCAACTGATGGAAAAAAGTAGGAACTTGAAAATCTGCTCAGGGCAGGATCTGAACCCAGATTGGATGAACCTCCAACAGTATGGTCAAAAGCTGCAGAGACAGCCAAATCACCAGAAGACCAAGAGTGTTGATCAAGAGGTGAGACTCTGATGAGCACCGCAGCCCAACAGGCTGGCAATCTTCGTAGGGTTCTTTAAGAATATGGTAATGAAGGAACATGATTGGCTTGTTCTATGACGACAGTACATGGCAAAGTAAAGGTCTGGGCAGATGGACCTATGTCACAGGAGGCTACCATCATGCTAAGGATACTAAAGAAAAAGCAGAGAATGATGCGCCTCCTGGACTAGAAAGATCAAATCCGAGATCAGAACATAGGGGTCTATTCACGAAGCTGCCGAAGGATCTGGCCGTAGCTTCGGCCGATCCTTCGGCTAGCTTCGGCCCCAGGACCCCTTCGGTTCACTAGAACCGAAGGGGTGCTGTACGGGCTATTCACAATAGCCCGTACAGCTCCCGATCATGGCCGAGCGGCTCAGCCGAGCCGATCGCATATGCATCGGCTCGGCTGAGCCGTGCTGAAAGCCTTTTTTTTTTTTTTTTTTTACAGCAGCAGAGCCGCCGGACAATAGGAAACTATTGGGTGGAGCTAGCTGTCACTGCTAGCTCCGCACAATCGTTTGCTATTTACTTTAACTTTTTTCACAGTTTTTCTGTTCTGCTCGGTACCTCTGAGGGACCGAGCAGAACAGCCGAGCCGAATGCCGCTCGGCGGCATTCGGCTATTCACTCACTGCTGTTCGGGATCTTTAAGAATAGCCCAAACAGCAGTGAGTAGCCTGCCGGAGGTTCATCTCAACAGATCCAGATGTTGGATCGGCTGAGTCGAACTCCTTCTGCACTTCGGGTCGGCCGAACCTGCTGAGTATGTTCGGCCGACCCAAAGCCACACGAAGCAAGCCGAAGTACGGCTGATTTCAGCCGATGTATGGCTGAAATTAGCCGTACCATCCTGAAGTGAATAGCCGAACAGTGTTCGGCTCACTTCACTTCAGATCGGTCATTCACTCGGCTGCCCTCGGCAGCTTCGTGAATAGACCCCATAGTTACTCCAAATGATGTCATTTTTACGGATGAATTCTGAAAAGTTTAGAATCCACCCAAACTTCTGAACAGTCAAGATTACATTGTCCAACAGAAGATCATGCCTATGGTTCGCTCAGCAGGAGGTCGTCTAAGTATCCCACAATGAGGGTTCAATGAAAGCACAGAAGGGTTAAATGAATGACTAACACTTTGGTGAATACTTGAGTTGCAGACAAGAGACTGAAAGTCAGGACCATGAACCAGTCATGTAGGGTCCCCAAAGCAAAATGTAGAAAATGTAGGTGCACTGGAAAGATGGGGATATGCAGGTATGTGTTCCTGATGTCCAAAGAAGTCAGAACATCTCCCTGGAGAAGGGAGGCAATGACAGATATGATGGATTCCATGCAGACTTTCTAGATTCAAATTAAGACATTCAGAACTAGAGATCCAAGATGGGGATGTCCCCTTTGCGTATGGGAACAATTAACAATTTAGAGGGGAAAAAATTGAAATTGTCACATCACAGGAATGGGGACAATGACACCTCGATCCAGAAGGCTTAATGGAAAAGAAAACGTCAACCTGTGGGATGAGACAGGAGGTTTGGAAGTGGGAAAAAGAGGCGGGAGCAAGGCTCCAGATTGCAGCCCTGGGATGCCACTTCCTTCCCTTAAGTATCTGACATGCAAGTTGTCCAGGTGACCCCACACAGGAGATTGGAGGCTCAACCGCATGCCGAGGAATACTTTTCTGTGGATTTGGTAGACTTTGAGTGCAAGAGACTGGAAATTTGGTTGAAGGGTCCCAACAAGTACATGGAGAAACAAAAGCAATGTTTCTTAACAGTCAGAGAAAGAGAAGACATATGAGTCTTTTACTAGGATTCCTCCACTGAAGGAAATAGGTGCTCTTTGCCATCAGTAACATAAATACATTGAAGAGAAAACTAAAGAGAGAAGCCCATTGGTTGCATTAAGCAACTGCTCCAGATTCTGTCTGCTCCAGTTTTTATGAATTCCCCAAAGTAGGAAAGGAAAAAAATCACTTTCACACAATGCCCTGCTAATGACAGTCTGTTCTGACAATTCTGCCTCAGACAGATTCAGACACAATATAGGGAAGAATCCCCAACACACTGTTAGCCTGCCACATCCACACATGAAGGCGAATCTTCAGGTCAGGTGAAAATTGCCTCAGCTCTGAACCGACAAGTTCATAAGGAACCCCCAGACCTACTAGCCTGATCTGAATAGTGCGGTTAATATGAGTGATATGATGTGAGGTGGCTTGTTTTTTTCCTTCATATGACCCCAGATGATTCAGCAGCGTTAAATTGGCTGGCAGCAGGACACTTTTAATCAGGGAGAATTGGCTGAAAAAGAGAGAAAAAAAGAGTACAGGCAAATGTTTTACTAATTCAGAAATCACAGATAGCATAGCAGTGAAAAAGTGGCCAGCATCAGGGCAATTTTGATTAGGAATAATAGGTCAAAATGCCCTATAGACATAGTACATGCACATGTTTTTACTACAAGAATTTAGAGACTGCAGATTATAAAGTAGTGTAAAGGTGCCCATACACCTTACGACCATTGCAAGACTTTTGTCTTGCGATGGTCGTATGCCTCTTGAAAGCCCTACGATCTGCCCACCTTGGACGGGCAGATCGTACTTGCGATCATCGAAAGCCCGCCCCACTGAGAGCTACAGTATAAATGTGTGATCTTAGCAGCTATTAGCTCCAGTTTTGTGGATATTGCAGACTATTATTAACAGTCAGCAATGCCTAAAGTATGTATATCTTCTGCAAACTAGTGCAGCTTTTTCTGAAAAAAAAAGTGTGCATAGTAGGTTTCTATTTTGTTGGTAGGTATAGTTACTTTTAAACTATTTGGTGTGTGAAAACTGTATGTTTCATGTATTACATGTAAAACAGTTGGTTTATTTCAAAGGGTACAAAAATAGCGCATGTAAACAGTTAGCACCTCTATTTTTATATGCTGTTTTCTCGGCAATAGTGCCCCTAGATGGTGCTAATGAGTGTAGGCATTTTTGGTGCCTACCAATAAATAAAATAAACCAACTGTTTTACATGTAATAAATGAAACATACAGTTTTCACACACCAAACAGTCAGTGTAGGCATTTTTTACACTCATCAGCGCCATTTAGGGGCACTAATGCAATGTGGACGGCATCTGCCCAGCTATACAGTATGTGTTGCTCGGGTCAGATCTATCACCTATCTGCAGGCTCTTGTGTATCCCCATATTCGGGTCCCCGGCTCCCCCTCCTCCCTATATACCAGTGTGAGTCACATGTTGCAGGCCACACCAGCATTCTAAAACATAAATGGCAGCCAATGATTCACATGTAATATGCTAACTGATTGAGAATCTGCTTAAGTTGGAACATACATACTTCCAGATCCAAGTCCAAGGGCACGCAAGATGGAATCCTAAAGGGTTTATTCATAACCAATTCACAGAGCCATTCATCACTGACAGTGATCTGTGCAGCAGCGCGTTCTTCTCACAGCCGCTGCGAAGTTAATGAGAGCCAGCAGCGGCTGTGGAGCAGGCTGGACCCGGCAGTGGAGAAAGAGGCGGGGCCCGTGGTTGGCAGCAGAGGAGGAGGCGGGGCCCGGTGACGGAGAAAGAGGCAGGCCCGGCGATGGAGGAGGAGGCGGGGCCCATCAGCGATCGTGCAGGAAGAGGAGGCGGACAGGTAAGGAGTGTGACCAGCCCACATGAGGGTGACCCTGCAGAGCCCACCATAGAGTGTCTATGGTGGGCTCTGCAGGGTCACTCTCAGGTGGGCTGTTTGGTTTATCAGGTGGGCTCTGCAAGGGGCATAACTAGAAGTCACAGGGCCCCATACAAAATTTTGCTATGGGGCCCTGTGATTTCTAGTTACGCCCCTGCCTGAAGCTATGGGGTTAATTTACTAAATGCAAATAGGCTGTTCACTTTGCAAGGGAATTTGCACTTTGCAGGGGAAGTTTCCCTTAGCGTAGTGAAACATCACTTTGTAAAGAACACCCAATAATGTGCAAGGGGGAAAAAAAACTGCATTTTTCTTAAACATGATTGGATGATGGAAGTCAGCAGAGCTTCCCTTTATTCACTAAACTAAGGGAAATTTCCCCTGCAAATTGCAAATTCCCTTGCAATGTGAACAGCCTATTTCCTTCAGTAAATCAACCCCTATGTATCTGGGGAATACAAGAAACCTTAGTACAAATAGAACATATTTGGAGCTCTATTGGCAGCTAAGCTTATAGCCAAACACTGGATCTCTGCACTGCCCCAACTACAGAGTCCTGAATCACTAAAATAATCAATCTGTAATCTTTAAGAAATGTATATACAATTACAGTGGATGCCCTAAAAATTCTACAAGAAATGGTAAATATGGCCACAACCCATCCTCATCATCATCATATTGTCATCATCCATCATCCATAATCCATCATCATGATGAGAGAGTGTTAATGAGAATGTCAAAGAACCCACTGTGACCTGGGTTCCTGGAGGGGCCTTGGGGCCAGCCTCCTTCCCAGCGACTATGGAGACCCCTTTTGGACCTCTTGGGGTTACAAGAAACATTTTCACAAAGAGAGTTATATCACTTTGGCTGGGTACTTTGCTGGTCAGAGATTATTTTTACCCTGGAGAACTCTTTTTTTGTGTGTGTGTTTTGCCTGTGTCCTATGTTGTCTGGAGAGAGCTTGTCACTATTTGACTTCTTTGCCCATTCGGACTTCCGACCTGTCTAGATATACCATCTCCTCCTAACTGGATCCCCAGCTGACTCTTATGGAACTGCACGGTGGCGGGGACCAGCAGGGATCACCCCAAAAGCACTATCATAATGTTCTATGCAGGACTGGATTAACATATCTGGCCCGATGGCAACCGCAACCAGGCAGCTGCTGCCCTCTCTTCAGCCGCCAGTCTTCCTGACCACCTGGAGCCTTGCACTGACCGCCTGGAGCCTGCACTGACTGCCTGGAGCCAGCACTGACTGCCTAGAGCCCACACTGACCACGTGGAGCACGCAATGACCACCATCTGGAGCCCACACTGACCCCGCCACCACAAGCACTTCATCTCTCCCCTCTCGGCCGCTGCAGCAGCAGAGCCTGGAGAGATTAAATGCTAACGGTGGTGGTGGGGGGCGTTTGCAAAGGTATCAGAGAGGCTTGGGGGGCAATTGCCACCATGCCCCTTGGCCCAGTCCGCCCCTGGGTCAGACTATTCCAGCACATTATTAATCTTAGTGCCCCACTCAATATGACTGCAAACAATGGGCATACTGAGTGGGGCAACTCAGATTAACCACTTGAAGACTGCGGTGTTTAGACCCCCTTCCTGGCCAGGCCATTTTTCAGTATTCAGCGCTGCGGTACTTTGATTGACGTTTATTCCGTCATGCAACGCTGTACTGAAATACATTTTATACAATTTTTTGGGGACAGATAGAGCTTTCTTTTGGTGGTATTTAATCACCACTGCGGATTTTATTTTTTACTATATTAAGGAAAAATTACTGAAATTTTTTTTAACGTTATGTTAGGAAACAATTATTATTACACAATTATTTTGGTAAAATATAAAAGACGGGGTCACGTCAGGTAAATAGACACCAAACATGTCAAGCTTAAAAATTGCGTGCACCCGTGAAATCACAAAAAAACTACCATACCCAAAATTGACCATAGGCGATGTTTTAAAAGCTTTTACAGCTCATCAGTTTAGTGTTATCAGTGATTGATGGCCCTAGAATTATCGCTCTCACGTCGACGTTCACAGCGATATGTAACATGTGCGGCGTAATGGGCTCAATCGTCGTTTTTGTACATGCGCATCTGCCACATGTTTGCAGGTATGTATGGGTGGGGACTTTACAATTTTTTTTATTTTTTAAATATTTTTTATGTGTAACTTTAATTTTTTTTTGGGGGGGGGGGAAACTTAAATTTGTTTCCTATTTTTTTTCTTTCACTTAACTTTATTGCTATCAGATAGGGGGCTAAGAAACCCCCTTATGTGATAGCAAAATATGTGACAGGTCCTCTTTATGAACCAGATGTCTTGCTGCACTCCTTACCGGAAAGAACCCAAACGGGTGTCATTCTGAGCCTGATGAAGGGGACCCCTTGAGGCCCCGAAAGCGCTTGCATTGGATGGCAATGTGCCATTAAAATGGATCATTGATTTACTATTATGGTGTGCTGGTGACATTATTTTCTTCTTCTGAGCTCCTCTTTATGGAGACATCAGGGGTCTCCAAGACCCCTGTCACCTAGGACCCCCCTGAAGAAGCTGATGAAGCAGAAATCTGCTTCATCAGCTTCTCTCCAGCATCTGAAGCTGGGGAGTGACATGAGAATGCAGAAGTGATGTAATATACATCACTTCCGCATTCTTGACACCAGAGAGGGGACCGGAGGGAGATCGGGAACCGACCTCCCTCTGATCACTTGTCAGAGAGGCACTATGCTGGTCCCGTGCTCGCACCAGGCACAGCGGAGCCCGGGACCAGCGTGACAACGGGAGGGGGTTACGTGGAGGGAGGGGGCCTCCAGCTTATACAAGCGTTCTGCCAGCTCTATAGCCGGCGGATGGCTTGTATGTTAACAGGCATCGCTGCCGGTTTTTAAATGTTATGTCTTCCCCGCTCGCCGCACAGCGCGCCCGAGTGGGCGGGGCTAACAGGCCGTATATACACGGCTTGTTACATCCAGGAAGCTCCCGGCCGGCCGTTTTTTACAACGGCCGGCCGGGAAGCAGTTAATAACGTCCGAAAGATGTGGACTGGGAGGGGGGCCTCTTTAAGACTGCTCTGACTTTAAGACTGCAGCGGCGGGGAAAAGAGAACAAGAAGCTCGACTGCCAAAGAGGAAGACTGCCAAACTGCAGTTGGCCTGCTTTTGATGTGCGGGAGATAGAGCACCTGGAGCTGGCTGGGCGTGTAGGAAACCTCGCTGCTCCCCCCACCATCCCCAGTTGAAGAAGAGGTCAAAGCAACTGTAAGTCCCTGTACTTTCTTTGTGGCCTCTGCACTGCGTAACATACTGACCGCTGACCCCTGCACAGTGTACTGTGTGTCACACCCTGACCTTTGTACTGTGTGTCACACCCTGACCTCTGGACTGTGCGTCACACCCTGACCTCTGGACTGTGCGTCACACCCTGAGCTCTGTACTCTGCGTCACACCCTTGACTACAAGTGCGGTGCATAGGAAGCCGTCTTAGGGCCCTTGCGGGGGGCGCAAAAATGCACCTTTGCCGGTGTAGGGAAAAATCCTTGCACCGGCCCTGGTCCCATCCCTGGCCCCGCCGGCGGCGCACCCCCTCGATGACATTGTGTTCAGCTGTCTTCCCTTCCGCTGTCTTCTGCAGCTTTCTCCACCCACCTCAGCTGCCAGGCTGGGAGGAAGACTGCAGAGACAGTGAGACACCTGGCCAGAAAGTTATGCACACAGATGACCTCTGCACTGCGTGTCACGCTGACGTCTGCATTGCGCGTCCTATTACTGACCGGTGTACTGCGCGTCACATTACTGCCCGGCGAACTGCGCGTTACATTACTGACCGGTGTACTGCGCGTTACATTACTGACCGGTGTACTGCGCGTTACATTACTGACCGGTGTACTGCGCGTTACATTACTGACCGGTGTACTGCGCGTTACATTACTGACCGATGTACTGTGCATCACACAGCTGGCCTCTGTATTCTGCATTGCACCACTGACTTCTGTACTGTGCGTTGTTACTGATCTTTGTACTCTGCGTCACACCGATGACCTGGTGGAATTAAGGCCGGGGCAGGGTAGGGGTTAGGTGGGGCAACTGGTGGCGAGTATTTTTTAAGGCCTGGCTAGTAGCTTAGGACTTGAAATTTTGAGCCCTGGTATAAAGCATTGCTGGGATTTGTAGTCCCCTATAGCTGATAGTATTATTCTGCAATGCTTTACAATGTATTGCTAGAATTTGTAGTCCTTTCTAGCTGATGGTATTATTCTGCAGTGCTGTATAATGTATTGCTGGGATTTTTAGTGCTCTATAGCTGATGGTATTATTCTGCATTGCTCTGTAATGCATTACTGGGATTTGTAGTTCTCTATAGATAGTGGTATTACTCTTCTTTGCTGTATAATTTATTGCTAGGATTTGTAGTCCTCTATAGCTGGTGGTATTCTGCATTTCTGTGTAATCAATTACTGGGATTTGTAGTCCTCTATAGATGGCGGTATTCTGCATTGCTGTATAATGTATTGCTAAGATTTGCAGTCCCTCTACAGCTTGGAGTCAGTGGCAGATCTACCAGGGTCACAGCTGCAACCAGGTCATGGCGCTCCACTACTGAAGCCAAGATGTCACGTGATACTCTTAATCCGGCCCTGGTTCTATGGGTGCCTTTGCTCAATGTATTTCTATGTAGGTACCAGGCTGTCTGGAGTGGGCATTGTTTAGGATGCTTGTGATCAAGCTATTATCTGATTAAGGACTATAATTATGTTTGAGAGTCCAAATTATAGAAAGAATTGATGAAACCCTTAGGGGTGGAGATAAAGCCAGCCTGCTGTCTAAACAAAAGTTTTTTTGATATTTAAATTAGATACACGCATACCCAGAGGACTCAACTTTGAGCTGGATATCACACATTATTACGAATAAGTTCTTGTTAAAAAGAAATGTAAAAGAAGTCAAATTAAACAGGTGAAGTCATTTATTTTGGTTTTGTGCGGCTGATCTTTTGAAGATTCGTTTGAACAAGTGGGAAGCAAACTATAGCCTGCACCCGGAGTATGGACTGACTGCAGCAGACTGGGCCTCTCTGATTGCACCGCGAATGGCCCCTTGACCCCCGTCCGCTGCCACCTGCACCCGGCCGCCCGCCCTCCGCATCCGACGCGACTCTGTGAATGGTGTGTCCGCTGCTTCTCAAGGAGGTGCTCCAGCAGGGGGCCCTCTAACATGCTGCGTCTACCTGGTACAGCCAGCGCGGATCGCCTCGGTATCACCAGCTATAGAGGACTACAACTCCCAGCAGTAGTCCACTATAGCTGGTGGAATTACTCATTGGTCTGTAGAATGCATTATTGCTGGGATTTGTAGTCCTCTATAGCCGCTGCCATTCTGCATTGATTGCTGTATAATTTTACCCTTTCCATTTCACTATGTTGCACACCACACTTTTTTTTCTTATTTCCACCACTCCAAACTTGCTCCTGTGATGGACTACAATCTCAATACAAACTAGTAGTCCATCACTGGAGCCATTTGTTTTGGAGCAGAGAGCCCGCACTGACCACCTGGCGGTCCGCATTGGCCACCTGAGAGCCTAATTAGGGAACCACCTCTGCTGCACACACACGCACCCGTGAAACTCTCTGGACCCCTGGTGAGAGCCCGCACAGCCCTCCTGAGACCCTGGAGATATCAGGCGGAGAATGCAGAGCAACAGAGTATGGAGCTTCATATTATTCTGCATTGCTGTAATATGTATTGCTGAGATTTGTAGTCCTCTATAGTTGATGCTGTTCTGCATTGCTGTATAATGGTATTGCTGGGAATTGTAGTTCTCTATAGCTGTTGGTAGTCATTATTGCTGGAATTTATAGTCCGCTATAGCTGATGGTATTCTGCATTGTTGTGTAATGTATTTCTTGGAATTGTAGTTCTCTATAGCCAATGCCATTCTGCAATGCTGTACAATGTATTTCTGAGTTAGTGGCAGAACTACCAGGGTCGCAGCAGTCATACACGCGCACAGCCCTGACGAGGCATCCCTCCACTACCAGTGTGCTTTACATTTCCTAAACCGATAAATACATTCACACTACTGTTACATGGATGGCAAAAGTGGCAGACAGGGGAGGGGAGAATGCAGGGAAGAGGCAGAGCAGGAGTGGGGCCAAGTTGCCGCACCATGGGCCTCTGGGTTGTACTTGCCCCCTGGGCTAAAAGTTGCCAGTCAGCCCCTGGCACCAGGCTGTCTGGGGGTGGGCATTGTTTAAGATAACGTGATCAAGCTCTTACCTGATTCTGCGGGGTTTAACTTCTGTGCATTTTGTTCAATAAACCAGTTCCTGTTTTTACTCCAAATTCAGTGTTGTCTGATTCTTGGGGTAAACATTTGCCTTGTTCACTATCTTCTGGTTCCAAAGTGGAGGAAGCTTAATTCTGACGGAGGAACCCAGTTAGGGTTCATCACAGAGAGTGACAAAAAACATCTGTTTGGCAGCACAGAGGGAGGAATTATATTTTAGGAGGGCAGCTTTATACAGGGTGAAGTCTTGCACCCTGTTAATGCTACTGACAGACTGCATGGTATATGTCATTTTAGATTTCCATATTACCACTTTATTGCAGAATCACTGTACTAACCACAAAGCCACATTGCTGCCCACTTCATAAAATGTTGGCTGCTTTCTGTCCCACTTACTTGCCAAAATAAGGCTACCGATCTGCAGACTCCTCACCTAGCTATGCTTGAGTTGTTTGGTACATTGCCTCTGCAGGAAATGTCTACCTTACATGACTTAGCAAGTAAGGTTAAATAAACAACTACCTACCATATTAGCCATAATGGGTTAATCATATTATTTATGTCATGAGTAATCCTTCTAATTGTTAGGAATGATTGAGCTGATAGAAGGAAGTAATAAGGAAGTTACCTGTCAGCAGCACAAAACTATTTTGCATGTAGACTATTATAATCTCTTAAATTTCATTATGGCATGCTGACTATATAAAATCATTCTGGTACTGCTACATAAACAGACATGGCAGCATGGCAATCAGGGGAAAATATTAATAGGTGTATTTTTCCGTCTATAAGACGCCCCCATGTATAGGACGCCCCCCAATTTTCTTACCCAAAATTCAGAAATCAATATTTTCCATGCTCTTTTGCATAACTGATTATATCCAGTTTAAATTTTGCAGAGTAAGACAGCCGTTTACTGGTACGGGCATTTTTTTTTCCTGACATTTTTATGAGCTCAGAATGCTCCGACATTACCGCTCCCTGTTGCATCTGGGCACTGTCTACACGCTCTCTGCAGCATCAGCTGATGTCAGGTACATAAGGCCCATGATTGGAGGAAACCTGTTAGCTTGTCTCTGCAATCGGATGTTTCACTCGTTAGGCTAGTTTGCAGACGTATTGGCAGTTTCGCAACCGCGGTTCTCCTCTCGGCCCCCCGTGTATATGACGCCCCTCCATTTTTAGGTAAATATTTTTAAGAAAAAGTATAGTCGTATACACGGAAAAATACAGTATTAAACACTTTAAAATTTGCTTCTCTTCAAATCCAAAAAAACCTTTAGAAAGTTATCCTCTTCAGTGATATTAGCTGAAGACACTGTTAGAACATAGCAAATACCCCATATAGCCTCACTCTAACTAGTTTTGCATTGCATGTGTTGGATTTATAGACTCGTTAGGCTTTTGCCTTCATTTTCAATGAGAGACTCTATCTGCTATTTTGTGCAAAGTAACCATCTGCCTAACATTTCTGGACATGTACGCTGTTTAGATACATTTTAACCTTTCCCCTACTTTATTCTGAACAATCCAACTCTTATCAAGCTCTGTACATATTGGATATCAATTTAGACAAAGCTTCCATCGCCCTGACCAATAAAAAGAAAACGGTTGCACTTCGCACAACAAAGTTTCCAGGTAACCTGCAATAAAATTGTGATGTGTGAAATCCTATGGTCCCTTTCACACTATCCAATCACACGCACAGATCACCTCCTGTTCTGGGCAGATATCCTCCCAGCCTTGAGATGTCAGTCTATGGGGAATCGGATGTAAACGGACATGTATTTATTTAGATCAGCTTACCCCCAATCCGACACGATCAGGTCTGGTGAAACAGAACACTGTTTTGTTTGTTTTTCCATGCCAGGTTGTGGGTAGCCAGATGTAAACAGACTCCCGTTAATTTAGATCTGGCTGCCCATAGACTTACATTGAAAAACTGACAGGCGGACCTGATCGGACTGCCCATTTGAAAGGGGACTATTGAGTCTTAAAATACACTGGGCTTTTAGCCCTTATCACAGCCGGACAGGGAAAAACCATGTACTGAATAAAATGTAAAGGTGGCAGAAGACGTGAAAGTCATCTGTGACCAGGGAAGAGGGAAGGCAAATGTATCCTGGATCCTCACATGATGGAAATGCATCAGGCCTGCCAGAGGCTGGAGGAATAGTAGCATCCTTAGCATCCTTGCAGCTAGGACCAGAGCCTAGGTTTAATGGTCCCTTCCAGGAGTCTACCTAAAGGTTATGGTGTATGTACCCCGAAGGTTGGAGTTCCTCACAGATCTGTAGAATAGAATAGAAATGGAAAGCTACTCATTCAATTTCCTTTATCCTTTGTTTTCCAATGGGTTAGTTCGCATTCATGGAATATCAAGTATTCATTTTGGTCACCTCCCTGTTACTAATGCTGATCTTCCTATAGAACTGCAGATAGATCACATAACGTTAAGTGATTTTTGTAACAGATTGACCCACAAGAGTAAACCCTGTAAATGTAACAGATCTATTATTGCAAGAGTGATAGTTGGTAATCTGTATCCTGAGGAACTCACAGGAGAGAACTACGCAACCTGGCATATGGTTTACCTGATTTTTAATTTAGGAGAAGAGCTACAACATAAGAAGCTTTTTATTATATTTTTACTAAGCTCATTCAAGGACATAGATGCTTTCATCCCATTGATTTTAATCTGGGAATTCTGATTACTAAGAGGGTTATTCACAAAGCTGCCGTAGCTTTGCCTGATCCTTCGGCTAGCTTCGGCCCCAGGACCCCGTCAGTTCAGTAGAACCGAAGGGCTGCTGGACGGGCTATTCACTATAGCCCGTACAGCTCCCGAAGTTGGCCAAGTGGCTCAGTCGAGCCGAAGGCATATGCTTCGGCTCGACTGAGCTTAACACACAGCCGAAGCGGGGAGAACAGTCTGCCGCGGCAGACTGTTGTCTCCGCAATATGTAAACAAATAAATAAACACAGCCTGGGGTCCTCCTCCCAAACTTTATAAATGTTAGGAGGTACCCCCATTTAAAAAAAAAAAAAAAAAAAAAAAAGCCCTGACCAATCCTAGCCTGTCTCCTCCCTGATATCGGCCGTTTCCCTGCTTATTTTTATTTTTCTTGCGGCTGCTGTGTGAATACAAAGAAAAAAAAGCATTAGATAACAGGTGAAGCATATGAAAGCATATGCCGAAGCATATGCCCGTACAGCAGCCCTTCGTTTCTACTGAACCGCAGGGGTCCTGGGGCCGAATCTAGCCAAAGGATCAGCCGAAGCTACGGCTAGATCCTTCGGCAGCTTTGTGAATAACCCTCTATATTTTGCATATAATTGTTACACCTTTTCTGGTATGTGCTTTATATCTATGCTAATTTACTAGTCTTAAAAGCTTATGCACAAAGCTTAAAAGCTTGTGCACAATCCTCAGAACAATTTGTCCATTGTAGCTGTTCTCACACATATTGAAATAAAGCTTTGATTACACATAACAAAAAGTTTGTGTTTCTGTAGAAGTGTGCAGTACCCAGTGCCAGGACAGTGGAAAAGGTAGGACCTCTTTTAGGTATGAACTGTTGTCTGTGACCCTAGTGTGACCACACAGGAAGAAAGAAAAATCTCCTCAACAGGTACACACACAGTCATAGAAACGTGACACAGGTAGTGCTTTCTCTATAGCAAACTCAGTATCCAAAGTTCCCAATTTATGCTTTGTGGGGGCCCGCACAGCCCACCTGAGACACCACACAGCCCACCTGAGACACCACACAGCCCACCTAAGACCCCGCACAGACTCCTAAGAGCCCACACAGCCCACCTGAGATGCTGCACAGCCCACCTGAGAGTCCACACCGCCTCCTGAGCCCCTGCAGAGCCCACCTGAGATGCTGCACAGCCCAACTAAGACCTTGCACCGCCTATTTAGACCCCGAACAGCCCACCTAAGACCCTGCACAGTCCACCTGAGACCCTGCACAGCCCACCTTAAAGCCCGCACAGCCAACCTGGGCCCTGCACAGCCCACCTGAGACCCTGCACAGCCCACCTGAGAGCCCGCACAGCCTAATGGGAGCCCGCACAGCCTACTGAGAGCCCGCACAGCTCACCTGAAATGCCTCGAGACATCAAGCCACCTCCCAAAGCAACACAGAGTATGTAGCTTCATTCTTTTCTGCATTGCTGTATAATGTATTGCTGGGATTTGTAGTCCTCTATAGCTGGTGGTATTCTGGATTGCTAAAAGCACAGCCTGTCAGAAGCTGGATACAGCATGCACGCTGTATCCAGCGACTGACAGGGTACACAAAATGTCTTTAACAGGAAGGGGTTGGACAAATTTAGATGGGGGGGGGGGGGGGG
>NW_017306451.1:751928-753734 GCF_000935625.1 Nanorana parkeri | reverse complement strand
TGAGGGGGGGGGGGGGGGGGTGCCCGAGTTTAATCTTGCCTAGGGCAGCACAAAACCAAATTACACCCCTTGCTGGCTTGCCACCTGTACCAGCGCCTGACATTATTACCAGCTCTTTCCACCACTGCTGGCCTGACACTGTTACCATCTTATTCTGCCTCTACTGCCCTGTTCTTGTGCTCCAGTCTGGTAAACGTGTGACACATCATTTTTTTGCAGCTGGGCCTTAGCTACTAAATATATGGTGTTTGCTACAGGGCAACCTATGCTCTGTGTCTCCTATTTTGTGCCTGTTCTACTGCTTCAACAATCAAATATTTGGGGGGCTGATTTCTCTCTGAAATATGGAAATTAAAAAAACAAATTGCTGACTTTTCTCTGAAATCAAAACACTCTAAGGTTACATAGTAATTTGAGGTTAAATAAAGACACAGGTCCATCAAATGTATTTTATGTGAGCGTGTGCGTATGGGAGTGTCTGTCTGTACTGGTCATTAACCTCTTCATGACTGAGCTTGTTTTTAGTTTCTGTTAGTTAATGACTGACACACTTTTGACATTTTTGCTGTGTGATTCTTCCACGTCAGTAATATAATTTCTTACAAAGTGTACCCATACATATTATATATTGTTTTTTAGAGGACAGATAGGGCTATATATTTATATCACATATGTGTGCCTAAGGCCTCACTTAGCATGAATAACATATAAAAAGAGAGGAAAAAACCTAAAGAAAACACTTTTTCCCTAGTTTTGATAGTTTTTTTTTTTAAATAGCACAGCTAAAAAAAATGCATTGAAATAAATTCATTTATTTGTCCTTTTATTTGTAAACACCTCATATCTCTAGGATTTCAGAAATGTTTCTGTACTTTTCAGACTAAAACTAAAAGCTAACATTTAATTTTTTTTCTCTAAAACTAATAATGGTTTGGTTAGGTGGCCTACAATGTCAATGTCATTAAAGGAGAACTATGAGGTAAGTGCTTTTCACTCACCATAGTTCTAGCCGACCTGTGACAATGAGACTGTCACTGGTCGGCTCAGTAGATCGGGAGGTGAGCGAACACATACCGGCGTTCGCTCACCTCTCGATCCTGTCACGGCTCGGGCAGTCACGCAGCTGGGCGGATCCCGGCACAATTGTCGGGATCCGCTTCAGCTGCGGCGTCTCAGTATACCGCAAGCTACAGCTCGTGGTATACTGAGCCTAGGGTGACGGGAGGATGCTAGTTTGTGTCCTCCCGTTACCCTAAGGAGACCTATGGGGAAAAGACTGAACCCCATAGTTCTCCTTTAAGTGTCACTAATTTTCACACTTAGGGACAGCGACATACTTTGAACAATGCCGTCAAAGGGTTAAATTTAAACAAAATCTGCAGCTCAGCTGCAGATTTTCTTTGTAAGGGGTTAATTTTTTATAATATCAATGTTAATGTCAGCACTTACCTTAAATGATGTCTCTTAATCCGATTTTCTTCTTTCCTGTCCTTTTCAGCCTTCTCTCCAGCGCTGCTGCGGGTCTCCGATCCAGCTGTCTCCTCTGTCCTTGTTGGAACTTCTTGCCCCACGATGTCTGCATGCGGGTGCACACGTCCATAGACTAACCTTGTGTCTCTCCTCGTCTCCTGGCCGAAAATGTGAACTGCGCATGCGCCTGCCCCAAGATGCTTTGCGGCCGACCGAGAATGTTCTCATTTTCGGACGGGAGCGCAGAGAAGACACAGGTATGTTTAACCTCTTGCCGTCCGCCCGTAGTAAAAAACGGACGGACGGCACTGCAGCATCTGCGGGTTGCCGTCTGCG
>NW_017306451.1:730531-749302 GCF_000935625.1 Nanorana parkeri | reverse complement strand
GCAGCGCTGAATACTGAAAAATGGCCTGGATGGGAAGGGGGTTTAACACCGCGGATGTCAACTGGTTAAACCGCTTTTAAAGCTGTTTTTTTTTTTTACACTTTTTGCATATATCTACTGCTTGCTAGCAGTAGATATATGCAAAAACACCGGAGGCTTTAATTATACTTTAAGAATAGCCAATAATAACCTTAGTTACACTGAACCTGACAGCATGACAGGATTAGATTCTCACTAGGCTTCTGTCTTTTGTGAATAGCCCGTACAGCACCCCCTCGGTTCTCCTGAACCGAAGGGGTCCTGGTGCCGAAGCTAGCCGAAGGATCGGCCAAAGCTACGGCCAGATCCTTCGGCAGCTTTGTGAATAGACCCCATTGTTTCTTATTGCTGAAATGTATAATTTCGTGAAGAATGTATCTTTACAAAGCCTGTAAACATCGGGACTTGCCCTATGTCTACAGAGCTGTCACAAGTTAAATAGCAAAGCAATGAGTCATGTTCTGCTTCTGCTATTTCACCTGTCAAATGCCAGTCACCGGTATTTGTAACAGCTTCTTTCTTTCATTGATGAAAGAAAGAAGCTTGTACAAAAGCTTAACTATTTAATTAATGGATGCCTCAATACTGAGGCATCCATTAATGAACAGTAACCGCTGGTTCTCCCTGTACAATATAACTATACATATAACAGTCACAGAAGTGTCTCTTCAAATTTGTGAGGAGCACTTAAAAAACAGCTTATTGATTTTTATACTTAGCATCCCTAGACAGGTACTGCATAGAAAAGGTACAGCTACAGAAATTTAAAAAAAAAAGACAATTGTGTACAGTGTACATGAGTAGTCATTTGGGCGCTTCACGATGGAGACGTACAGTGTACGTCTCTAGTCGTGAAGGGGTTAAGAGTACCTGTACCCCTGTATGTTATGTTCTCTGAGGAAAATATCTAAACCAGTGTTTTGTAAAGTGCCAAAATTATTGCCTTGTCTCTTGAGTACATTTACTTTTTTATGCATGAAAGCATTCTGGTAGCTTTGTTAGCTGCAGCCTGGCATTGCAAGCTATTATTTAGTCTGCAGTCAACTATGACCCCCAAATCTTTTTCCACTTCTGACTTTCCAAGTGGGGCTCCCATTTATAGCACCACAATGCAAAGCTTTACATATTTCAACATTAAAACTCATCTTGCATGTAGCTGCCCACTCCCCTATTTTATACAGGTCCTCCTGTAATGTTATGTCTAATCTCAAGTGAATTATCCGGCAAACTTTTGTATCATCAGCAAACGTCCAAAATATGGCTGTTAACACCTTTTCCAATATCATTAATAAACAGGTTAAATAGTATTGGGCCTAACACAAAACCCTGGGGCATGCCACTCCCAACCTTAGACCAATTAGAAAATGAGCCATTTGTCGATACTCTTGGGACACGTTCCTGTAGCCAATTTTCTATCCATGTACACAACATTTAATTAAAGCCCATCGATTGTAGCTTGTATATTAAAGTAGACTTAAACTATCCTTTTTTTTTTTTTGCATATATCTACTGCTAGCGAGCAGTAGATGTATGCAAAAACATTTTAAAAAATAAAAGTTACCAAAAAGGCAAAAACTTACCTGTGTCTCCGCTGCTCGCTCCCATCTGAAGATCTGAAGATTCTCGAGCAGCCATGCAGGAGGGTAAGAGCGGGCACATGCGCAATACAGACCTTCGGCTGGGAGGAGGGGAGAGACATAGTGGAGGTGAATGCACGTTTCTGGGAGCAAGCATATCGGACAGATGCTGTGGGACCTGAGGAGTCTGCACTGGATCAGAGACCGGCACCAGTACTGAAGGAATTGCTGAATACAAGTGGAAGGAAGAAGATGATCGGATCAAGAGGCATCATTTAAGGTAGATCCTTAACCTCCCTGGCGGTAGAATTTTTTTTTTCGTTTCTTTTTTCGGTCTATTTAATTCGAATTGTTTTCGTATTTTTGGGGGTTTTTTTTAATATCCCGCCGGTTCCGCCCCCCTGCGAAGCGTACAGCTCGCAAGGGACGGAACCCGGAAGATGGATGCCGGCGCCGGCCGGAGAACACAGCGCGGCTCGAGGGACAAGGTAAGTAATGCTATGCGGCATTCCCGAGTGTAGCTCGGGGGTTACCGCTTATGGTATGGCAAAGTAACCCCAAGCTACCCTCGGGAATACCGCCAGGAAGGTTAAAGCAGCATGGGCGGGAGGAAAACATTTGTGACTTTAATGTCACTTTAAGCATTTGTTGGCTTTCGGATTAAAAGCTGACTGTTGTCCCTCTTGTTCACAGCAGGTAAAGTGGATTGCAGGGTTATCTGCTGGCCAATCCCAATACAGACACATCAGGATCTTTCAGAGAGGTGTGTGTTAGCTGTCTTCTATCTGCAAAGGGACAGTCTGAAATGTTAGCCATTCTGGAATCCAGTTTATGCAATGCAATCTCCCACAGACTAGCAGTGACTTACACTGGATCCATAGGCAATGATGATACAGTATAACTATACATATAACAATCACAGAAGCGTCTCTTCAAATTTGTGAGGAGCACTAAAAGAAAGCTTATTGATTTTTATATTTAGCATCCCTAAATAGGTACTTTTTTGTGG
Source organism: Nanorana parkeri (assembly GCF_000935625.1). Lineage (NCBI taxonomy): Eukaryota > Metazoa > Chordata > Amphibia > Anura > Dicroglossidae > Nanorana > Nanorana parkeri. The sequence continues at coordinate 746,677 of NW_017306451.1, read as the reverse complement.
CTGTAGGAAAGGTACAGCCACAAAAAAAGTTAGACAATAGTTACAAGCAAACATTATTAGAAAAAAGGGAAAAAATTACATAAAAAATAATGAATTCTCTGCTTCCAGATGGAAAGAAAACATGACCAGGACGCCCCCCCTCCCCACATCAATAATACCCTTGAAGGATAGCCAAGAGTAGATAGCAGATCTCTATTGGTATTCTTACAGATTAAAGTAGGTGACAACCCATTTAAACTATCCAATATAAAGAAGGGGCTGGTGGCTGCTACATTTACCTTATTAGCTCAAGTAGTAATAAAAACCCCATAACAATTTCCAGTAATGTATGTTGGATTACAAAGTAAGAGTAATGGTTCCAGCTGTTGCTATGCTATGCATAGAGTCTAAACTCCGGTGCCCCACACCTCCCATAACCAGCAGCACCATAAATGTACATAAATAATAATAACTCCCCATTGTTTTATCATAAAACTAGCATTTGTGGAGTCAAACAGCTCATCTTTGAACCATTACCTTTTTTTAGACTTTCTGAAGCTTGCATTACACACATCTGTCCCAGGTTTTAATTGAGACTTTATATACACAGGGTTATTCACAAAAGGGTGAAGAGTTTGGAGAAGGCAGGAGAAGGTAACAATCTAGGATAACATAGCTTACCGGAAAGTGAGCTGAATTGGAGAATTTTTCCAGTTCAGCTATGTTGTCCTTGATTGTTCACTTCTCCTGTCTTCTTCAGACTCTTCACCCTTTTGTGAATAAGCCTGATAGTCTTTAATAATTTAGGACAGACACATTATCTTGTGTTCAGTGAAGTCCACAAAGAATCTCATGACCCCTCACTGTGAAAGCACACAAATAAACCTCTGGCCTGTGCTCAACTCACTGAGGGGCGCTGTAAAGCTTTCTCGCACAGGGCGCCTAAAGGCCTAAGGCCGGCCCTGTGCTCAACACAGCATTGCTAAAATCCTTAACTTTTGGACACTATTTCTTTAACATTCCCTGGTTGGATCATGAAAAAAATGTTTATGCAATAAGGAAAAGTATGATGCTTTTTGGCTGTACCATGACATATTGCCATCAGTGTTCTGGGGAAGCTATGGCGACTCTACAGCAGTGGTTCTCAAATTGTGTAACTTCTGGACCCACGTTTGGCCTTGGTCATTAAGTTGCGACCCAAGTCTCATCACACATTGTGATACCGCGCATTTCAGTGTGGGCAATTGAACTGTGGGCGGGTGGTGTGTTTGAGGTGCCATGCAAAGGAAAGGCAATGCAACAGACCTCCCATACAGACAATCTCACACACTCACAGAGTTTTTTTTTAAATCCACCCAAGATCCAATAATAGATCCAATATAAGTCTTCCTACCTTATGAGAACTGGAGTGGATCCTCAGCCTTGGGTCCAGTATGGGCTGCTTTGCTGCAAAGGAGTTCCATCCATATGTGCTTCGCTTGTACAGCTCCCTTGTGGGCCCTGTAAAGGTGCCAGGAGCCAGAATGTAACGTCACTCCGGTCCAGGCACCACTACAGGGCACATGAGGGAGTTGTAAGCCATGCATGTATGGATGGAGCTCCCTCACGGCCATACCCCCAACCCACCCCACCTCAAGCTAACACTCCCCACAGGGCAACATATTTTGAATGGCTGGCCGACATCAGAAATGACAGTGCTGCGCTAGGGAGAGGCTGAGGAACCTCTCACCTAGTACAGTGGAAGGCATGCGGCGACCCACTGATCACAGGGTTACGAGTCGACCCACTTTTGGGTTGCGACCCACCAGTTTTACAGCATTTAACATATCTATCAATCATAATTCCACCTAGCAAGCCTGCCTGCATAAATATTATGCATGCCATTTTGTATGTATTGTTTTTTACAAACTCCGTAGTAACAAAAAAGAACTTAAAGAAGAACTCCGGGCAGAATAAATCTTAACCTTTGCAGCGGGGCTTATCCCGCACTGCAAGGGTTAAGAGCGTGTTTTGGGTTAGGGTATATAATCACAAATATATACTCACCTGAATCTCAGCTGCTAGATCATTCCCTGCAGGACCAGTCCCTGTTAGACCAGTCCCTGCAGAACCAGTCCCTTTTAGAGCAGTCCCTGCAGGACCAGTCCGTGTTAACCTGTCCCTGCAAGACCAGTCCCTGTTAGAGCAGTCCCTGCAGGACCAGTTCATGTTAGACCAGTCCCTGCAGGACTGGTCTTTGCTAGACCAGTCTCACAGCCAGGCAGGCCCGAGAATCAGGTGAGTATATATTTGTTATTTTAGACCCTAGACCAGAACAAGCCCTTAACCTTTGTAGTGCAGGGGTACTTTTTCCACCAAACTTTGCACATCAAAGTTTGGTGGAAAAAGTAGGCAAGCAAATTTCTATAGTAAGGTGGTGTAAAGTGCAATGATAATGTGCCATAACCCATAAAGACCAGATTCCAGTTTACACTAGTCAGATTAGAGAAAGAGTGATTTGTGCTTGGCTGCTTTCACTTACTGTACTAAGAGAATGAGGACTTGTGATGGGGAAGATAACACCCAGGATAAAATACCATATAAACATTATTAGTAAAAGGCAAATAGGTGTACCTAGCATATCTGGCACCTGGGGCTGATTATTTTTTGAAATACTATCCCCCATATATCAACATTGGGAACATAAGGATTTTTTTTTTTGTAGGAGAATAGGTGCAAGTACTCACCCCTGCCCTTCCCTGGGCCCCTAAAGAGAATAGTAAAGTGGTGTGTGCAGCATGCTGCGCCTAATGGTGGGGACTGGGGGTGACAAATTGCGAGACCCAGTCCATGCCCTTTTAAAGGAGAACTATGGGGTCAGTGTTTTTCCCCATAGTTCTCCTTAGGGTAACGGGAGGACACAAACTAGCGTCCTCCCGTTACCCTAAGCTCAGTATACAGCGAGCTACTCGCGGTATACTGAGACGCCGCAGCCGGAGCGGATCCTGACGTAGATGACGGGATCCGCCCAGCTGCGTGAGTGACAGCTGGCTCTGCCTATCTAGAGGCAGAGCCAGCTGTACCCGCCCCCTCCCCGTCCGTTCCGCCAGTCAGCGCTGGCAGATCGGAGCGGGGAGAGGGGAATCCAGCCCTCCCCCTGTCATGGCAGAGAGCCGTGACAGGATTGAGAGGTGAGCGAACCTGGTATGTGTTCGCTCACCTCCCGATCTACTGAGCCGACCTGTGACAGTCTCATTGTCACAGGTCGGCTAGAACTATGAGGTGAGTGGAAATCACTCACCTCATAGTTCTCCTTTAAGTTCTTACCAGAACAGTGGGAAGGTCTTAAAGAGACCTTCCTAAAGATATCTTCTTTTTACCCGTGCTATTAAGCTATCCTGTGCTAATTATTACAAGCAGCAGTGCTAACACAATGCGAACACCATAAACAGATAGTATCAGACCTGTCCACGCTTACATACTACAAACATGCAATAAAATACAGTCAAATACAATAAGTTTATTATATGAAACAATAAATATATGTGACTCTATAGATACCTACAATACTCTCCTCATGTTATATAAATAACATGAATTAGATTGCATACAATTTAACACACTATACAACATGTGAGTGGTGATTTAAACAGTCCACCAATGAAAAGTGCAAATATCCTACAATTATTCATAGGGATGCACCAATATTGATACTAATATGCTAGTACAAATGCTCAGATACTTATCCGCGATACTGGAACATGCGGTCAGAGGGAGATTTCCTCTGACCGGAAGTGCCGCAAGGGAACATGGAGCCGGCTTCCTAGCCAATCAGGAAGCTGCAAGGTTCCAGTGCAAAAAGTGACTTCTGGATCCAAAATTATCCATGCCAATCCTTCCCACCATGCTCTTAATCCCAAGAGATGCACTCACCACAGTATATGGGGCTATCCTGCATGGGATAAGCCACATGCGTTTTAAATTCTCAGAGATATGCCTCTCCTCGATTTCTTCACTGTAACCCAGAGAACACAATAACTGAGAATGTAATATGGTATGGGTATGTGGCTTATCCCATGCAGGAGAGCCCCATATATCTGGTGAGTACATCTCTTGGGATTAAGAGCACGGTGGTGAGGATTGGTATGTATAATTTTTAATCCAGAAGTCACCTTTTGCACTGGAAATCTGCTGCATTATAAGAATTTGCACTTTTCATTGGTGGACTGTTTAACTGACATGTTGCTTAAAGTGTTACATTGTATGCAGTCTAATTCATACTATTTATGGAACACGAGGAAGGTATTGTAGGTATCTATGGAGTCACATATATTTATTGTTTCATATAATATAATGAATTCTACTGTATTTTATTGTATGTTTGTAGTATGTAAGTGCGGTGCAGGTCTGATACAGTCTATTTTCTGTAAATAGTCTATTTGCTGTATATACACAACACAAATATGCCACCGTCATTGTACCCACAAAATATGCTTTGATGACTGTGTTAAAAGCGAGAGTTTAACAGACACATACAACACTCAGCACAATCATTTTGAAATAAATAATAAAAAGAGCTTCATAAAATAGTCAGTGACTATTTAGCAACCACAAACTGTTGAGGTAATAAACACTTTGGTTAGAAGCATATCTCCCAACTGCCCCACTTTTGGATGGACTGTCCCTCATTTGGAACCTAACCTCTCCGTCCCTCTTTCCTCCTCAGTTGCCTCTCTATGAAAAGGATCTATTTAAATTGATATTACAATCAAAAGATTTTGAAGCTATTCAAATGCTGATTAAAGGAGAACTATGGGGTAAGTGAATTACACTCATCCCCATAGTTAGAGCCGACCTGTGACATTGAAACTGTCACACGTCGGCTCAATTGATCGGGAAGTGAGCGAATACATACCGTCACTCGCTCCCTTCCCGATCAGCTCCCTGCAGAGAGCGGTGACTGTCAGTAACAGCTCCCCACAGGGATTCCCCCATCCCCTCTCTGTTTCTTTAGCGCTGACTGGAGGAATAGCTGGCTCTGCCTCTAGATAGGCAGAGCCCAATGTCAATCAGCCAGCGGGGTGGATCTCGACAGTATTGTTGGGATTCGTCCCGGCTGCGGCGCTCTTAGCATATAACGGGCAATAGTCCCCTATATGTGTTGAGTTTTGGGTCATTGGAGGACTTTTCATATATGTCCTTCCGTGACCCTAAAGAAAACTATGGGGAAAAGAAGTTACCCCATAGTTCTCTTTTAAATCACTTACAATGGATGCTGCTCCTTGATGTTTAAAAGTTTTAGCTCCCTGTAGAATCAGTTGGCCCCCTGAGCACTGGCCCTTATATCTTATTTTAGGGTGGCTCCTTTACCGTACAGGGTCCTATGGAGCCACCCAGGCACAGTAAGGCAAGCCTTCCCATGCTCCCCACTCCTCACTCCTCCAAGCTAGTAGATGGACAGCTGCTGGAGATTGCTCTCTTTATAATCTTGTACTGGATAAGAAGTTCAGGGAAGCCAAGCTGAGAGAGCTGTTTGAAAACATAGTGACTGTAAGGCTCCAGTCACATATCGCGTTAGCATTTTCTGTGCGGCTTTCACACGCAACTTTTTGCATTAATATAAGTATAGCCGCAAAATTGTGGAATCCGTCCACAAAATCGCGCTTGGACTATTTTGCAGGACGAGTGGTTTCACGCCGCTATAGTCTGAAAAATGCACATTGGAAACTGCTAATGTGTAAATGGAGCCTAACAGGGTTATTCACTAAAGGGTGAAGGGTTTGGAGAAGGCAGGAGAAGTGAACAATCCAGGACAACATAGCTGAACTGGAAAGTGAGCTGAATTGGAGAATTTTTTTCCAAATCAGCCATGTTGTCCTAGATTGTTCACGTCTCCTGCCTTCTCCAAACTCTTCACCCTTTTGTGAATAGCCCTGTTAGTGTTTGGGAAAAAATTGTAAAGAAATACTTTCATGGGCAATGTGTTTTTTTTTATATCCTTAGGAACGTTTAATGAATATATTAAATGAATGCTTTGTGCCTAGAGTTCAGCTCAGGCAGCAGAAATACCTGGTATGCATAAACCCTCAGATCTCTTGATCTGAATGAACAGAGGTTTAACCACTTGGAGTCTGGGTGAAATGCTGCTTTTTTCTGTGCTACAGATCCCTCCAGATGTATACCTATACTTAGCTGCAATCTTAGCTGACACAAATACAGTCTTGTCTCTGGACACAGGGTCAGAATACCGCCTTATTGCTCTCCAAGATGAGTCCTTTCCTTCCTTATCCCAGACTCTCCCTGCAGAATATTTCTCCCTCTGATGTCACATTCTCACTCCAGGTTGGTGCATATGTCCTTCTCCTCTGTACTCATCCCATAGAGGTAAAATGCAGTGTCTATTTTGGGGTGACCTGAAGTCCATTGAGCTACATTGTTTTCAAGCAGTCAGGAACAGAGTGTCTGTATTGATGGGAAGTTGGGTGGTGGAAGCTGTAAATTCTTCTTGTCATGGTTGTTTAAAGCATAACCGCAATTTTTTTTTTTTTTTGGATAGTGGTGAGGGTTTGGAACCATTTTTTTTTTTGCAGCCTGGATGACTAGGAAAGGGAGGGGCAGTGTGCATGTGGTCCCTTCTCCAGGACCACAATAGGCCACATAAGCTCAACATGGGAGGGTACCTTGCCATGTTTATGGGGATAAGGGCATCATCCCCACATCTCCGGCCCAGTGGATGTGGGGGCCTCAAGGGGACTTCTAACAACCTGGAAGTCCCTTTTAAAATAAGTGGGTCCCCAGGTATTCAATCCCCTCGTGGGAATGAGTAAAGGGTACATAGTACCCCTTGCTACTCTTTCACACAAAAATTAAATAGTTTAAAAAAAATATGTAAAAAAATAGTAAAAAAAATATGTAAAAAAAATAGTAAAAAAAATATGTTCCATCATCTAAATTCAATGTTAAACACATCATACAGAAATGTAGACTGTCAATCACGATGAAAGTTACCCCGATGACCCACAAACATAAACAAGACACCTTAAACCTTCAATCCTCCCTCACCTTTAAATGGAAGCTTCCCAGCCAGCTGTTGAATGTCAACAAACTGGCTGAGGATGCTGGCTGACATTATTGACCAAGAATGCTTCATTTAGTTGTGGTATGGTAATATCACTGCTAAATGAATGACTTTCAGCTGCAACAGCTGGAGCTTTTAGGAGGGTGGGCAAACCAGGCACATCTGGCTATTTAGTTTGATCATTTTGCAAAATGCAAAAGCCTCTGGTTCGAGTGGAACCCAAGGTCGATCTGAGCCTGAAGCTTATCTACTCATGACCATTGATCTATCCCTATGACCATTATCTCATTGTTTTATGATTTGATACCTTCAAATACCCAAAAACCAGGGACTCTGGTATTCTTTTCACGAATCAGTTGCAACCAATATTTATTTGATAGATTTTTCTCACTATTGTTGGCAGCAGACCCGAAACTGACTATGTGTACAGAGAAACTGTGATTAATATACAGACAGAGATTAAGCAGATTTCGCAATAAATGTTGTATTAAGAAGTTGTGGCAAAACTCTATATTATTGGACAGCTACCCACATCACTTCTGTAGTCTTGGGGAGGTCATATTCTAACATTATTAGTTAGAATTGTCACAATATTTAATCAGAAACTGTTCCTTAGTTGAATGATGTGAGTTCATGAGTGAGGTCTGGAACTACAGGGGTGTGTTTGTATGGCAAATTGTAATTTTTTTAATTCTTTATATATAACTGCCATTGTAGAAGTACACAAGGACATCAAACAATCACCAAAGATGCATAAAGCGACTACAGTGAGACAAGTCATAAAAGAATCAAGAATGCAATTAGAGCCACAGCAATAAAAGTGTATTAAACAGGTCAGTACCTTTCACTGGTTGAACCACAAAAGGAGTATATAGCCTTAAAGGAGAACTATGAGATGAGTGATTTCCACTCACCTCATAGTTCTAGCTGACCTGTGACAATGAGACTGTCACAGGTCGGCTCAGTAGATCGGGAGGTGAGCGAACACATACCAGGTTCGCTCACCTCTCGATCCTGTCACGGCTCTCTGCCGTGACAGGGGGAGGGGCTGGATTCCCCTCTCCCCGCTCCGATCTGCCAGCGCTGACTGGCGGAACGGACGGGGGAGGGGGCGGGTACAGCTGGCTCTGCCTCTAGATAGGCAGAGCCAGCTGTCACTCACGCAGCTGGGCGGATCCCGTCATCTACGTCGGGATCCGCTCCGGCGTCTCAGTATACCGCGAGTAGCTCGCGGTATACTGAGCTTAGGGTAACGGGAGTACGCTAGTTTGTGTCCTCCCGTTACCCTAAGGAGAACTATGGGGAAAAACACTGACCCCATAGATCTCCTTTAATGAGCACCCACAGACGTTGAAAGGCCTGACAGATGTTTTTCCCGGTACTACTATGGCTTTTGGACTTTCTATTTGACTAGTTTTATCAAGTTGTTTTGTGTTAGGACTTGTAGGTTACAGGTCAACATCCTTTAACTATAGAAGTGTTCCCGGTACGTTTTTATATTTTGGGATATCCTTAGAGCAGAATACTAATCTGTCTCCAGAGAAAGAAGTAATTCTGAATCGTCCTCAGAATTTTTCACTTCAGAACAAGACAAGAGTTCTCAATAGTTTGCTATGATTGATTCCTATGTGGGCAAAACAGGCCGTTGACTTGGAGGAAGAAAAAGTAATATCTGTGATATTCCTATTACAGATATTAACAGCATTGTGAGCATACATTCATTCAAATAATATATAGAATAAATAATCTGATAAGCAGTTAAAACAGATAAACAAAAAAAATCTAAAAATCACTCACATAACCCACTTTCTATTTTAACAGCAGAACTCAAGTTTACCTTAGAACAACTAGCAGTCCTTGGATGTGCATGAGCTGGACTCCTCTCAGCATGTCATTTCACCTAGTACAGTTTAGAAGTCAGAGCAAATACATAAATATATTAACCAAAACTGACTGATAAACCCCATGGGGTTGATTTACTAACCTTATAAACACGCCACGAACAAGTATACACCTCTGTAGTGTGTTCCCTCCCAGCATGATCTATTGGTGGAATCTAGACACCTTTGTAGTGTGTACACACCCAGCAGGTGTGTTGTGCAAAGCCCTGCATGAATTGCAAGGTGATGTTGTGTAAATTAGCTCTACATTGTGTTGCTTGCGTTGATGAATGCAGGAATGTAAATGCATGAGCTAACCATTTTTGTCTAAACTGTAAAGCAGCATTATATATGCATCATGTGCATGATTTTTCCATATATGGCATTAGTGGAAATATGCTTCTAGAGACTTTTTGGTTGATAAATACGTTTTGCTGTGTAAAAATCACACGCACCTAGTGCGTGCGTGTGTTTAGGTTAGTAAATCACCCGCCATGTGTAGAATGTTCCTTGTTCAGCAGTATGTTCACGTAATAAAGTGAAAACACGTAATGCCTCTATGGACCCCCTCCCCCCAACCCCCTCTCTCCCTTTCGAGTGATGTAGGTACACCAGTCGTTACTATCACTCTTAGGACTTTTCTATCCCCACTTTTCATGTTATATGCTCTTTGGGTAACTTACCCCACTCTTGGTTAATGATGTTTCCCACATTGAACTGGTGGGGAGGGCAGTCCAGTCTTAATACACAGATGTTACACCTGCTGTAGACATAAAGCACGATTAAGACTGTGAAACCTCCCTAACCTAAGAATGTCTAATTGTCTAATTATTTGACAAGTAGTCACTTGCAAGTGACCTCTGAATTGCTACATCCATTTACTGTAATGAAGCATTGTACACCATTTCTTTCACTATGTATATTCATTTTTTAAATTTTCAATAAAAATATTGAGACAGAAAACACGTAATGCCATAACAACGTATTATTAGCAGATTTACAAATGACAATGTGATTATTCTCAGACGGTGTACTACAATGACCAGGAGAACATCAAAGACTCAGACAAAGCCAAACCATTTTCTTTGTTATTTACAAGTGTACAGCATGCATTGTTTGAACCACCTCTCCCTAAAGGTGAATGGCAGAAATCTGCTTTATTTTCACTTTGGGGTCTATTCACTAAGCTGCCGAAGGATCTAGCCGTAGCTTCGGCTAGCTTCGGCCCCAGGACTCCTTTGGTTCAGTAGAACCAAAGGGCTGCTGTACGGGCTATTCCCTATAGCCCGTACAGCTCCCGAAGTTGGAGCGAGCGGCTCAGTCGAGCTGAAGGCATATGCCTGGGCTCGACTGAGCCGAGGTGAAAGCTGAAGCTAGCCGAATGGCCGGCTGACAGCCTGCTTCTGACAGCTGGGCAGAGCCAGCCGTCATCTCATGGCTGGCTCAGGCCACTTTCAGAGAGATCAGCATCCCTGGTTACCAGCTAACCAGGGAAGCTGTCATTACTCACTGAGAGTGGTCTCACCGTGTTCTCAGTGTGTAATGACAGATGGAGTTCCTGTTTACCTGGTAACCAGGAACGCCATCTGTCATTACTCTCCCGCACGCTCTGGGAGTCTAATACTAACACTTTCTCGCAGAAAGGTTCACTCTGCACGATCGGAGCCGTTGGCTGCCGTCAGAATAAAAAAAAAAAAGCAGAGGGGGACCTGCAGTTCTCCATCAGGTCCCCCTCTGGAGATTGACAGCAGCAGAGGGCGGGTGCAATAGCTGCTATTGGCTATTGCAAAGTGAAATAGTCAATAGGAATCTAGCTATGCATTCCTATGGCGATTTTTTTTTTTATTCTGACGGCAGCAGAATCGCCCGGCCAATAGAAAACAGTTGGGTGGAGCTTGCTGTCACTGCTAGCTCCGCCCAATAGTTTTCTATTTTATTTTTTACTACTTTTTAAACTGTTTTTCTATTCTGCTCGGTACCACAGAGGTACCGAGCAGAACAGCTGAGCCGAATGCCGCTCGGCGGCATTTGGCTATTCATTCACTGTTGTTCGGCATCTATGAGAATAGGCCAAACAGCAACTAAGCCACCTAATGTACGGCTGATTTCAGCTGATATACGGCTGGAATCAGCCGTACCAGCCTGAAATGAATAGCCGAACGACATTCGGCTCACTTCGCTTCGGGTCGGTTTGTCACTCGACTGCCTACGACAGCTTAGTGAATAGACCCCTTTATGTAAAAAAAAAAGTAGGGAATTGCTTGATGAACTGATCCTCGGAATATAATGTGGAAAAGAGAACTAGAAACTTCCGCTCCATCTGGGGTAACCTATTTGTTCATCAGGTAAAGGCAGCATGTCTAAAACTATAAAGTATTAGTGGATCTGCTTCTACAAATACAATACAATACAATTCTGATTCTTTTTTTATTCCTTATGTAGCACAGGCTTAGTATTGCTTTTTCTTAATATATGCAGAGTATTGCTCTCTGAAACTGCATGACATCTTCTGGCTTAACTGATAGCTCACAGAGACTGAAGGAGAGACGACAAGGAGGACAGACTGAGGGGAGAGAGTAAGACACAGTGAGAGAGACAGAGACTGGTATGTTGCAGCCTGACAGGGGAAAGTGTCCCTTGTGCTTGTTTCCTGTGTACCACCAGATCTGGGATTCCTGTGGAGATTTCTAAAGGGAGGTGCAGGCTTGAGAGGGGAGTTTTTCCTGTTTAATTCTTCCCTGTCGCCTGATCTCTGAAGATGTGCTAACAGTGCAGTGATATCTAGAGGCGGATTCCTGTACTGCCATCATCATCATCATCCTGTTTTGGAAGATCCTGTGGCCTGTGTTGCTCTCATCGCCATCCAGTCAGCTGAGACAGCTATCAAGATACCAATTGCTGGAGGGAAGATACATCAAGTGCATCTAATGGTGAGAGATCTTCTGCCATCCTTGTGTGATTGCTTAATCCTGCTAGATCCCATTAACTGGCAAGGCAGCTCTATCTGAAGGGAGATCACCACCTTTGTTATTATTATTGGTTACCCTGCAAAGATACCCCTTTCCATCCTGTGGATTACAAATATTGTTTACCAAAGGCTGAGTACTCCATCACAGAATTTAAAGGGCCCCAACGCATGCAGACTTTGGGAGTGTGTAGAATTCCCACTGGCCAGTGGTTAGCTAGAACCTATAAGACCTAGATAGGCTGTTATAGTCATATTGCTTTTAGATAATTGTTGAACAGTCTTGCTGTATTGTGTAACTGACAGTGTCGTTCACCACTCGCTCAGTGCATTTCAGGCAAGGCCTCCCACTGCCGAGTAAAGTGAACGAACACCAATGCTGGTTTAATCTGCTGAGCGATTGTATCATATCATTGCATTTGATATTGTTATCCTGTTATTCAGTTTATCTTTTTCCAGGGCTTATTGCTAGTTTAATAAAGCCCATCCAAAAGTATAAACGGTGTATTGGTGTTACTTGGGTCCAGGTGAGGGTGAGTCATCACTGGTGTGGGACAGAAGGCCCGTATATTACAGCGGCCCTTGCGGGGGTAGCGCTACACTTACATAACTGGAATTTAAATAACAACTTAACAACTGACTCCCTTAAAATATCAAATAAATCATGATTTCTTATTGAAACAACAGCTGATGTGACAATTTAAGGACATAAATTTCACCTGCAAATTACCTTCCCTGTGTGACTTTTGGGGGACAACGGCTTCTAGGCACTGAAACTACTCCCCAGGAGTTCAGCCACATTCGACAACACAAGGTCATGATAGTCTATTTTTCAAGGTGAGTTCTAAGTTCTGTGTTTTATGTGCAACCACAACCCTTATTTGGAGTTGTGTGCAGTGAAACAAAAAAAAACAACAACCTGTTTTTGACTCATATGATAAAACAGATTGTAAGATACAGGGTATTGCAGTTAAAGTGTATGTAAATCATAACAATTAACTTTTCTTACTTGCTCCATTTTGGTCAGTTCTCTTGGATTCTCAAATTTTCTCTATTGTATTTTGAACATAAATCATTGCAGAACTTCTCTTAGCTGGCATCACTCCTCTTAGTCAGCAGACATCTGGAGATTTGAGCCTAGCAACCCAGAGTTCCAGTAATTACTCCGATAACGCAGCAACCAGGAGTTGTTTTAAGACTGTAAATAAGTGACAGTTAGCCCTCCTAGTACTGCAACTAATTATAAACTTTGATACTGCAGATGTGAGATTTGATGGCAGTTTGCCAGTGGCTGAATTTGCCTGGTTCACATTCATAACTGTGTATATAAGGGGAATGTGTCTATGGATTACATACTGTATAATGTTAATACTGTATGCAGTACATCTTTGCAATACATGCACAATTCCCTTTAAGAACCCTGCAAGTACAGTAAAATACCTGTTGATCTGCCAGAAATGCCTGTTGATTTGACAACACACAGCATTTTGTTGGTTGTGCCAGGCCTGTCCAGATTTCTTTTGCTCAACTACTCAGACCCACCCAATCTCATCATCCTCACAAAATAGTCACTCATTGTTCTGTAGTACAAAGTAATCTCTTTAAGATAACACAGGAAGTGTGCACACGATGCAGGACAGTTCTACATTTCTGAATGATCAACAGGTATTTTCTTGCACTAATTGAACAGATGTAACAAAGCACTTTTAATGATATAGTTAACAGTCCAAAAGGGAGCAAATAAAAGAAGTTCATTTTTATCTTTATATATACTTTAAGTGATGCCCTTTTTTGGTATTGATCATGCAACCATTAGCAGCTGCTTATAATTTAACCACAGACAAATACAAATGTGGACTGCAAGCATTACTTATTAACTGCTAACAGTAATCAAGCAATAAACTATGCAGATCTGCTTCCTATAAAATAACACTACAGGCTGATTTACCAATGGAGTTGGGAATCTTCAAATTGTTTAATTATTCACTTTAATTATTCAAGCATTTTGAAATGAAATACGTTAACAGGAATTTGATTTTAACATAGTAGGATATTTAAAGTGAATATTTACACAATTTATTGTTTGAAGATTCTCAGCTCCTATAGTAAATAAGTTTCTAAGGGGTCTATTCACAAAACTGCCAAAGGATCTAGCCATAGCTTTGGCTGATCCTTCGGCTGGCTTCGGCCCCAGGACCCCTTCGAAGGGCTGCTGTACAGGCTATTCACTATAGCCCGTACAGCTCCCGAAGTTGGCCAAGTGGCTCAGTCGAGTCGAAGGCATGTGCCTGGGCTCGACTGAGCCTAGGTGAAAGCAGAAGCTGGCCGGCCGACAGCCTGTTACTGCAGCTGGGCGGAGCCAGCCGTAATCTCACGGCTGGCTCCGGCCACTTGCAGAGACAGATCAGCGTCCCCGGTTACCAGGTAACCAGGGACGCTGATCTGTCAGACATCCCAACTCTCCCGGACGCTCCGGGAGTCTCCCGCTATTAGATAGCGGCTCCCGGCCGCCCGGGAGAGAAACGCTTTCTCCCGGAAAGGTTTACTCTGCTCGATCGAGTGAACATTTACCTGCTCTGTTGTTTTTTTTTTTCTTCTGACATCGTAGCCGCCGGCCGACGTCAATCAGAAAAAAATAAACAGCATAGGAATGCATAGCTACATTCCTATTGGCTATTTTCCTTTGCAATAGCCAGTTGCAAACTAGCTATTGCACCCACCCTCTGCTGCTGTCAATCAGTAGAGGGGACCTGAAGTTCTCCATTAGGTCCTCTTCTAGTGATTGACAGCAGCAGAGGGTGGGTGCAATAGCCAGCTTGCTATTGGATATTGCAAATTGAAATAGCCAATAGGAATCTAGCTAGGCATTCCTATGCTGAATTAAAAAAAATAAATTCTAACGGCAGCAGCTGTCAGAATACTAAAAAAAAGGAAGTTTTCCCCAACTTTTGAGCTGGATTCCTGAGCCACTAGGCTACAGATAACCTGGTCTTCATGTGCCAGGTGAGTCATTTTGCCTAAAAACTCAACTGGTTTGTCACACAAAAACAGAATGTTGTGTTGTAGAAGTCTAAAGTTGAACTGAACAAATGGAACTGCCTCTAAGAAGGCTACTATTAGGCCCAGGACTCTCATGCAGAGTCGTAGAGTTGGTCAGCTTTTGGACTGTAGAGTCCAAGCCTGTGAGTGAAGCATCAGAAGTTTTCTTCAGAAAGATAGGTCACCTGTAGGACTAATCGAGGCAAAATGGAATAGGAGCAATGGTGGATACTACCTCACGCTGAAAGAAAAGGGAACAGAGTGTGGAGTGCGTGGGCAGCCAGTATAAACTTCTCATGAAAACAGACAGAATGGGGGTTACTGGTGGAGCTTAACAGTTCCAGTGATGTAGTAGTTCCCAGTGCTCAGACATAATAAAGGAGATCTATAAAACATGGAGAGTGCTCTGCAGCTAACTGAACCTGTACACAGGAGCCATGAAGGTCACATTCCAGGTTTGCTTTTCTCCATCCATGGGCATGCCCTCAAAGTAAGTCTTCAAAGACTGGGTCACACCAGAGGCTGTAAATATACATGTTATCAGCACACCAGCACGACAGAAACTCATAAGTCAGTGCAAATCCATTTATTTGATAGATGCCACTCAAGGTATATCCTGAGTGGCATCTATCAAATAAATGGATTTGCACCGACTTACGAGTTTCTGTTGTGCTGGTGTGCTGATGACATCTATATTTAAAGTTGTTCTGTGTGCGATGTTATACGCTGTCATTTCGAGCACCCATCAATATTTTGGGATTGCTACAAGATTTATGACATTTACACCAGAGGCTGTGTCACATCTCTGGACCTGGAGAGTACTCTGTGGAGAACTAACAGTACATAATGGTTTGGAAAGCACAGCAAGCATAGCCACAAAGGAATCATTGATCTAGATAGCTGCATAAAGAGCTGAGTTCCGCATCATGCAGATGAAGTCTTGAAGCAAAAAAGATCTTAAGAAAAAAACAAAAATAGTTAAATTGTTTTTAATTTCATCTTGCTAGCACACTATCAAAAAACTGAAGCATGCTGGAAGTGGGAGAGGTTATATCTGACTGTCCTGCTTTTTTGTTTGGCATTGTCCAATTCCTCCTGTCCAAATGTCTCAGGATACCTAAATCCTCCAAAGCAGAAACTAAATCCTGCTGCCCATGCCACTGTGAGTATTGATGTCTTGTGTGCCCCACTGCACTTAATGGTACCCCCCCCCCCCCGCCTCACCG
>NW_017306451.1:712273-729987 GCF_000935625.1 Nanorana parkeri | reverse complement strand
TTGCATGCCCCCCCCCCCCCCCCCCCACCAACCTCTATATCATGACTGCTTCCTGTAGTGCCATAGAGTTTGGTGGGAGGAACCACTGAGCACAGCAGGGGACAAAGGGGATTGACACTCCCTGAAGTGTTGATTTCTGCAAACACTTCAGGGGGATGATTTTTCTTTATCAGAGCAATGTTTAGCAATAGGAGCAGTGGGAAAGGTAAGTATTTATTTTCTTCTTTAGAGGAATTCTAGCATTTATTTTTGTAGCACAGTCCTTTTAAATTCCCAGTCAAAATATTTTAATACAATATGATGATTAATGCTTCCTGTCACTCCATAAAGTAATAAAACATAATTTGGGTAATTGTAATTGAATGCTTATGGCATGTTGGGATGTAAATGCTCTATTGTGAAATACATAGGTGAACAAAACGTGTTTTCTAAGATTACTTGACAGGATTGTTATTACAAGCAGCTGTTTAACCTGCTCAGATAGCTGTGCAGCCCAGGAGTGCTGTAAGATGTCCAGACTCCTCCCTCTGCTTTCCATGTTTTCTCATCCTTTAAAACACCTTCTCCCTTCCTCCTAGCCTGTCAATTTTCAGTAGCAAGCTAAAGGTCTCCTGGAGCTCTCTGAAATCTATCTCAGGTAAGTCCTAGCTTAAAGCCCTTTCCATTTACTTGCATCTCGGGAGAAAAAAACCTTAAAAGTTTTATTTTAATTCTTTTTTTCAATAAAAAACTAGCAAAGCAAAAAAATTAAGTAATAATTAACATCATATATAAACATTTATGTTACTATGTTATCAAATGATTTGTAATAGGGTTAAAGTCTAACATCCTTGTTGGAAACAAAATAAGAATATGCGTAGTATTTATATAAATCACTTCTTTAAACCATTATCTGATTTTTAAAGCAGTAGTAGAGTCTTATACTGTGTTAGCCTTTGATCAATGCAGATACTTTATAGTTTAAGTGATACCTTTCATTGGCTGATTTAAAGTGACACTAAACTCAGGAGATAAATAAAAATGCATTCAGGTACCTTAACTATTAACCTGATTTGTGTATCGCTCAGCTGTAGATCCTCAAATCATCTCTGAATTGGTGCTGACATTGTCCTTCCTTCTGGATGGTAACTATTTTTGTTCCCCATGGTCCCTGTGTGTGTTGTAAAGTAGACACCACTCCAAGCTCGCTCCCGTGATGGACTACAATCTCAATACAAATTAGTAAACTAAATGTGAGATTGCAGTCCATCACGGGAGTGAGTTTAGAGCGGTGGCTACTTTACAACACACACAGGGACCATGGGGAACAAAAGTAGTCATCCTCCAGAAGGAAAGACAGTGTCAGCACAAATTCAGAGATGATTTGAGGATCTACAGCCGAGTGATACACAAATAAGATACATTTTTGTTAATAGGTAGAATCCTTGATCCTATTTTTAAGATTTAACTCCTGAGTTTAGTGTCACTTTAAGTTATTAAAGATGAAAGCTTTCAGGACCACTTAGGTCCCTTTCTCAGGCTTTATTCAATTTTTGAAAGCAGAAACAGTTTTTCCATATTCCATCAGACTGCACTACTTCTGAATAGACACATATTTTTCATTTACACTGTATTTTGTGTTTATTATGTTTAGATCTAATGGAAAATCATGTGCCCTACATGCATAACAAGCTGACTTTCTCTCTCTGGGATTATGGCGTATTTGCAGCAATGCTATTGGGTTCTACAGGCATTGGACTGTTCTATTCTCTGTTTCGTGGCGGGCAGAAAACCTCTGATGACTTTTTTACTGGAGGCAGGAGTATGTCAGCTGTCCCAGTCGGTTTGTCACTCGCTGCCAGCTTTATGTCTGCTGTGCAAGTGCTTGGAGTTCCAGCTGAAACCTATCTTTATGGCGCCAAGTTCCTCCAGATGTGCCTTGGTCAGATATTAAACAGCTTAATTACCGCCTACATCTTTATGCCAGTGTTCTACAGGCTGGGGATCACCAGCACCTACCAAGTAACTGCCACATTTCATCAAATATTTTCTATTTATTGTTTTTATCCTTTTGTTGTACAAAATGTTTTGCTCTGGTATTCACAATTTTTTATTAATTTGTCATCTTTCCCTTCATGACACAGCATAATAATTTTCTCATAATTACACACAGTATTTGGCGATGAGGTTTTCAAGAAGTGTTCAGCTCTGTGGCACTATCCAGTTCCTTGTGGGCACTGTAAGTACTCACCTATCACTTGTACACATATATTGTCCAAGTAGACATGAAGCTCTAATATTATGCTCCTTTCCCTCTACAGATGTTATACACTGGAATTGTGATCTATGCTCCTGCACTAATCCTGAACCAAGGTTGTTATTTTGCTGGTACTTGAACTGAATACAGATAGCTATGGTTGCATAAAATTTTAACATTCACATTCTTTTTTGCTGTTAGTAACTGGGCTGGACATTTGGGCATCTCTGTTTTCAACTGGAGCAATATGTACATTATATACAACCCTGGTGAGTTAAAAAAAAAAGTCTCTTTACATTATGTTGACACAGAAACTAGCCTTTTTAAACCAGTTTCACTTATATAAATTTTGCAGAAAGTGGTAATTGTTTGGAAGTAGGTATTAATATGTAAATCCCCGTTGTCATTTTGCAACAATTTTAACACATTAATCATTTCACTCAATAACATTTCATAATAAACTGGTCTTTATTTGGCTTTAAATCAATCTTTGAAACCATGCTTTCAATGTCATTCAGTCTAAAGTATGAAAAAAATAAATGTATACAGAGGAAAAGCAGTTTGTGTTTTTCTACAAATGTTAAAAAACAGAAACCAGTAGGAACGAGCTGTGCTTTATTAACTAACCAAAGATTCCAAAATAGCCAAAGTCCTTATTCTAAGAAGTAACAATGATATGAAAAATATAATAATGAATGTTATAAAATAATTAAAACAAAAGTATAAAGATTTTAATTATTAAGGCACTTCTGTAAAATCTAGATCCCGGCTGATCACACAAAGACCATGTATTAGGTGCTTCTTCCGGTTGGACCACATGGATCTGCTCATAGGGTGCACACACTAGCTCGCAACTAGCCACAAAATACACTGTAACTACTGTATAAGGAAACGTGACACACCTGTATCAATCGAAGATCAGTAAATGGTCTTTAATTCATTAATAGGCATACAGCATATGTCTCAGAAAAAAAATCTTTAAAGGAGAACTATAGGGTAAGTGTTTTTCCCCATAGTTATCCTAAGGGTCACGGGAGGGCACAAACTAGCGTCCTCCCATGACCCAAAGCTCAGTAAACCGTGAGCTATAGCTCGCGGTATACTAAAACCGCCGCAGCTGGGACGGATCCCGACATTACTGTCGAGATCCACCCAGCTGCGTGATTGACCGGCCCCCTCCCCCGTCCGTTCCGCCAGTCAGCGCTGGAGGATCGGAGCAGGGAGGAGGGGAATCCCTGCAGGGAGGCGTGAGTGACAGTCACGGCTCTCTGCAGGGACATGATCGAGAAGTGAGGGAGCGACGGTATGTGTTTGCTCACTTCCCGATCTATTGAGCCGACGTGACAGTCTCATTGTCACACGTCGGCTCGAACTATGAGGTTGAGTGAAAATCACTGACCTCATAGTTCTCCTTTAACACATTTTACACATACTTGCGGGTATAGCTCTATAATTAAGTGCAAGTATGGTCAAATGCATTTGATATTTTGTATGAGACATACAGTATGCTGTATGCCGATTAATGAAAGATTACACACTGATTTTCAATTGATACAAGAGTGTTGTGTTTCCTTGTAGTTGCAGTGTATTCCATGAGCACACAAAGAGTTAAAGAGTTTGCTGTTCCAGACCCTAATTATATATAATACAAAGTCAACACTTTTACTAACACCCTACAACTACACCCCTGCTGTGGTGTCACCACACCTGTTTCAGGGATACTCATCCAATCCACAATTTTCATGTTGTACTTACTGACATTCTATTTTGAGCAAGCTCCTTGAGCCAGCATAAGTTCAAAGTCACATTCACATTCAGTCTATTGGTTTCCCCAGAGGGTTTGGAAGCAAATATGTGTGAGCCCCATCAGCACTCCAACATGCTATGAGTTTTTCCGGAAATATTTCAATTTAATGAAATTAATATTTATTCTGATGTGCCACAAAAAAAACCCCATAAACATCCCAGGGTGCCATGCTTGGGGGTTTTCGCATTAAAAGGAAATATTGATTTATAGAATTATATAATACAGCGAGTGTCCATGAGATCTCATAAGGTTAGCAGTGCTCCATTGTTTTCATTTGGAATGTAGCTGTAGCCCTTAAAGCATATTTCCTTTTTGGCAGTCATATTAGGATAACACCTACTTTATCTTTGTTACATGTTCCCATTCACATAGCATAATGTTAAAAAAAAAAACTACCACTTAGCATTTTTCCTGAAAAATCCTATAAAACCTTACCGTCCCTTTCTATATGAGGGGGCTGATGAGTTATGTTTACCATAATCATTCCTGTTTGTACAGTGCTTTAAAGATTCAAGGACTGGGTGGTACATTAGGAGCATTCTCAAATTTGGCTGCATCATGAATGCTGCTGCCAGACTCATCCACCTTACCAACCGATCAGTGTCCTCCACCCCCCTCTGCCAATCGCTCCACTGGCTCCCACTTTCCCAATGTATAAAATTCCAAATACTAACAATAACCACAAAGCCATCTACAACTCCGCCCCAGTCAACATCACTCACCTCATCTCAAAATATCACCCAAACTGCCACCTTCGCTCTTCCAAGACCTCCTATCCTCTGGAACTGGTACTTTCAATTCTTCCATTAAATTATCCCAAACAGTTATTACCTTTTGTGTCACTTGCCCCTCCTACTAGATTGTACACTCTCACGAGCAGGGCCCTCCTACCTCCTGTACTGAAATTGTATTGTTAATTGTATTGTCTCCCTTGGTTTTGTAAAGCACTGCACAAACTGTTGGCACTATACACTGAGTGGCCAGATTATCATGACCACCCCATCGGTACTTCGTTGGGCCACGAGATGACTCCACGAGATGACTTCGTTGGGCCGCCTCGTGACTCCAGGAGATGTTGAAAGGTTATGCGAGGAATCTGACACTTCACTGTTGCCCTTCTGTTGTCTTGTACCAGTCTTGCCACTCTCCGTTCTGCCCTAACATTGACTAGTCGCTGACGGCCACAATTCGCACGTTCAGACCCAGATTTTGGGCTGACACTCCAGTCTTTAAAAACTTTAACAACAGCTGCTCTTGAACATTTAACAAATTCTGCTGTTTTGCTGATACTCGCTCCATGGCTTGAGCGCCAACAATCATCCCACGTTCAAAGGCTGTTAAATCGCGTTGTTTACCTATATCTTCAGAAAAAAATCACTTCTACTGTCGTGGTAAACAACCTGCTTTCCTATTTATAATGGTCTGGCCCTCTAGCAACTTCAGCATGAAATTATAGCTAATTTGCCTACAAACATCAGGTGGTCATAATAATCTGGCCACTCAGTGTACAAATCCTGTATAATAATAATAATTTATGAGGCTACGGTCACCTTGCATAACCATCCACAATCCATGAAGATCAGCACAAAGGGCCTAATTCCTATATCAATATTAGCTAATTGATTTAATCTTTAAATGCATACCTGTAAACAGCTAGTAACTAAGACATGTAACAGAACAGTTGCTACATTTTGGGTAAAAACCCTTTCTCTTGCATGTTACCATCCTCTGCACAAACTCCTGGAAGCACATGGTATGGTATCACACATACCAAGTGCACTAGGAGGTGTCTGCTAAAGTTGGAGAGCAGTGTAGCATTGATTATAGAGCTGCAACTCTCATCTGTGCCGTACAATAAGTTTATAATCAGCTAGTTAGATATTTGTCAAACTTAGCCTAAACAACATATTTAACATATTAAACCTTTGCCATTTTTTTTTTATTTTCCCCATAGGGAGGTATGAAAGCTGTGATCTGGACAGATGTGTTCCAGGTGCTGGTTATGATTTCTGGATTCCTTGCGATAATTATTCGTGGTGTTTTGCTAGTGGGCGGAGCCACTAAAGTATTGGATACTGCAAGAAACTACTCCAGGATTAATTTTGGGGAGTAAGTATGCATTGCAAGCATGAGTAAAAGTAAAGAATGGTGCTGGGTTAGGTGAATGTGTTAAAAAAGTAGTTTAATAGTCATACAATGTTGATACTCCTTACTAACATACTTTGACAAAAGTCTGACTATTTTATATGATACATGTACTCACTCATATGCTTCCCAAGCATATTCTTAGGCAACGCTAAAGTCCTGCTTTCACACTTCTAGATTTCCATCATTAGAGCCACGGTAGGACTGAGATATTTTGGACTGCAGGGCGAGGACAACAAACTGGCCCTTTCATGGTAGGGACACTTTCCTGGGAGTAAAGAAACTGTACCATGGCACTACAGTAATTGGTGGGATTGGTGAAAAGTGAGTGTTGTCCTATAGGGAATGGGTAACTGTGACACTTTTTGTCAATATACTTGCTGTATATGCTAAACAAAGTATACATTGTTGAATTGTACATTATGTCTCTGAAAATGACATGGACTAACCTAAATAAAAAGCTAAATAAAATACATTCCACACAAACAATCCTTCTTCCTTTAATACATGATTGGGTTATTTCAGAGATACCCTGCTCCTTGCAACAGTCACTGCTGACCCCCCTCCCCTACAACACCAACTACCTCCAGTCTACTCCACCTGAATAACACAGACCTGGGTGTAGTTCAATTGGCCACAGCAGCATTTCATTTATTAAATACCAAAAATATATATAATACTAATGAGCAATAACACAGAACAATAACACAACCAGAGAAAAATAGGGTTTCCAGGTCCTTGAAGGCACCATAATTACCAACCCTGAAACCTTGTGTGTGTGGCATCAGTCACCTAAATTAGGCCCCCCAGCCGCAATACACTGCCTTGGTGGTAATAAATGTTGACTGCAGACACATAGCGGTCAATACTACATGGTCACAACCCGTGGACCATACCACCTAGAATACACCACACCTAAGATGGGTCCCCAACTAAACCGCAAACCCGCTACCATGACAAACCAGATAATCCAAAGGTAGGGTGGGTGGGAGGAAAGCTGTCACAACATCAGCAGCTCTCCAACTGGATTCTTCCTTTCTTCCAAAAGAACATTTCCACCCAATCAGGTATAAATAGAGAAAAAGAGAGAGAAGAGAGAGAAGAGGGTGCCACAACCTAGTGTATTGGATCATATGACATCTCAGAGCAAAGGCTGTGGTTGACATTCCAATTGAGGTCTAATTAGGGGACAGCATCTCCACTTTAGGCCACTGACCTAATATAGTGTAGCTGTACCAGCCCATGAGTAAACACTCTGCTGCTGTGACCAGGGTAGAGAGAAATTAGCAGGGTTTTTCACAAAAGAGTGAATAGTTTGGAGAAGGTAGTAGAAGTGAACAATCTAGGGCAAAATAGCCACTTCAGCTCACTTTCCACTCCAGCTATGTTGCCCTATTCTCAACCTGTGTAACCTCATGACCCACATTTGAGAATGGTCAACCTGGTGAGGGGGATCCAACTGTCGCGTCCAACTACCAGGAGGAGTGTTTGGGGTGCCATTCAAATGAATGGCAGCGCGACGCACCTCCCACACCAGAACGCGTGGTAGGTGTGATTGCATGGTACAGTGCATTATTCACACAGGACTCTATGATTAACGCACTGTACTAGTGTGAAAGGGCACATTTAAAAACCACAACCACAGACACAATCTCACACACTCACAGACAAGCCAAAAAAAATTGTACATTTTTTTTCTTTTAAGGTAGGGAGACCCAGTCTCCCTACCTTACGAGAACTGGAGTGGATCCCCAGCCTTGGGTCCAGTGTGAGTTGCTTTGCTGTGATGGAGCTCCATCCATATGTACATTGCTTGCACAGCTCCCGTGCGTGCCCTGTAGAGGTGTCGTAAACCAGAATGTGACGTCACTCCAGGCACCTTTACATGGAACGTAAAGGAGCTGTAAGCAATGCACGTATGGATGGAGCTCCCTCGCGGCCATACCCCCAGCCCAGCCCACCCCACCTCAAGCTGATTCTAGGTGCCAGGCAGCATATTTTGAATGGCTGCTCGGTGCGAGAACTGACAGTGCTGCTCTAGTGGAGACTGAGAAGCCTCTCACCTAGCGCAGTGAAAGGTACACGGCAACCCACTGAAGTGGTCACGACTCACTTTTGGCTCACAACCCACCAGTTGAGAACCACGGCCCTCGATTGTTCACTTCTAGTGGCTTCTCCAAACTCTTCACCCTTGTGGATCTTTTCTGCTAGATATTTTTTAAAATACCAGAAACTAAGGCACAAATAAGTCAAATCAAAGCCATAATTAATTAAGTATACTTCTCTCAGTGGAATAAATGTACTTTCTATTTCAGCTTTGATCCAGATCCCCGAAGGCGCTACACTTTCTGGACCTTTTTATTTGGAAGCACATTCCTGTGGCTGTCAATGTATGGGGTTCATCAAGCACAAGTTCAGCGCTATATATCCTGTAAAACCGAAGGGCAAGCAAAATTGTGAGTTGGGATTTACTTTCTTGAACTATCTCTTTTGATTTCGTTTTTGTCTGTCTATAATTTCATAGGCATGGCAATCTCCTTTTTGCTAGTCTATACACACTAAATCTTTTCACCCCATTTTGTGATTCTTCATAAAACAGTCATAAACTAGATTAGAAAATGTTTTTATCACTTTCTGCACAGAATTCTATGTACATATTTTACCATCTTATCAACATAGATACAGGACCTTACAACTAATATTTAACTGTCAAAGGGAAATGGAATATATTTGTATAGGTGCAGAAGAACATACAAAGAAAGTTTGACAAGCGATAGCAATTTAATTATTTATTCCTATTCTGCTAGTTTTAAAGTATATCCACCCTTGCAGCCAAATTTGAGAACCTCCCACTATGTGTTTGTTTCCATTCACACGGCATACCAAAAATGATTAAAAGAAAATACTTCTTACTTTTCTAGTTGTTTCTTTAGAGCCGGATTATACACAGGACTCTACAGGTTGAATTGTTCAGAATAACTTGCTGAACAATACACTATAAGCACCCTTCAGGGACATTTTTTAATGTGTATTAAAATACAATGTGCCACCCAGACCTTGATATTTTTAACCCTGTGTTAGGACAATCAGAGTGCACATCTAGTTTACAACTGATAATGAAGATCTGCTAGGATAGTAAAGACAGGGTTATTGATGTTAACCATATCTTCCCAGCGCCCTATTAACATTACAAAGAATAGAAAAGCTAAGTAAGAT
Organism: Nanorana parkeri; assembly: GCF_000935625.1. Taxonomy (NCBI): domain Eukaryota; kingdom Metazoa; phylum Chordata; class Amphibia; order Anura; family Dicroglossidae; genus Nanorana; species Nanorana parkeri. The sequence continues at coordinate 720,583 of NW_017306451.1, read as the reverse complement.
TTTTATTGGATTATTCAAAAAATAAAAAAGTAAGCATTACAAAAGAATAAGTAGACTACACATAAAGCAAAACATAGGTGTGTTTTTAAGAGGTGCAGGAAATATTGCCGAGTCTTTCAGCCTCTACTTGCTAAGCCCATAATAAACTTCTCAAAGCAATACTGTAACACCTCCTGTTCTAAGTAGTGTAAGGCAGTGACGTGCCGTGCCTTCTGTGCTGGATGAGGCATCCCCCAGCCTACCAAAGCTCCGTCCGTCGAAGTCCCGCCCCATCCCACCAAAGCCCCGTCCACAGCTCGATAACCAAACTGTGTGGGGAGGGGGAAGGGAGGAGTTGGGGAGGAGCCTCCCTGTCCCTCACTTGCTCATCATGGGTGAGGCATCGAGATCGATGTCCTCACTGGGTTTTTTTCCTTTTTTTTGATTCGACAGCTTGGACCAATGGCGCAATGCAGAATACCACCAACTATAGAGGACTACAAATCCCAGCAATAGTACATTATAGCTGGCGGAATTCAGCATTGCGCTGTATAATGTATTGCTGGGATTTGTAGTCCTCTATAGCTGGTGGTATTCTGCATTGCGCTGTATAGGGGACTACAAATCCCAGCAATAATACATTATACACCACAATGCAGAATACCACCAACTATGGAGGACTACAAGTCCCAGCAATAGTATATTATAGCTAGTGGAATTCTGCATTGCGCTGTATAATGTATTATTGCTGGGATTTGTAGTCCCCTATACAGCGCAATGCAGAATACCACCAGCTATATAGGAGTACAACAAATCCCAGCAATACATTATACATACAGTGTATTATGTATTGCTGGAATTTGTATTCCTCTATAACTGATGGTATAAGATACAGTGCAATATACCGTCAGCTATAGAGGAATACAAATCCCACTATCCCAGCAATATATTATAGAGCACCATGTCTGGGGGGAGGGGAAGGCTTACCTGAGCAATCTTCCAGCAACTTGCTTCTGAGATCGGGACTGTCTGTCGGCGGCTGTCATCCCCTCATGCCTGCTCCTCCTTACTTCTTCTCCCCGCGTCCCTGTGCCAATCATGGATGTGGGTGGTGCGCGTGAGGCGGCGAGGAGGTGCGGCGTGTGGATGCGGGCGGGTCTGGCAGCAGCAGCCTGATCCAGCCAGCCCGGATCGCATACCGAGGCGATCCAGGCTGGCTGTACCAGGTAGACATGCATGTTATAGGGCCCACCTGCTGGGGCCTCCCGAGCACCTCCTTGAGGAGCAGCGGCCGCACTGATCACAGAGCCGCGTTGGATGCGGCAGATGGCCGGCCAGGTGCAGGTGGTAGCGGGGGTAAAGGGGCCGTTCGCGGTGGCATGAGAGAGGCCCGGGGGGCAATTGCCATCCTGCCCCCCGGCCCAGTCCGCCCCTGAAGGTGGCCATACACTTTACAACCATGGCAAGACCTTAGTCTTGCCATATTGTAAAGTAATTAAAAAAACGTATGATCTGCCCATCTTGGACAGGCAGATCGTACTTGCGATCATCGCAAGCCCGCCATGCTGAATGGGCAGTGTATGGGCACCTTAATAGAGGAGTGGGTGAAAAAATTCATTAGAAAAAATTTAGCTCAGGTGTTGACAGTTGAGGAGCTAACTCAGTTGATGCAAACGGATAAACAGGATTGTGTGTTGTACAAATTTGTGCACACAGGCCAGGCAGGCTGAAATCAGCTGTACAAGGCTGAAGTGAATAGCCGAACAGCGTTCAGCTCACTTCACTTCGGCTCCGTTATTCACTCGGTGAATAACCCCCATGGCGTTTGCGCACGGGACGCAAACGCTATATGTGAAGCAACTGCACGGATTCCGTTCGTTTGCAGCGATTATATAGCTGCGAACATGCAGAATCCGCTGGATTATCGCGATTGCACTATTTTGGGGGACAATAGTCTGATAAAGCACATAAAAGTGCATTGTTTTTTCTGTTTAGAACGGCTCCGCTCGTATTCGGACAGCCGCTCTAGTGTGAGTGGAGCTTTAACCCGCGCAACCCCCAAAATACTGCAAGCGCAATAATCCAGCGGATTCCGCATGTTCACAAACTAGCGGAATCCATGCAGTTCACATATAGCGTTTGCTTCCCATGCGTGCTACCACATTAAGAACCGCACGGGAAGCGCAAATGCTGTATCCTGTATGTGAATGGAGACTAAAAGGTTAACAGTTTACAGCTAAAAAAAAAGTCATTAAATTCACTTACCACCTTCAGGGCTCAGTGGGTACCCCCTAGCATGAGGATCTCGTGCCTCCAACCGCCCTCCGCGGTAGGTCCGCCCTCCGTCTACTGTGACACGCCCCCATCCACTGCGGCACACCCCCACCTCGGAGCTCTTCTCGGCCGCGCCGCTGTAAGAGATGCTGCTCTGCTAAAGCGGCAACGGCAGTGTATAGTGGGCCCGGGAGGCTGGCGACACTGCAGTGCTGCTGCTTTAATAAACCCGCGCCCTCTTCCATGCGGGCTGAAAAGGGCACGGGGGTTGGTGACCGGCCCCCTCTTTGGCCGCGGGCCCTCGGGCAATGCCCGACTGCCCGTATGGTCAGTCTGCCCTTGCTCCCAAAAGGATCCAAGGTAGAATATCCCAAAATGAAAGAATAAAAGGCACATAATATAAAATCTTTGAAACATTTAATTAGCGCAAAATAAAAAGGAAGTTATAAAAAGATAAAAACAACACGCTAGATACAGATCGATCCAAAAAACTCTCTCAATCCACTAAAAGAAAGAGTTCCTTGCATGCTTTCTCATCTGGGGGATCTGGTGAGTGTTTAAAGATTTGTTTCATCACATGAAGGTGGAGCACGGGAAAGCATTGATATCTTTTGGACAGTTTCACTTAAATGAACTTTCAGAATTATTTCCTCTTGGTTATTTATTAAGTGATTTGAGAACAACTTGCTCTTTTATTTATATAAATGCTTATACAATTCACTTTTGTTTAGATCACTTACTTATTCACTATGTTATATACATTAGTATGGTGATGAATTTGCAATGGTGCATGTGTCTTTGTTTGAGTTCTTAATAGAGCTTTTACTCACACTGGTAGCCAACATATTTATTCTTGTCTGAGATTTTTAATCAGTAATTTGTGGACACTTTGATATACACATTTTTTTGTTTTATTTGAACATCGATTCATTATTTAGAATTTTAGGGTTTGGGGAAAAGAGTTTATTGTTTGCCCAGGGGTGTTTTTTTCACTTCTTGTTTTTTTCACTGCAGCTGTCGCTATTTTTGTAATTTTGAAGGGTGGAAAAGCCAACAGCGTGAATATTTTTGTTTATTACAATGTCTATATGGCTGCTGGAAACTCTGCGTTTTTATAGTAAGGGGCTGGCATTTTACAATGCTCTTATTATTGGCCATTCTAAGCCACCTGACCTAAGTTCATCTCCCTGGAAGTGCATTATTGGTAGTTGGTTGCTATGGCGGTGATATGTGAATGTGTTCTCCTTTAATAAATGTCCACCAGGACATTGGGACAAGATTATGCAATGTGCAGAGTGCAGAGTGCAGAGTGCATGGGTCAGGAGTGTGTATTATACAGCCCAGTGTACAAAGTCAGGGGTCAGGCCTATGCAATATACAGCACAGCCTAGGAAGTGCAGAGGCCATAGGTATGTAACATACAGCCAAGTATATAAAGTTTAGTGGTCGGGAGAATTTAACACATGTTTTAAATGGCGTATTTAATGTACAGCCCTGTGTATAAAGTGCAGCATTCAAGAGTACTGGCCCCAGCTACCCACCCAAGCATAAATCCCTCCCTTTCTCTCCCAATCAAAAATGTTTTCCCTACTTTCCACCACCCTCTCCCTAAGGCTGGGTTCACAGCTAGGCATATTGAATATGCGCGTTTTTTTACCGCGATTCGCGGTAAAAAACGTGCGAAAAACACGCGTTTCCGAGGGCTACTTGGCTGTATCCCAATGGAAACGCCCGACCAAAACGCCCCAAAGAAGTACATGTACTTCTTTGGGCGTAGGGTGGTTTCCCACGCGTTCGTACTCACGGAAAACCGCCCAGATGGGAACCATGCACATTGAAAATAATGGCATTTCCCTGTTTGAGCGTTTTTCCGCGAGTACGAAAGCGCGGAAAAACGCCCAGGTGTGAACCCAGCCTAAGGAAAATTCCTCCCTCTTTACCACTACACTCCCCAAGCAAAAAGTTATTTCTCCTCTGTCTGCTTACTTGCCAATATGCAGGATACAGTAGAGGAGTGAATGTAGTCACCCAAGAATCACCAGGTGAAAATAATTTGGAAAAAACCTGGAAAAAAAAAGAAACTAATGCAGCTACCTCATCTAAGCACTAGTAAGATGCAATATATTACATTTTTGTGTTTACATATGCTTTAACATAGGGTGTCCTTTATCTACACAATGTAATATCTTTAAGGTAGCCAGCCATACATGACGCAAATTCCACCCGATAATTGCTGAATTGACTGAAATTCAAGCTGTGGGTGGCCCTGCCAAATCTGCCTGGCTTGATAAGCCCCAAGCAGAGGGCTTTTGCTGTGCACCACATTTGTGGCGTATGGGGCCAAATTGTGTGTAGAGTGGGTGTATACCTGGTTATGGTGAATAATCTTTTTGCAAAAGCTGTCTGCACACAGCAATAGACTGCTTAATATAGTTTGGAGGAATGGAACAAGGTTCTAATTCTTCTCATGACGTTTATTCTACCTTCTGAGTTATCAAATCATTTCACACATCTCGTGTTTTTTGCTAGCAGCCTGCTTTATGCCTCATGGAATGATGTTCAGCTTTACCTCCTGTCAGTTCTAAGCTTGAACACAGATATTGTCTTAAGCTATATCATGCCATTACTATACTGTAGGCTTGTTCTGTGTACCCATTAACAGAAGCTCGTTATTTATAATCAGTTTTAAAATTTTTAAAAACTTGACCCTCTAGCCCCTGCTTACCGTTTTTGGTTGGATGGATTCTCAAGAGTTCCTTTTTTCTTACAGAGCGATCCTAGTGAATCAAGTGGCCCTGTGCGTCATTGTGTCATGTGCGGTCATCTGTGGAATAGTAATGTTCGCACTTTACTTAAACTGTGACCCTTTACTGGCTGGCTATGTCTCTGCCCCCGACCAGGTAGTTATCTAGTCATCTATTTGTCTTGTTAAAATTGCTTTTGCTATTTCCAAAAATAAGCTCTACTTTAACACGCAGCAAGTTTTACTGTTAGGAATAATTAAATACTTGATTTGGCAGATTATTTTCATATGGGTATTTATATCACAGTCATTAAAATACATATACAGTATGTATAGTTATGGTATGAACATAGACAGCATTTACAAACATTCTAAAACTTCCCATCGCTCGTGTCAGTGGCATTAATAGTAACCCCCAACATCGGTGTCAGTGGGAGCAAAAATATTCCCCATCATTGGTGGTCAGTGGCCATAATATTACCCCCTTTTTCATTGGTGGTCAGTGGCAGTAAGAATTGACCCCCTTTTAATTGGTGGTCAGTGGGAGTAATAATTAACTCCTCCTCCCAAAACACTGTACACTTGCTCCAAATCCCGGCACTGTCTCTGAAGATCCAGGACACTTAGAAACTATGATAAAGGTGGATATTTATCATTTATCACTATTAGTCATTTGGAAGGGCATGTTGTAGGCCATCTCTGCAATCAGTAAACAATTTAAAAGATTGTGCTTGTATGTAACATATAAACAGATAGCTTTATGCCTGGTGACATTTGTCACATTTTGTTACCAATGTAAATGAAAGGAGTTTTTTGTTTTTTTAAGATGGCATAAGACCACTGACCACCATTGTAAATGAAAATGTACTAGGAGAGAGGCATACCACCACTGACCACTAATGTAAATGGATATTATTGGGAGTGCGGTATAGGCTGCAATCTACCAGTGCTCAGTACTGCATTGGGAAACTATTAACCGTAGTTATGATCCTGCCTAGATGATTTGTTGGTTAAATAATAAACAAACAAAATAATCAAACAAAGCTTTTTTGTTTTAAAGAAAGCTTATTTTCTTACACTTTCGAATTCTTGTTCATGCGTCTCATTTCATGAACCACTCTACAAAGGTGTAATTTAGTTTATTGACCAGCAGTTGGAATTGACCAGCAGTTTGAATTGGCCCATGTTGCCAATATTTTTACAGGTGCTCTTTAAACTCCAGCATCCTTTCTAAGATCATATTTAGCATGGCTGGTAGCCTCATAAACTGAAAAGGACATCAGACTTCCCACCTCATGTGTCTAGAAGATGATATTCAAAAAAAATGTGTCCATTGCCAAAGTGCCACCACCTGTTGCTGGTCTTTTACCTAGTCACCACCAACCTGCCATTTCGCTATGAGATAAAGTAATGTGACAATTGTTCTATAAAAAAAAGTATTTTAGAGAGAGGAAGAAAAAGAGAGAAGGCGAGAGAGAGATGCATCAACATTTGTCTTTAGCAAAAATATGTAGTCTTTCTCCCATTTTGTATTCCCTACCCCCTCTTTTATGTACGTTCCAATGTAAAAAAAAAAAAAAAAAGGAACCCCATGTGCGTCCAATCTCTCTATTAAGATTCCCCCAAAACTTAATTCCAAAAAAGGCATTTTTACGATAAAAGAAAGGATGAAGAATGTTGGGAGATTGAAAGGAGGCCATAGCCAATATTTCCCTCTTACTTAAAAGCTAGACCGAGAAGAAAAATTCACATGAAAGGCTACATAAAAGGGTTAACATGCTGAAGGATAATGTAGGAATAGTAAGTTTTCCTGGATCGGAGAAAAAAAACTGTTGCACTGCTGGTCTGGAAATTAACCCTTGCACTGGGGTTACACCAGCACTGTAAGGGTTAAGTGCTTGTTTTGGTCTAGGGTCTAAAATAAAAAAGATATGACCAGTCCAGACAGCTTTTTCTCCCCCGGGCTCCCCCGGGTTCTAGGGTTCTAAGGACCCAGGAGATCACCATCTCTAGATCTGAGGCGCGCGTGAGCGGGAAATGCCCGATTTTTTAAAACAGGCAGCTATCCGCCAGCTATAAAGTCGGCGGGATCGCTTGTATGAGGTCCCGGTACGTGCACCCCCCTCCACGGCTCCCCCCCTCCCGCTAGTCCTGGGCTCCGCTGTGCCCGGTGTGAGCCCGGGACCAGCATAGTGCCACTCTGACAGGGGATCAGAGGGAGATCGGTACACAACCTCCCCCCGGTCCCCTCTCCGCTGTCAGAATGCGGAAGTGATGTATATTACATCACTTTCGCATTCTTGTGTCACTCTCCAGCTTCAGATGCTGGAGAAAAGCTGATGAAGCAGATCTCTGCTTCATCAGCTTCTTCAGGGGGATCCTAGATGACATTAGGGGTCTTGGAGACCCCTGATGTCTCCATAAAGAGGACCTGTCACTTCTTTTGCTATCACATAAGGGGGTTTAGCAATAAAGTTAAGTGAAGAACAAAAAATAGGAAAAAAAAATAACGTTTCCCCCAAAAAAATTTAAAGTTACACATGAAAAAGAATAAAATAAAAAAATAAAAAAATTTTAACAAAATATCTTTGTTCTTGGGTTAAAATACATTTAAAAACCCATTTATATTCCTTCATGCAGATCTATCTATGAGACTGTATCATATAATAAAACCGCTCTTCCTCTCCTGTGCTTTTTCCTTCAAGTACATCCCATTCATGGTGCTGGAAATATTTGAACATTATCCTGGAATCCCTGGTCTCTTCCTAGCTAGTGCATACAGTGGAACGCTCAGGTACGGTACTCTTGGTCAGATAATTAGATGGAGATGTGTCCTTGGATAAAGACACTTATATTCTGTATCAGACTTTCTGTTAAGAGTAAATGATTAAAACACTCTCAAAAATCCCACCTTTTCAAGAAAGATTATTATATAGTTTAGCCCAGGGGAAGGCAACTTCAGCATTCCAACATTGCTTTTCAAGACTTTAACAGGAACCGGCATGATTCCCGGAGACATGATGAAATGTATAGTTTCACCATAGATGAAGTTCTGAAGTCCCTACCTGTTTTAGTCACTTTCCGTTCTCATCCAAACAGCACACCTTTCCAATCACTACTCCTCTACGTCTATTGATGATATCTCTTCATACTCTTTCCTCTTATTTTCTTATCTCTTTTTGTTCCTAATCATTTTATATATTCTTTGGGATACCTTAGCAAAATATGTCAGCTACCATTGCAGAAAATATAGGTTTCCTTTAGTCCCCATTATCAGTAGAGGTGTCATGGAGGGTCACATGACCCTTAGAAGC
>NW_017306451.1:706766-712254 GCF_000935625.1 Nanorana parkeri | reverse complement strand
AGTTGCCTGGAGATATGCTTCAAACTACAGTAACATCAGTATAGGAAGCATCATAATATGCAAAATCTGACCTTACTTGTTGCATTCAAGTACAGCACCACTGATATCCTTACAGCACCACTATTACCCATGAAATTTGTTATGTGAAAATGTAATTTCTAAATGTCAGTACTTAAGCATAGGCTTAGATATTCCCCCAATATAGAAGATATCTCACCTGGTATAGTTTACTGAGACACTGAGCTCTGCCTTGTCAAATAGAGCTCTTCATAATCCGGCAGTGGAAATCCATCAATGGCACTGTCAGGAAGCCGATTGGAAAAGGGTAAGATCTGGCACCTTATTGTGTGTGCTGTACAGTAGTTACCATAGCTTAGAGTGACTCTGTCACTACAGACTTAGCCCAAGGCTATGGCACTGCAAAACAGGTGTGTTCAGACTTGCCACCTCTTAGAGAGGTCCGTATTCAGTGTCTTCTATTGCAGGATGCCATTGTTAGAATTTATAGGGGAAGAGATAGAGTTGCTTTAAGGCCCCATTTACACCAGATGCAGTGGCGTGCGTTGAAATGTCAACACAACGACATCTGAAATTGAAAGACTGTGAATGGGAGCAGTTCACACCAGTGCATAGTGTTGATGTAAGCTGCCCTGCGTAGAATAAAAAAAGTAGAGCAGGCTCTCGTTTTTTTCAGCGCAGTGTAATGCAACACGTGTTTAACGTGTGCTAACACAACTCAATGCACATCACGCAAGGCAAAATAAACACCTTTCATAGCTTAGTGTACAAATCAAACAAAAAAAAATGCAATGCATGTCAACTTACAGGACAGTTGAACGCACTTGTGTTGCGTTACATCCAATGCACACATTTTGGTGTGAACGCTTTGTATCCTATCACAGGTTTAATTTTGCTGACTCATTTTTATCATCTGCATGGCATCACTGCTCTCACGTAAAGAGTGTATGTAAACCTTTGATATATTATCATACACGCTGAAATTTTTATGGCCAGTGGCCACTCCTTCACAATTATATATTTCCTTGCTTATGATATTGCAAGTTCTAACAAGTAGTTCCTTCATACCTTGATTAAATTCCTTTTATGTTCGGTTGTGTACGTTGTCTGTACTCTGTACTGTAAACATTATGAAATATAATGCTGCAACAAAATAGTATTATAGTAATAATCAGTGTCGTCTTAATATATGATGTTACATGTTTTGTTTGCAATTATTGACTCTTTAGCACAGCATCTACAAGCATCAACGCCATGGCTGCGGTAACAGTGGAGGATCTCATTAAGCCATATAAGTCACAGATTTCTATGAAAAACCTAATATACATTTCAAAGGGACTCTGTGAGTATTTTATTTTAGTGCCTACTCGACTAACATGCTTTCATTATTTATACAGGAAACTGAGTAGTGATTCCATACTGCAGGAATCATAATTTTTTTTATCAACAGATGAAAAGCAGTGGTAAGAAAATTGCGTTTTGGAAACCAGGCTCATTAGAAGAGAATCATATAATTCATGAATTATGATTGGCTAGATTGCTAAACTGCATAATTGTCTGCAGATAGACAGGTTCATATGCAAAATGTGTAGAATTAGCATTCTCCTGTCATCCTCAATGATTTTAGGCAGAATGTGAGTTAAAATGCAGCTAAAGCCTAACCTCTATTTTTAGTTGTGGGTAGAGTGGAGAGGGATTAAAATACCTATCAGTGACCCCTTTAGGGAGATTCAATCCCCCCCCTCCCCATTTGTCCTTTTGACCATTATCACTTATCACTGAAAGGGAAAGAAAATCCCAAATTTTGAGTTGTCAACAGAACAGGAATAGATGAGAAATCTTCCAATAGGAACACTAGTTCTGGTGACCCTGTCGGCCACCAGGGATTTGCCTCTCTTTGGAGGGATTTTCTCTCTGTTCCCTTAGGAAATGAGGGGAAATCTACCCAATAGGGACATAGACAACAAAATAACTCTGACAGGGGTTATAACCCTCCCTTACTGTATCCAAAACTAAAGAAAAAAGTTTTGTCCTCAGTTCTATTTTAAACTGACACTATCACTTTGCCCAGTCTGGCATGTGAATGTACTGTGGGTAAGAATGGCAGTTCAACCCAACCAGTTTTTTTACCTGCCCCAACACACTAGGATTTAGGGATGCTACAAAATTGAATTTTTAGACCAAAACCGAAAAGAATTTGTCAGGCCGAAACCGAAACCAAAACCAAAAATGACATTTTTTTCCCAAACTTTTTTAATTATTTTTTCATTATTTTTTTTTCTTTACTGTTGGGGGCTCTGGGGAAATGTAAGGGGTCTAAACAGACCCATGATATCTCCCTTTAAAATAAACAGATTGAGGACAGCAGGGATCCATTGGCTCACACAATTTCAGGAGGCCGAGCTAGGCAGTGCTGGGAGGAGACAGCTGTCAGCTCGCACAGGAGGCTGAGCTCTCCTCCCTTACCTCTCCGCTTAGCCTCCGGTGATAGGCAAGTCAGGAAGCCGAGCAGAGCGGTGCGGGAGGAGAGAGCTGTCAGCTGTCATAGGAGGCCGAGCTCTCCTCCAGCACCGCCCGGCTCTACCTCCTGTGACAGGCGAGTCAGAATGCAGAGCGGAGTACAAGCGCTCAGCAAACAGGACTATTCGCTGAGTGTTTGTAAATAACTGGGGACATAGTATGCTTACTGTGTCACCGTTATGAATGAACAGGAAGTGCTCTACATCACCTCCTGTTCATTCATGATTGTGGATGTAGTAACTGATACTATCTCCACAGTTTATGAATAGACAGGAGCACTCAGTATAGAGGCTTCCTGTTCATTCATTACAGGGGCTGCAGAAAAAGAGATTTAGGACCCTGTGTCCTCAATCTTTTTCTATTTTAAAGGGGAAATATCAGGGGTTTGACATTTTCCCAGTGCCCCCAACAGTAAAGTTAAAAAAAGAAGAAAAATAAAATAAAAAATAATTTACAAAAAAAAAATTTAAAAGGTTGGAAAAAAAATTTCATTTTCAGTTTCGGCCTGACAACGTTTTTTTTTTATTGTCAGTCTAAAAATTAAATTCCAGTGCATCTCTACTTTAAACAACTATGTCCCAGTTCATGCCTACATGCAATCCCACTGGTGTCTCCTCAAGCAGGCCTTAACATTCCATAATTATGAGTTCTCTACCTTTTACAAGGTGGGAGGCCTCTCCTGCATATTCTAAAAAAGCAGGTTGCTGCCTATACATCTTTCCAGTTGTTTGGCTGTTGTTTATTCTAGCACAAGATACCAGTTAGTAGCCGGCTCTTCCTGCTGCTCCACATAGGTAGCCAAGGCATCCATATAATGTACTAACCTACCAGTTTAACTAACCCATTAATCCAGGTTAACTGTCATATATGAACATCATCCATTATTGCATCACTGCCTTCATAAGGAAGTATTATGCAACATTATTTGCATAACCTTAAAATAACAAGAAATGATAACCTTCCTCAGTAGGCTATGGAAATCACAATGGTTGGGAATTCATGACCTCTAAACTTCCTGCAGCATGAATTCCTGTAGTATGTCTGTCCTACATATGGACATCAATGGATATAAATCCAGAACAACTTGTAAAATGTCACACTTAATTTCACAATTACCTTCCTCAGTTAAATACACGTTTACCCTTTTCTGGACAATTCAGTTCATTATTTGACGCTTGCTAAACTTTGATTCTTATTTGTGTGGTACAATGTGTTAGCTGTAGAAGGACAAGCGAAGAGGTTGAGCTTTTTGAAATGATGCTGTTAGTACAGGAATTAAATGCATAGCCAGCCTATAAAAGATTGCAAATACTTACCTTTCCAGCAGCCCGTGTCTTAAAACTCGGCTACATAGCTGATCTCTGGCTGCTGTAGGTAACCAATACTTAGGGGTATCTTATACTTGCTCTTCTACTATGTGGTGTAGTTCCTTCGCCGGGTCCTACGTCATTACAGCAGTAGGAGACATCGGGAGGAACTACAGTGTATGATGGGTGAGCAGATATTCGACATACCCAGAAGTGTCAGATAACTGCAGTTCCAGAGATCAGCTAGATGACCAAGTTTTTGGACACAGTTAAGTTTGACCATGGTGGGTAGAGGTACTGCATGTGTGTGTGTGCTTGCAAAGACATCAAGGGCAATGGCTTGCATGGATTCCGACTTGGCCATTTTGGAACAAGAGTTGTGCTGTTGAATGATAAGTAAGTTGTGCTCTGGTGTATTAAACTGTTTAATGGATGACAGTGTGCAATTACAATTTTTCGTAATTATCGCTAAGGTACCATACCCATTCCAAGTGTATATGAACATTGTAATAAACAGATGTGGAATAACAGACCAATCTCTCTCCCTTAGATAATAAATTATGCTAAATATCTTGATGTATCTTAAAGATCTGCACTCTAAAGGAAAGCAGTATTTATAGAATCAATTATAACAAGCTCACCTTTCTTGTTTGTATGCAAAATAATTATTTTACAGATTCTATGACTCAGTGATATAGCAGGTGCCACATGCAGGGAGATCTGCTTAAACATATTACATAACATTAAGCACAACAATAGAATTTCATTGTGAGAACAAGCTGTAAAGCACAATTATGTAGCAATGCGCAGCAGGACGCATAAACAATTATCACAGGGACAGAAAGTGATGACCAATCCAAAATTGTACAACTGTCACTGAAATAGGAAGTAAGGGGAAATCTACCAATAAAGACATCTATTGCAATGAGCACTCTCTAAGATGAGATTTACTTTCACTTTGTTATGTTCCTGGGAGAAGAAGTACAGGGTAATATCCTCAATGGGAGACAGAGGTTTGTAACCATTTCCAGCTCTATCCAAAATGTAAACACATTTGGATTACAAATACATTTTAAATTAAATGACTTTTGAATGTTTGTGTGCTCAATGAGAGCTTGTAGTAATTGCTAAAGTACAACATGAAAATTATAAAACAAGTAATAAATACACTTGTTGTTATTAAGTTGCTTAACCAGTTGACATCCGCGGTGTTAAACCCCCTTCCCATCCAGGCCATTTTTCAGTATTCAGCGCTGCGGTACTTTAACTGACATTTATTCCGTCATGCAGCGCTGTACTGAAATTAATTTTATACCCTTTTTTGGGGACAGATAGAGCTTTCTTTTGGTGGTATTTATTCACCACTGGGGGTTTTATTTTTTTAATATATTAAGGAAAAATTACCGAAATGTAAAAAAAAAAAACAGTTTCCCCTATATTAAATGATAAAACATTTATTATTACCCAATTTTTTGGTAAAATATAAAAGATGGGGTCACGTCGGGTAAAAAGACACTAAACATGTCAAGCCTTAAAATTGCGTGCGCGCGCGAAACCTCAAAAAACGATAATACCCAAAATTGGCCATAGGCGACGCTTTAAAAGCTGTTACCGCTCATCAGTTTAGTGTTATCAGTGATTGA
>NW_017306451.1:693560-706660 GCF_000935625.1 Nanorana parkeri | reverse complement strand
GCGCCGCGAACGAGCACATATAAGCGATCGGCGGGCTATGGACCCGCTGATCGCCTATATGTGTAACACCCGGTAACGGGTGTGTGCATTGATCAGGTCTTTTCTGCCCGTGCGTGCCCGCTAGGGGGCGCGCGCGAGCAGAAAAAAATTGCCGTCTGGAGACGGCAACCCGCAGATGCAGCAGTGCCGTCCGTCCGTTTTTTTACTACGGGCGGACGGCAAGAGGTTAAAGTGACACTAAACTCAGGAGTTAAACCTTAAAATACATTCAAGTTCCATAACTATTAACAAAAATGTACCTTATTTGTGTATGACTCGGCTGTAGATCCTCAAATCATCTCTGAATTGGTGCTGACACTGATCTTCCTTCTGAAGGGTGGCTACTTTTGTTCCCCATGGCCTCTGTGTCTGTTGTAAAGTAGCCAACGCTCCAAGCTCGCTCCAGTGATGGACTACAATCTCAATACAAATTAGTAAACTAAACATGAGATTGTAGTCCATCACTGGAGCGAGCTTGGAGCGTTGGCTACTTTACAACAGACACAGAGGCCATGGGGAACAAAAGTAGCCACCCTTCAGAAGGAAGATCAGTGTCAGCACCAATTCAGAGATGATTTGAGGATCTACAGCCGAGTCATACACAAATAAGATACATTTTTGTTAATAGTGAAGGTACTTGAATGCATTTTAAGGTTTAACTCCTGAGTTAATGTCACTTTAAGAAATAAAACAGTCACTTGGCTATGGAATGACATGCCTCATGACCATTTCATTCCACTTCTTTGATTATTTCCAAGGTTCAAACTTATCATTAGTGTATAGACTAGTCTCTAGTATATATCAGACTGGTGAATATAATCTTTGACAAGTTCAGTTTCATGTCATGTGTTGCCAAATTCAGTTCATGCCTTCATAGTAGTAGTCAGCAGCAAATATGCATAGCACTTTCACCAACAAACCAAACCAGCATAAGTATTTTCAGCAAACTGAAAGGAATCAGCAGTTCCCATTAATTTGCTGTGGGCAGCTGTCCTGTCAGCCAACTCCTACATCATAGTTATTTCTCCAATGTGGTCTGGTACCCAATCCCCTTCCACTAAACATTTAGCCATACCATTCGCTGGATGGTATAGTGTATTGCAGCACTGTTTTATGTTCTGTGACTGAGTCATGACTGCTGTTTTGCTGCTGGTTACATCCCTAGCCTGCCCTTTGATTTTCTGTTGTTACACTACACACTTGCCTGTTTATTTCATACTTTAGATTAGTTTTGTCAGATCTTATGCTTTTGCCACTATGACAAACCACAAAATAGGATTATCACACAGCAAAATCCAAACCTCCTTGTGAGGGTCCTGAGTACATGCTGGCCACTTCTTTCATTCCACACCTACTATAGAGTTAGGAAGTAGAACAGCCCCTTACATAAGCAAGCTATGTCTATATTACATTTCCTTGATTTTTGGTATGGCATTTGTAGGCAGAGGTGCAGGTACACTATTTACTATGCTGTACAGTATTAGCAATGCAAACATTTATTACATTTATGTTGGTTATGACTAATGTGTTGATTGAGTAGTATTACAGACAGAACGGTATATAAAAGTTCCATTTTCTTTCTCTTTTTTTTCAGCTCTCTTTTATGGATGTGCATGCATTACAGTAGCTGCCTTGTCATCACTACTTGGTGGTGGTGTTCTACAGGTACTATCTGGTGATCAGCAGAAATTGCGATAAAGAGGGTCATTCACTATAATATTTGCAACAATTTTCTGGCGGTAGAGACCCTTTAAGAAGCCCTGTGTCTAATTCATGAAAGCTTTGCAACAAGAGTTAAGAATTCTGACATCTGCAGCATATTCAGGAAGCTCCTATTTGCAGTGGCGTCACAAGGGGGGTGCAGGGAGTGCACACGGGTGACACCATTGACACCATTGGAGTGGTGACACCAAAATGACTGACAGTCATTTTGGTGTCACCCCCTCTAAAAAGTAGGTCATGGACATGAAGAGCCCGACAGTGTCAGGAGAGAGGTGGGGACCCGCGGGGGGAACATCCCCACCTTTCTCTGCCAGGGTCCATCATCAATTAAATGACAGCGAATGCGCGATGACGACATTGCGCACTCGTGTGGTGACATCACACACATGTGCGATGATGTCACGGCGGGTGTCACCCGGTCTCCGCTCCGGGTGACACCCGGCCTCGGGACACCCCTGCCTATATGCGCCACTTTTACAATGTGTTGCTGAGGTTGCAACAAATTTAAAACACTACTGCTGGTTTGCGGATAAGGAAACTGGAGGTACGGTAATTAAGACTAACTCTTTTATGGCATGCAGACACAGGCCAGAGTGCTCAGAGTGGTGCTATACTAAGACCAGGACATCTTTGCGTGTGCCGCCCCCAACTGACTACACAGTTGCGGAAACTTAGTGATACTTACCCACAAGCCTCCAAACAAATCCATGTACATGTTTCTGGCAGGTACATGAATCTGTTGCTAGATGTGACATTTCTCGCACTAACTTTAGACAGTTTTCTTATAAGTGTCTACGATACTCTTTATGAATTCCAGAGATACTGTTTCTCTGACTGTATATTCTCTAACTTCTGTCTCTGTTCTCTTGTGCAGGGCTCCTTTACAATAATGGGAGTTATCAGTGGCCCACTCCTTGGAGCATTTATCCTAGGGATGTTTACCACTTCATGTAACACGACGGTATGTACGTGGCAGCATCAACCCCATTGTGCATTTACAGTGTATTTCTATCTAAAGGTTTTTTTTTTTAACTTTGCAAAGAATGGTTACTTCGACAGTGTTCTTTTTTGCTGTCTGTGTCCCATCGAGGAGAGATTTACCTTGACTTCTTGTTACAGAGACACAATAGGAAATAAGAAGAAATCTCTTCAACGTGAAGGGAACTCCCCTCCAATACAGTTATCAGCAGAATGTGTCCACATTAGAAGATTCCCCTCACCTTCTTTTGTAGCAACAGCCATAACATTTTAGATTCCTGCTCACTTTATTTTCCAGTAATAGTGGTTATTAGAACAAATAGGGTAAACCCTCCCAGGAGTTAACCCCACAGAGTAAGAAATACTTGACAGGTATCTAACCCTAAAGCACAGAAATAAAGCACCACTCCTCCATGTCTTTAGCAGGGGAAAGGCAGATGGGTGCTTAAATGTTTCTGTTAGATGCAGTTGACTTTAATAGGCTATGTCTTTGCTCCCTAAATGGGTGAGTATGTTTGAATTGGCACTGAAGGCTAATTCGATAGTAAGGGACAACTTAATGTGTCAACAAGGTTAAGTGGAAATTCTAATCTTTTATTTTCCTCTTAATCCAACTGTGAACATTTTGGCTAGCAAGCATTGCTACATTACAACTTTAAAGTGACATTAAAGTTAAAAGTCCCCCTCACAATGGTAATGTAAGGACTTACCTTAAATGATGTCTCTTAATCCAATCTTCTTCTTCTTTCCTGTAGTTCTTAGCTGTCCCTCCAGTGCTGGTGTGGGTCTCTGATCCAGCGCTGACTCCTCTGTCCTCCTCTTCTCTTATGTCCCACGGTGTCTGTGCGAGTGCACGCTGCTCCATAGACTTACCTAGTGTCTCTCCTCGTCTCCCGGCCGAACATCTGAACTGCGCATGCGCCCGCCCCAAGATCCTTTGTGGCCGCCCGAGACTCTTCAGATGTTCGGACGGGAGCGTGCGTCGAAGACACAGGTAAGTTTAAACCTCTTTGAAAAGGTTTAAAAAAAATAAAACGTTTTTTTGCATATATCTACTGCTTGCTAGCAGTACATATACGCAAAAAAAGTGTGTGTTTAATAATGTAGGCTGTGAGTGAATTGTTCATGAGTGTATATAGATTTCCCCTAAAGCTATGGAGCTCTGTAAATAACAGGCAAGATATCCAAGAAAGTATATAAAAAACAGCCTGAAGATGTACCCTGTAGCTTACAATGAGCATACAAAATGTGTATATGCTATATTTAAAAACATAAAAATAACCATCAGGAATACTAAAAATATGTATTTTCTGAAAACAACAATTTATCAAGCACATTGATCATTTTTTGAAGTGTGTTTCCCAATCGGGAGAATTACATTACATTTAGGTCACCCAGACATAACAGAAAAGAATAGAAAATCTTTCCAAAATAAGGAAATACCTTCGTAGACAGATGTTACTGAAATATGTGTCCCCATTGTAAGATTTCCCCTGTATTCTGGTAACAACCCACATTTTTCAATTTTCCCTCACTTTTAGTCTTGGATTGGACACCAAGGACAAATAGAGAGAGTGCCTCCATCCATTAGGATGCAGACAACAGTACAAACATGACAGGTGTTCTACAGTAGTTCTTCTAAACCCTATCCAAAATAAAATAAAAAAGTTTGCTTTAGATTAACTTTCAATCTCAAAGCTGCAGATCAACAAAGTTTATGTAAGATATATTAGACAGCATAATAATTGATAATGATTCATGATTGAGAGCTGGCTAATACTAGTTAAGAAATTTCTGTCACATTCTCAACCACACCAGATTACTGTATGTGTAATTGCTTATATGCAAATGTTTTTGTAAATAATTAGACCTGTCAATAGCATATACATATATTTTTACTGGCTATATAAATCTCAAGAGCTTAGTACTAATAGATGTAACCAAGATAAACACCTAATGATATATATTTTCGGGTAAGTGAATAGCTCAGTAATCCTGCATAATCCCGAGGTGACCATTTATCAGGGCACTTCCGGGCTGCTCAGCTCATAAGCAGCACTAAACACGGATTCAAAAATCATTAAATCAAACCTGTCACTATGCATTCAAAACAAATTAAAGGCAACCTGTAAAATAAGATGATGTATGCTTCACTTTCTGGTGACCATGTTTTAAAACTCCAGTGATATAGGTCAGAGAGAGTAACTAAATTTCATGGGAGCAAGTATTCAATACATCTGGAGGTGTCAGTGCCTGCAGTGATTGGAGATCAGCAACATGGTGGAGTTTTAACACAACTCCAACAAAAAGGCCAACAAAAGGTAAGAATACATATTCTTGTTTTACAGGTTGCTTTAAATTTTGTCTTGCCTGCATAGTGGCAGGGTCACTTTAAATGTGTATGGGTAAGGGACAAATTGCAAACACACATAACACACATAAAATGCTATTTTATGTTAATTCCTTTGTGAACAGGTACAGATTTGGTAGCATTAGCATCTACAACATAACATCATCCATTGAACATCCTGCATGAAGGAAAAGGAAACTGAGCAGTGCTCTATAGATTTGCAACAATAGGGTATAAAAAAATCTTTCATGTGTCCTCCACTAGATGGATTCAAATAGGCAAGTATATATTATATTAATTTCTCAGGGCCTGTTTTAAAAACATACAATTTGAAATATCATTTTAACATTGATTTTACAGTTGGATTTTATTCTTGATATGTACTTATTATGCTTCTCCTGTCCCAGGGTGTGTTCTCCGGGCTTGCTGTAGGATTTAGTTTATCTTTTTGGGTAGCAGTTGGTGGTACCCTCTACCCCCCATCCCCAGAGATGATGGGAGTTCTGCCCACCTATGCTGAACACTGCCCTCTCTACAACTCAAGTGATGGCATCATCTATGGCTCTCCTCCTCCAAGGAACATTACTACAGCTCTAGACAGGTAACAAATATATGTAAATATCTCAAAAATATGCCCCTTCCTCACCAAAGAAACCGCAAAACTACTTATCCACTCACTTGTTATCTCTCGTCTTGACTATTGTAACTCCCTCCTCATTGGCCTTCCACTACACAGGCTATCCCCCCTTCAGTCTATCATGAATGCAGCTGCCAGACTCATTCACCTTACCTGTCCACACTGTCCTTAGCCAATGCTGGTACGGAAGCAGCAAGAGCATGGCTCCCTCCCAGCATGAGGATGTTGCTTTGAGATGGGTACCCAAAATAAAGTAGCACCCATCCCAAAGCACCAGTACTTGATGATAAGTACCTGGCTCCGCAACACCCCAGTGCCCAGGAGTGACTGGTATTTAACTATACAGCATAATTCCAACTGGGATTTACTTTGGTTCTCGGCCACCTTGAATGAGAGATCCAACGAGAGAAAAGGATGTCAATCAATGGAGAAAAGCTATAAAAATAAATTATATTAAAAATATAGAGGGTAGTGTTTCACCAGATAGGGTGCCCACATCCATTTCTCCCACCCTGCTGTCACCACAGGTAGCCAGGTTTAAACTTCTAGGTTAAGAATCCTCCACACTGCATCTGTGGAAAAAAAATGTTGGATGCCTTTTACTGATATCATCACCTCTATATACATCACTTGACTGATGCTGACTGCGTAGGGAGAGATGTATTTGTGTGTACAGTATAATATACTCCAGCGTAGCTACAAATGGGCTCTTAGGGCCTTAGGGGCCCATTTATTGCTGATTATGATTGCACAGGTGCTGGGACCTCCCCCTGCTGTTACATACATCTGGAAAATACTCAGATGAGAGGCAGGAGGCATTCCGAATTATGCTCCTAATGTGCAATATCAAAATTAATTTACTAGCTGAAAGGTACTGAGACATGTGCAATGCTTCTACAAATTCCTCTTGGTGCCATTTGGACTGTAAGTAAAGGGAGAATGCAGCGTTTAGTAAAGTCTACTCTTTGTCTGCATCAATCTACACATCTATCTATACACAGGGAAAAAGTATTTGTACTTTATCAGCATTTGGATGGGGGACCCAAAATTGTTCTTGCAGAAGAACCCTTGGCAACTATGACTTCCACTGGGTGTGTGCATCTCCACCATCAGTTAGTGAAACCAGAATGGAGATAGGCAATATTGCACTGACGGATGCAACAATTGAAGGTGCCTTCTGATAGCTTATGTGCTATATATTTTTCAAACTTATGTATTTGCCAAAAGTGTGCTTGAAGATTGTTGCTAGGCCACATAGGCCATGGCCAAGGACAGCACCGGCACCAGGGGCGGTACCTAGCGCTCAGCCTACTTCCAAATACTAGCATCCAGTTGTTCTTTAAGGCTCATGGAGCCTAAGACATCCAGTGCCACTTCCCCTTTATCCTGATCTCATTTTATGTGAATAAAAGTCTTAAGGCTGACACTGCTCAGTAAAATGCTGCCTCACCTTGCAAATACTGCAGATATGTTTCTGGTTGTATCATCAGTATGTTACTGATTGTGTTTTTACTGGACCTAGTATTAGTGTGGACAGCTTCTAAAGCAATCAGGTGTTGGAGGTTGAGGTGAATATAAGGTAGCTAGCTTAGTGTAAATCCAGCCCTGTAAATGAGACACATGGGCATGGGCAAGGTGACAGTGTCTCTTTAAGTTATGTAAAATAATGGCTCTCCAATATAAATAGATAAAACAAATCCAAATAGTGGGTTAGAACACAAATAGTGTTTACGCCAAATACTATCTCATACCCTTGATTTTAGTGAAAATAGTATTCCTATGATAGCCATGTTTATTTTGTTAGTAGCTTTGTTAATTATTTGTTTTTATTGTGTTTCTGTTTATACTGGAGTGCCCTATTTTTACAGACCTACTTTTAGCAATGAAAATCTGAGGATATAACTCTTTCAAACTGTATCTAAAACTGAAAAAAGTTTTGGCTGGAGCTAATCTGGTCATACAAAGTAACAATATATCACCAGCATTTTCATTCAAAATGAATGGATCTCAAAAATAAAAAAATTACAGGGTTATTCACTAAAGAATGAAGAGTTTGGAGAAGACAGGAGAAGTGAACAATTTCCAGTTCAGCTATGTTGGCCTAGATTGTTCACTTCTCCTGCCTTCTCCAAACTCTTCACCCTTTTATGAATAGCCTTGTTAGTCTAATTCCACCATATTGCTATTGTTCTTTTCTTGTATCAAATTCTCATTTTAATCTTTTTAGCCAAAGACCACTTTAAACCTTTCTTTATATACTGTATATTATTATGCATGCCAATAGTTTATGAGCTGCATTAGGCTGTTTTGCATAATTTTGCCATCTTGTAAATTGTGATTTCTAACCATTATATTTGATGCTGTAATATTAAAGTCCAAATCCAGACAACAGACAAAGTAAAACAGAAGTGTTTGAATGTGTATTTATTGATTAATTTTCCCAACAGGACAATTATCGCTGATCAATTCTACTCTTTATCGTACCTGTACTATGGTGCACTGGGCACCCTAAGTACAGTTGTAACTGGAGCTATAATTAGTCAGCTGACAGGTAATATATCTAATTTGGACATATAAAGATATGTTTTGGAGTTCATTTTATTTTAACATTTTGTATCTGAGGTCATTTGTATAAGCTTGTTCTTCTGGATTTCAGTTTTTGAATAAAATGCTAAAATTTGTAGTCAAAAAAGGACCTCTCAGTGGCTCCATGCAATTATTCTGACACTGTCTTAACTGTAAGATAAGTTATCAGCCACATAGGTTATACACTGTTTGCAAAGAGCTGACTCAAAGACTTGCTTTGTGAGAAAGAGCAGTAAAGTACATTCATCATGTAATACTGCAAAGCAGAAGGCAGCACCTGAGTATGTAAAAAGCAAATATGTCTACTTCCATGTAGCTATAGATATTATATTAACAGACTGAATGAATCCCTCTCATTTCTAATTTAGGTCCTACCAAAAAAGAAACACTAGCCCATGGTTTGCTATGGTGGGACTTGGTATGGGACTCCAACTTATTATCAGTTGAGAAGAAAACAAACTCTGAGAAGGTAGGTGACTGGGATTCTGAACTATTCCCTTACTGTTTTAAGATAGTTCTAATCAACAAACAATGGCGCTGGTCTTCTGGGCACTGCAGGGATTGAGGGATGTGACACGAGCAGAAAGGTGCTCCAGTTGCATCCCCTCCCCTCTTCACTATTTGTTTACTCACAAAAAGCCTTGTATTTTTTTTTAAAGATCAGGAGGCATTCAAGGGTGGGGATGTGAAATAATCTCTCCTCCTTCAATCAGAGAACTCCTTGTATTCTTTCAGAAAAAATACAAGACATTTTGTGAATGGGCAAGAAGCGAGGAGGGGCAGAGATGCCACTAAAGCACTAGAGTATTTGTGTCACATGCCTCACTCCCCGCAGTGACCGGAAGACCAGCATTATGTGTAGGAGACAGAATATTTTTATACGCATAACTTTGCTTTTTTTATAATAATTTACACACTCAGAACAGTGTGTAAATGACACATTTTCCCAGAGTTTGGCTGCAAATATGTGTTTTTTTTAATGATGGTTTACCCCAAAATGATGACTGTGTAGTTAAAAAACTCTGCCAACAACTATAAATGACAATGCATTTTGGTAAATTAGGGAGTCTATAAACAGTTTGCAGTGCCATTTGCCCTGGGAACATTCATTCTGTCCAAATAGAGGCAAAAACAAAGTTCTATGTATATTTTCTTTTCAGGTTGCATGCAATGTAATACTGCATTATGGCCACTAGATAGAGCTGAGCAGCATAGGAAATAAACACTAATCCTCCATGCTCCTCAGCTCCATCTAGTGGCCATAATGCAACATGACATTACATTTGACTTAGAAATATACTGACATTCATTTTTACCTCTATTCATACAGAACGGCTGTTCAGAGATTTGCAGGGAGAATGGCACTGTGAATTGTTTACAAATAGAACCCTACATGTTAAACTGATTTTTTTTAAATACCATACTAATAGATATGTTCTGTCTCTAGGATTCTCAAACAGAAGATAAGATCAATCTAGGTTCTACATTTCAAGCTGACCACAAGTTCCTGAATTCAGAAAATATTGGCAACATGCTGAATCCAGAGACTACCTTTTACTCGCACAAAGACTCAAAGGATCTTCCCAAGACTTGCACTGCGTTTTGGCCCATGAACAAAGTGGACAGAGAGTCTTATTTATAAGTTGATACGCTTCAGCAAATCTATGTAGTCCATGCTCATATTCAATGTGTATAGTATATTTAGAATCCTTTCTAAAAAAAATTTTTTTTTATAAATTTAAACTTTTTGTGATTACATTATTTTTTGTTACTATAATTCTGTTCAAACATTGCCGATGTTTACAAGATTTAAAAGGTTTATGGGTTAAAGTGTTACAGAAAAGTAGAAGACAATGGCATCCCAGGTGACACTTGACATAGTAGCAAGGGGCTAGGCTCTTCATTTTTACAGAACCATGTCTAATTAAAATGCTAATTTTTAGTTATGACTGCTACTTGAGCAACTATAAGGACCTAACTCTTTTAAGAACAAAATACACTAAACACAACAAATATTTTTTTTAAACAGAGAAACAGAAAGCGTACCCTTGTAGTGGTTCTACCCCCGCACTGCAAGGGTTAAGTGCTCATTTTGTCTAGGGGACTCAAACACAGCTGTTTTACTTACCTGTTTCCATCTCCTGCCGCAGTCAGCGCTGACTTTTCCAATCAGCCCCCACTGGCCTCCGGCTATAATGTCCCTCTGCATCTTCATGTCTAAGGTGTAATGACGTCAACAGTCCTTAGACCGCAGGAGCCCGGGGGAGAAGAGGCAGCTTCTAGACCAAAATGAAAGCTACAACAGTGTGTAGAGTGCTTCATGGAATGGGTTTCCATGATACTCACTTTTTTGGTAAAATATAAAAGACGGGGTCACGTCGGGTAAATAAAGCTTAAAAATTGCGCGCACTCGCGAAATCACAAAAAACTAGCATACCCAAAATTGGCCATAGGCGACGCTTTAAAAGCTTTTACAGCTCATCAGTTTAGTGTTATCAGTGATTGATGGCCATAAAATTATTGCTCTCACTGTGAAGTGCGCGGCGATATGTAACATGTGTGGCGTAATGGGCCCAATTTGGGGGAAACTTAAAAATGTTTTCCTATTTTTTTTTCCACTTAACTTTATTGCTATCACAGAGGGGGCTAAGAAACCCCCTTATGTGATAGCAAAAGAAGTGACAGGTCCTCTTTATGGAGACATCATCTTCATCAGTTTCTCTCCAGCATGTGAAGCTGGAGAGTGACACGAGAATGCGGAAGTGATGTAATATACACCACTTCCGCATTCTGACAGCAGAGAGGGGACCAGAGGGAGATCGTGAACCGACCTCCCTCTCATCCCCTGTCAGAGATCTACTATGCTGGTCCCGGGCTCGGGATCAGCGTGACATCGGGAGGGGGGGAGCCACGGGGGGCACATACCGAGACCCCATACAAGCGATCCGCATCGCTGCCGGTTTTTAAATTGTGTTTTTCCCGCTCAAGCGGGCGGGACTAACAGGACGTGTATACACGCCCAGTTGCATCCAAGAAGGTCCCGGTCGGCCGTGTATACACAACGGCCGACCGGGAGGTAGTTAAGGCATCAGCATACCAAGACATTTTGGACAATTTCATGCTCCCAACTTTGTGGGAACAGTTTGGGGATGGCCCCTTCCTGCTCCAACATGACTGCACACCAGTGCACAAAGCAAGGTCCATAAAGACATGGATGAGCAAGTTTGGGGTGGAGGAACTTGACTGGCCTGCACAGAGTCCTGACCTCAACCCGATAGAACCCCTTTGGTATGAATTAGAGGGGAGACTGCGAGCCAGGCCAGCGCTGACTGGCGGAACGGACGGGGAGGGGGCGGGTACAGCTGGCTCTGCCTCTAGATAGGCAGAGCCAGCTGTCAGTCACGCAGCTGGGCGGATCCCGGGACAATTGTCGGGATCCGCTTCAGCTGCGGCGTCTCAGTATACCGCGAGCAGCAGCTACAGCTCGCGGTATACTGAGCCTAGGGTGATGGGAGGACGCTAGTTTGTGTCCTCCCGTTACCCTAAGGAGAACTATGGGGAAAAGCCTTAACCCCATAGTTCTCCTTTAACTTGTCCACTGGTAATAGATGAGTGCCTGGTGACATGCCTTTAATTAGGGACAGCTATAAAAGGCTTAGAGAGTTATTTGTGACTTTCACTAGGGCTAGGGCAATAAAGATCACAGCCAGATAAGTAGATCTCTGTTCTGTGGAATGTGGAAGGCCTGGAAAATGACTAAATGATGGCCTGCATTTGATCTGACTGGAGGACAAGAGAATGCTATTTTTAATATTCAGACTCACACCCCATTATCGTCACAACGCAAACCCTGCAGCAATGGGGGTCCCTGGTTGAAATCCCGCTCTGGACACCATGTGGAAGGAGTTTGTAGCTGTGCTTGTGTGGGTAAATAATAAATACGGTTTAGAGCAGACCTTGAAAGGAAAAATTAACTAATCCCTAACAACTAGCCACCCATCCTGACACAGTGGCGTAACTACCGCCATAGCGACCCACGCGGTCGCTATGGGGCCCTGGGCAGTGTGGGGCCCGGTCATAAGCAGGCAATTACAGAAGTGTCCCCTAAAAAAAGGCTGCCGCCGCACCGGCGGTCACTCACGGGCAGGACCGGCTCTAAGCGAGCTCACGGGGAAGGAGTCACATGCTGCCGCTGTCTCCACTCACAGAGACATTTGTGTGCTGTCCGTTGAGGGCCACCCGCCGAGGAGTCTCACATCGTCCCTACACTGTGCAGACTGTCTGTGAGGCACCAAGCACAGGCAGTGCCCGAGGCCATATGAACTGTGTGTGGTTCTCCCAGCCCCAGCATCTGGCACTCTCTTCTCATCGGATGGAGCTTCTCTGCTGTCTCTTCCTGCTGTTAGGAGGCCTGAGATCTCTGGGGACAGAGAACCAGGTAATTGAACCTTTCACTGCATGTTATGTACTGTATATGTACTGAATGAGCCCTGCCAACAGCTCAGCCCTGTATATATACAGTATGTTTGTTTATTTATGTATATGTGTATGTGTATGTATGTTTACACACATGTATGTGTGCTATGCTGGCCAGGCTGATATCCTTTCACCTGCACCCCCTCAGTGGTTTCAGGTCATTTTCATCCCCCCACCCCCTAGTATTCTCCCTGTCCCATGTTGTCAATTTCCATCCATTTTAATTGTTTCACATTTTTTTGATTTATTTTTTATAAACTTTTTAATGTTTTTATATTTATTTTTATTTATTCATTTTTTATTAAATATTTT
>NW_017306451.1:686326-692779 GCF_000935625.1 Nanorana parkeri | reverse complement strand
ACTTTACTTTTAGGGGCTTCGGGGAAATATCGGGGGTCTAAACAGACCCCTGATATTTCTCTTTTAAAATGGTAAAATGGAAAAAGAGATTGAGGACACAGAGTCCTCAATCTCTTTTTCTGCAGCTCCAGTTATCAATGAACAGGAATCCTCTATGAGTGTTCCTGTTCATTGATAACATGAAGACCTAGTATGTTTACTATAACCACAACCGTGAATGAACAGGAGGTGATGTAGATTACTCCCATTCATTCATAATTGAGGATATAGTAACCATACTCTGTCCTCAATTATTTACAAACACTCAGCGATCACTGATCGCTGAGTGTTTGCACTCACTCTCCTCTCTGACAGCTGTCACAGGAGGTTGAGCGAGCGGAGCAGGGAGAAGAGCCCAGCCTCCTGTGACAGCGCTGGCTGCCTCTGCCCCTACACCGCTCTGCCGGACTGTGACAGGAGGCTGAGCGGTGTGGGAGGAGAGACGCCGGCCACTCACAGTGCTCTCCTCCCGCAGCGCTCGGCCAGCTGTCACAGTTTCTCTCCTCCCTGCTGGGACACAGAGCAGCGACCAGCAGGGAGGAAAGAAAGCAGGGCTGCGTCGATGTATCGGCACAAAATGGCCCTTTCGGCATTATGCCAAAAGTGCAATGTGCGGCCGATATATCGGGGTATCCCTACTTGTTAGTACACTCAGCATTCGTGGTATGCCTGGCAGGGTTTGGGAGATGTGCAGCACTAGCGTAGGGTAGGGTAACGCTGAGTGCAGAGGTCACTGACCTCTATGTTACGCTACTGACCTTTGCACCCTGCTTTACACCGCTGATCTCTGCATTGCTGTATCATGTATGCGGAGATTTGTAGCTCCTCTACAGCTTGGAGTCAGTGGCAGAATTACCTGGGCCACAGCTGCAACCGTGCCCTGGCACTCCACCACTAACTCCAAGCTGTAAAGAGACTACAAATCACAGCCTAGACAGGAGGAAGAGGGTCCCAGTGAGTGATGACATTTCCATAAAGAGGACCACCAAAATCCTCAACACCAGGCCCATGATGCGCTTAATCCGGCCCTGCCTGCCAGGCAGTCGCAGTGTAGCAAATCAGCGACAGAATGATTTCTTCTTTAACTCTGAGGTCAGAGCCAGCAGGAGCAGAACTGAAGAGAAGGAGACGGTTGGTTGAGGGTAGGTTGCGGAGCAGGGGTTCGGAGGCGGTTTTGGGGGCCCCATACAGAATTTTTCTATGGGGCCCAGTGATTTCTAGTTACGCCCCTGTCCTGACATGCTAATTTTAGGTGTAAAAGTTACATTGTCACTTAGGTTTACAGCAATAGGCTGGAAACCAGGGTCCACGTTAAGTAAGTTTTCTCTTCTTTCTACTTATAGTTGTTTTTTTACATCCTAGGGATTTAGCATGACTGGTGGAAACTAGCAGTAGGAACTATTTAATTATTCCAGCAAGGTCTGCTTTAGGGCCCATTTACATATTTGCAGTGTGATCAACACACGTGTTGTCACGTGTAATCAAGAGTTGTGTTAAGGCAGCCCATTCATTTAAACGGACAGTTTAAATCATCAATCATTTAAACGGACAGACTAACACACCCTATAGGGTGCATTTAGCATTCCTAAATCGCATTGCAATCCATGTTCATCGGCATTGGAATGCCATTCAGAATTAAAAGCACTGAAATGTCCACCAACGGAACAATATGAATCCAGCCTTAATAATAGGGCATGTTGGAAAGCAAAGTATTAAGTACTTTTGAGTACATCCACATTACTTTGTTTTTTAAATATTTAAAGTCTTTTGGAACAGATATAACCCATAAACCCTTCACACATGAGCTGGCCAGAATGTAAGTGTTAGCTTGACAAGTTCAATTTAAAGCTCAACTCCAATTAAAACTTCTTTGTTTTGAATACCGAAGGAAAGGGTTTTTACAGGATGCCTGTGTGTCCACAGAGACATTTTTTTTGTCTGTGGTCCTCTTGAGATTTCCTATCATGCAGACCTCCCACCACTGGACACAGACATCAATTAAATCCTGACAAGAGATTCTTCACTCTACTAGAAGTGAACTCTAGGCACAAAAACCTTTATCCAAATATATTCTTCAACAGCCTTAATGGATATACATCTACTTTGTGTGCACCAAATGCCATTGCAAACCCAATTATTACCATATAAATTTAGCAGTCATCACTGTGCCGTACATAGCCTGTGCAGAGAGCAGAGCTGTGGTAGGGATCCAGCATGCTCCACCCAATACAGACTGCCTGCAGAAAAACTACAAGAGGGGCAGATACAAGACCTGTTACTCTACAGAAAAAGAAAGCAGCAATGACCGGTCTTTATTACAGGAAGCTCCTGCACTAAGAAAAATATTAATGTTGGGCCACTGCACAGATCTGGAAGAAATACAGAAAGAACACCAAGATCCAAGTAAAATACACATGGCTCTTACACAACCTTTGCTCTTGGAATTTAGCTTTATTTCCGTGTCTGACTGACATTTTCTAGCCCACGCTAAACTGGTAACATGTCTTGACCAAACATTTCATAATTTATTGTTCCAACATTGCTTCTTTTGAACTGTTTTCCCATTGTCTGCTAATGATATACTTGAGAAAGTAAACCTAGCTTCTGTACACTGCATCTTTCAGAACTCATACTGACCTAACTAGCCAATGATTTACTTAGTTCAAAGTCCAGTAGTCTTTTCTTCTAACAATAAGAAATCTTTACAGTACCAAAGATGGATTCATGTGTGATTAGAACCATCCCTGAATTTACCATGGCAAGGCAGACATGAAGCATAAAATGTCCATAAAAGATGAATTTATTTATTACAGGTATTTATATAGCACTGACAATTTATGCCGCGCCTTACCGACTAGACATTTACATCAGTCCCTGCCGTTGAGGAGCTTACAATCTAAGGTACCTATTGCACATGCATACAGGGCTGATTTAGACAGGAACCAATGAACCTTCAAAAATGTCTTTGGAGTGTGGGATAAAACCGAAGTACCCGGAGGAAACCAACACAAGCATAGAGAGAACATGCAAACTCCTTGCATGAATTCAAATTGGCTGTGGGTTTCTGCCCATAGTAACATACTACTTGGTAAGTATGATATATGATAGACCTTCTCATGTTTCAGGAAAGTACCTTCACCTCCTTCAATGTCACCACACCTTTAAGCTTAGCTGTTTCCTCTTTAAAAGAGAACTATGACCAAACCTTTTTTTACCATAGTTCTTTTTTGGGTCACAGGAGAACATTTACCAATGTCCTTCTGTGTCACAAAACTTAGCATATAGTAAGCTATTGCCTGCTATACGCTGACTGCGCAGAGCCACACTGTAGCCGGGATCCACCCCGCTACCTAATTCACAGCTGGTTCAGCCTCTATAGAGCCAGATCCAGCTGTGCCCACCTCCTCCCAGTCTGTCCTTCCAGCCAGTGCTGAAAGAACAGAGAGGGGAGGGGGAAATCCCTGCGGGTAGCAGTGACTGACTGTAACTGCTCTATGCAGGGAGAACACCATGAGCTGAGCAATCAGCGGTTTGTGATCACTCAGTTCTTGATCTATAGAGCCGCCAGGTGATAGCTTCAGTGTCAAGTGTCGGCTCTAACTATGGATATGAGTGTGTTTCACTCTCTCCCTATAGTTCTTCTTTAAAGGGGAAATCTATATCTGTAAAGGTGAGCCCATTTCTTAACAGCTAGTTTAGAATGGTGCACAGTGATATAATGCCTTGCAGATATCCAATTTCCACTGAAGAAAAGAGAAAGCAATAAAAAAGCAAAGAGGAATGATTTTTTGCGAAATTCAGTAACCCATAGCAATCAAAAATCATGTGTTACCTGACTCCAGCAAGCTGAAATCTGATTGCTTGCTTTGGATATCTTCTGGGGTTGCATGTCCGTGTTGCAATTTCTTACAGGGTGTTAATTCTTGAAAGGATTGGTTATGCAGCTACCTTCCTCTGACTGCCAAATTAAATCTGTTATGATAGCCCTGTATAACTCCTCCCACTTCCTCAGTCCTTTGCTAGTGTCCTTAGATGATTGACGTCTTCTCTCTGCTCTGACACAAGTACATCTTTTTCTGCACTTTTCGAATCAAGTTTCTTCTAGCAAGTGTCCCTGTGCGGCTCACAGCTACTGTGGCACCTAACAGCACCTATCCGAATCAGTTTTCTCCTCAGCAGAACATTGCCAGACTGTACCTGGACCTTTGCAAAAGGAAGATGTGGGCCTGACCTGTAATGTGTTAAGGACACTGGTTACTGCATGAGGCACTCATGTTCACACTTCATGCAGCACATGTAGTTGCCCCAGTGTGCTTTTCAGGTCCAAAGCCATGGTCCATGTTGGTGAAGCCTATATCCTCATGACAAACAATGGCTACAAAAGAGCCTGGGGCTTTTTAGGTGCCACAAAAGAATACAACTGTCACAGTTCAGCTGCAGATTTGCAGCTGAGCCGTTACTTGTAGTTCTACAAGTATATGCAGACCTCTTACCCCTGGTTCTGCAGGCATGCAGGGCTGTGCTGTTGCTTGTAGTTCTCCATGTGCTCTGTACCTGACTCACTCTTGCAGCAGTCTGGGAGCTCTAGGCGTCGGCCGACCTTCTTATGCAGCTTCTTGGCCAATCAGTGCAGTCTGCTTGTGGCCAATCCTGTGGATCCTCCCTCTTGCTGTGTCTATTTAAACCCAGGGCAGCGCCTGGCATGTGGCCTGAGCAACGCTTTCCTAAGATAGATGCCGAGCTCCCTGTTCGTGATTGAACCGGAATGCGTTGAAGTTTATCTGTGTCCTGACCATTGGCTAATCACTTGAAATCCCAGTCTTCAGTCCATCCCTATCCTTTGGATATTCCCTGGAAGTCCTGGTCCTCTGTCTGTTCCTGACCTTTGTTTTCTCCATTGTATGTGTGTTTGCAACCTGTCCAGTACTCTGGCCATTCAACCATTCTTGGCTGTTAGGTGAGTTGGATGAACCTAGGGATTTTGACCTGGGATCAGCACGCAAGCCCATCTCCACCATCAGGAGCTCTGGTAAACACCGGCTGGCCCTTAGATTCCCCATCCTGGGGGACCCCATGCCACCTGCTTAGCATTGCAGCACCCTGCCCAGTACCTTGACCTACCAACCCATTCTGGCTTCCACCACCTCCTCCTTCAGTTCCACTGCTCTGTTCCCTGCTTGTACTCCAGCTCTGGGAGTCGTCAGCCTACACTGCTTGCTCCTTTTCTCTAAGTGTCCCTGCCAGTGTAGTAGAAAGGGTCCACATATCTGATTCCAGTTCATACCGTGAGCCCCGATCCGTGACAACAACTTTCAGGATACTATTAAAATTGCAGCACATGTAGTTGCCCCAGTGTGCTTTTCAGGTCCAAAGCCATGGTCCATGTTGGTGAAGCCTATATCCTCATGACAAACAATGGCTACAAAAGAGCCTGGGGCTTTTTAGGTGCCACAAAAGAATACAACTGTCACAGTTCAGCTGCAGATTTGCAGCTGAGCCGTTACTTGTAGTTCTACAAGTATATGCAGACCTCTTACCCCTGGTTCTGCAGGCATGCAGGGCTGTGCTGTTGCTTGTAGTTCTCCATGTGCTCTGTACCTGACTCACTCTTGCAGCAGTCTGGGAGCTCTAGGCGTCGGCCGACCTTCTTATGCAGCTTCTTGGCCAATCAGTGCAGTCTGCTTGTGGCCAATCCTGTGGATCCTCCCTCTTGCTGTGTCTATTTAAACCCAGGGCAGCGCCTGGCATGTGGCCTGAGCAACGCTTTCCTAAGATAGATGCCGAGCTCCCTGTTCGTGATTGAACCGGAATGCGTTGAAGTTTATCTGTGTCCTGACCATTGGCTAATCACTTGAAATCCCAGTCTTCAGTCCATCCCTATCCTTTGGATATTCCCTGGAAGTCCTGGTCCTCTGTCTGTTCCTGACCTTTGTTTTCTCCATTGTATGTGTGTTTGCAACCTGTCCAGTACTCTGGCCATTCAACCATTCTTGGCTGTTAGGTGAGTTGGATGAACCTAGGGATTTTGACCTGGGATCAGCACGCAAGCCCATCTCCACCATCAGGAGCTCTGGTAAACACCGGCTGGCCCTTAGATTCCCCATCCTGGGGGACCCCATGCCACCTGCTTAGCATTGCAGCACCCTGCCCAGTACCTTGACCTACCAACCCATTCTGGCTTCCACCACCTCCTCCTTCAGTTCCACTGCTCTGTTCCCTGCTTGTACTCCAGCTCTGGGAGTCGTCAGCCTACACTGCTTGCTCCTTTTCTCTAAGTGTCCCTGCCAGTGTAGTAGAAAGGGTCCACATATCTGATTCCAGTTCATACCGTGAGCCCCGATCCGTGACAACAACTTTCAGGATACTATTAAAAACGTATTTTATTTATAACAAATTTAAAACATAGTTAAGAAC
>NW_017306451.1:684276-686266 GCF_000935625.1 Nanorana parkeri | reverse complement strand
TATATTGGTCATATTCCATAGGCTTGAGCAGATAATGAGTTCTCAATTGTTTGTATGCTTTTCACAGAAAATGTCTTCTTCTGGAATCTTTTGTGGAGATCTATAGTTCAACAAATCGTATATGTCATACAAATCCTTTATGTATAACAGATTTCATTGTATTTCATTGGGCATTACTTCCTCTCATTATGTAACAGTATACCATTGTTCCCAATAATATAATTGGCTATCTAAGATATGAAACCATAAACATATATAGAACACGTATAAAATAAAATAAAAATAGAGTGACATGGCTAACAATATCTGGAAAGATGTCTGGGAGAGTCTTATGTCTGAGACCCAACAAAAATGCAAGAGTCACATTACTAGAGATCCAGAGATTAGTACTTGCATTTTTAAGGTCTTAGAGAATAAATCAATGTTTTTTTGTCATAAAAAAATACTTTGAGAAATACATTAACGAAGGCTTTGTTCCATGGGGTTTGAGGATACAAATCTTCCCCAATGTGAACAATGTGACTGGATCAATAAAAACACAATGGGAAGAGAATTTACAGCAGTGGTCAGCTAAAATGATGCAAAACCTAATTAAACTTTACGAGGAAGAAATAGGGATTACCAACATGTAAATTGAATCACTTTATACACATTATGCAACACATACTTTATTCAAATCATAAGAGGATGAGTTAAAAAGCCAGAGACATACAATGCTAACATTATAGAAAAGAATGGGCTGGGCATACAAATGGCCATCTCCTAATCATTATAGAACTAGTGAAGATATGGACTCTGCTTCTTTCTCATCCTCCACTTCAATAGCTCCACAGGCTTCACAACCGTTGCAGATGCCCTACCAAAACATACACAGGAGATGCAGCATGGGTCATGTGCACAACAGAAAAATGATAGGGTAACGTGTAGCTACATGAGAGATACTACATCTCAGTTTTCTTCCTCCACTTCTGGAATGACAAATGGTCGGTTTAAATGTGGAAGATGCAGCTATTTTCCCTGGATATGGGCGGGATTTCATTAATCACTGCCTAATGGCCAATAGGATACAGGGCTGATTGCCAGATGATAGGCATTGTTTACCATATGCAGTCTGTATGCAAAGCCTTCTATGTTGGCAAAACGAGATCTATGACCATGTCTACTTGACAAAAAATGGGAAGATGACACCCATTAGCAGACATATCGGTCTCTTTCATCATTTTGATACATCTGTTATGAAATTTATGATTCTTGATCATGTTGAGCAGGACGCCAGGGGAGGTGATAATGATAAAATACTCCTCCACGAGAAAGTAAATTTATCCACAGACTTAAAAGAGAACTATGGGGTAAGTGTTTTTCCCCATAGTTCTCTTAAGGGTCACGGGAGGACATAAACCAGCGTCCTCCTGTGACCCAAAGTCAGTATTTCGCAAGCTGTAGCTCGCTGTATACTGAGACCGCCGCACCCGGGACGGATCCCGACATTACTGTCGAGATCCACCCAGCTGTGTGAGTGACAGCTGGCTCTGCCTATCTAAAGGCAGAGCCAGCTGTACCCACCCCCTCCCCCGTTCGATCCTCCAGTCAGTGCTAGAGGATTGGAGCGGGGAATCCCTGCGAGGAGCGGTGACTGACAACCACCGCTCACTGCAGAGACATGATTGAAAAGTGAGCGAGTGACGGTATGCGTTCTGAGTGATTTTAACTCACCTCATAGTTCTCCTTTAAAGCCACCAATCCACCAGGCTTAAATGAAATTTTAAGCTATAAACCTTTTCTTTAATATGATTGTCTAATTTTAGACACATGTGTACCAACTACTCTATACTAAGATACATGTATATACAGTATGTGTATGTTATACTAGGGAACCAGTTTATCTAGTCCAATAATAAGTGATACAATTTTCATGTGCGTTTTTAATCTTGCCTTAATTCTGAGGACATTGCATACCATTGATGTGGTTCTGTGGAAAAATGTGTATATA
>NW_017306451.1:664313-683319 GCF_000935625.1 Nanorana parkeri | reverse complement strand
ATATATATATATACTTGTTGTTTTGCTGTGTGGTTATTGGACAGCCATGGCGAGGTCCTGACGTGGGCAATACCATGTCCAGAGGGGAGGTGATCTACCCCATATGTGTGGAGAGGATTTTGGATCTCTGGGAGTTGTGGTGTTGATGGGTGTGCCAGTAGGGCTCCTTTCTCTTTTTGGCTGGACTGCTCCTGTTCTGGGCATCCCCACACGCTCTGGTAGTTTCCCTTCTCTTCACTGCCCCTGGGCAGGTTGTTAGATTGGTCTCGTGAGTGTGGGTGGGGCAGTTGGAGATGGGGCGTTTGCCCCTATCCCTATGGTCTGAGGTTGGCCTGAACCTGTGGAGGCACGCCTATTGCAGGTGGGGCCTCCCCCTTTAGTCCACCCACTGACGTCCTTTAGGGCCTGTTCACACGACGTCCGTTTTGTGTGCTGACCGGCTCCGTACGCTGCTGCACTCAAAATGCATCCCAATGTATCCCTATGTGTTTTATGGGCTCCAGTTCTCACGTGCGCAGTCCGTTCAGCTTACGACAGAAAAAATACTGCATGTCACATTTTGTCCGGTCCGGAAACGCACGAACGCGCATGAAACGCAACGAAAACGGAAACGCAATGCAATGCAGCTAAGGGGGGAAAAAAATTTAAAAAATTGTATTCTTGCTCCACTTATTATGATGTCATCAACGTTGACAAAAAATCCGGACCGAAAACGCATCAAAAACGCACTGCATCAGCAGCTCCACGTCTGCTGATCAGCACCTGATCAGGACCTGATCTCATGTGAACAGGCCCTTAAAGTGGGGCAAGCAGACGACGCGTGACTTCATGTGTATGTCCACATGTGATGCTGCACATTCTTCCAGGGGGACATATAAGGGAGCAAGCTCTTCGATGCCGCTTGCCACTCTGAATGAGGGATGTCCAGCATCCGTATATAAGGGTAAGAGGAGTCAGTGACATAAAAGTTAATCTCATAACACCATAAACAACTACTTACCATATATATTAGGGATGCACCGATACAGATACAAGCATCGGTATCGGCGGCGATACCGAGTATTTGCATGAGTACTCATACTCGTGCAAATGCTCCGTTACAAAAAACGAGTGCCTGTGCCGCGAACTCCTCCTCCAAGTCCTCCGTCATCTGCTCCATTCTGACCTTTTCTCCCGCTGATTGGATGATTGACAGCGATCCTCACCAGACAGGAGTGACTGGTGAGGAAGCCTGTCAATCATCCAATCGGCCAATCAGCGGGAGAAGAGGTCAGAATGGAGCAGATGACTAGGCTGTGACACGGAGTGGCTGAAGCAGACTTAGAAGACGACACAGCAGGTTAGAACTGCAGCACGGCATTGGGGGCTGGGCACAAAAATGCTGTTTAACTGCATATAATATTTAAAAATAAATAAAGAAATAACTATGTAGATATTGCTAACTAAGGCTTGTATCACCCTAGTGGGGAAAATAGATGAGCACATGTCCAAACTCCAGACCAGAACATTGTATAGTGTGGCACATATTTTTATAATATAAAGCCATTCCTGGCTTTATATTGTAAAAAAATGTAATAATAATATAAAGCCAGTTATACAGAATTGGATATAGCTGTGCCACACTATATACTGTGTTCTGGAGTCTGGACATGTGCTCATCTATTTTCCCCACTAGGGGGATACAAGCCTAAGGCCCCGTTTACACTGAGCGATTTATCGCGCGGTAATTCCCGCGATATTGCGGCTATTTACCGCGCGATATCGCTCTCCAATGCATGGCACTGGGGCAAAGGGTCCTGCTGTCGCGGGTCGTGCGTCGCTACAGCAGGACCCTTTTTTGGAGCGGATTTTGCCGCAATTCAATGCTTTTCAATGCCAGCATTTGCGCGATATCGCGCAAAATGCAAATTGCGTGATTTGCGAATCGCCAAGTGTGAATGGGGCCTTAGTTAGCAATAGCATGATCTAAATATTCAGTTCATTTCATTATTCAATGTCTTTTTTTTAAATATTATAAATTTTATAATATAAAAAAAAGACATTGAATAATGAAATTAATATTTAGATCATGCCATTGCTAACTAAGGCTTGCATCCCCCTAGTGGGGAAAATAGATGAGCACATGTCCAGAACACTGTATAGCGTGGCACAGCTATATCCAATTCAGCATACCTGGCTTTATATTATAAAGTTCTTATAATATAAAGCCAGGTATGCAGAATTGGATATAGCTGTGCCACACTATACAGTGTTCTGGACATGTGCTCATCTATTTTCCCCACTATGGGGATACAAGCCTTAGTTAGCAATGGCATAATAAATATTCATTTCATGTTCTTCATAATATTAAGAAACTGACCTAAAATCATGATTTTGTATTGCTTTAGAAAAAATGTGGCCTGTCCCTTTAAGAAAAAATATCGGTAATTGGTATCGGTGAGTACTTGAAAAAAAGTATCAAAATGGTCAAAAAGTATCAAAATGAAAGAGGGATAGTAGGGATGCACCAATACCATTTATTCCAGACCGAGTATGAGTACCGATACATTTCTTCAAGTGCTTGCTGATGCCAATACCTTTGTTTTAGTGTCATGTGACAGTTTTTCCAAAACAATACAGACTATTATTATTATACAGGATTTATATAGCGCCAACAGTTTGCGCGGTGCTTTACAATATAAGGAAGACATTATAATTACAATACAATTCAAGACAGTATGGTAAGGAGGGCCCTGTCCGTGAGGGCTTACAATCTAAAAGACTAATGATTTTAGGACAGTGGTGGACCGCTAGAGCCAAGTCCCAGCTGCAAATTATGTGCCCCTGGTAGTTCTACCACTGACTCTAAGCTGAAGGGGAACTACAAGTCTCAGCAATACATTATATAGCAATGTAAAGTAATACTGTCAGCTATAGAGGACTCCATTTCTCTGCAATCAGATAATATGGCTGGGATGAGGAATGCTCTAGTCAGATAACATGGTACCATGGCTGGGATGAGGAGGAATGATCTGCAGTCAGATAACGATCCATGGCTTGGATGACAAGGAATGCTTCCAATCAGATAACATTGTAGCGTGGCTGGGATGAGCAGAAATGCTCTGCAGCCAGATAACTTTGTGCCATGGCTGGGATGAAGAGGAATGCTCTGCAGTCAGATAATGTACCATGTTTGGGATGAGGAAGAATGCTCTGTAGTCAGATAACATTGTTATAAAAAATCACAAGGACAATTTGCCTTTTCAATAATTTCAACAAAAAATATGAACCAGTTCGCTTTCAAGGTAGTTTATTAAATTTTTGGCACATATGTTAAAATTGGCATTTTTGGCTAGAAAATTACTTAACCGCTTGCTGACCAGGTGTTTAGATCCCCTTCCTGCCCAGGCCATTTTTCAGTATTCAGCGCTGCGGTACTTTGACTGACATCTATTCCGTCATGCAGCGCTGTACTGAAATGAATTTTATACCATTTTTTGGGGACAGATAGAGCTTTCTTTTGGTGGTATTTAATCACCACTGGGGGTTTTATTTTTTTACTATATTCAGGAAAAATTTGTTTTTTTAAAAATTATGTTATAAAATAACTAATATTACCCACTTTTTTGGTAAAATATAAAAGTCGGGGTCACGTTGGGTAAATAGACACCAAACATGTCAAGCTTAAAAATTGCGCGCACCCGCAAAAAACTAGCATACCCAAAATTGACCATTGGTGACGCTTTAAAAGCTTTTACAGCTCATCAGTTTAGTGTTATCAGTGATTGATGGCCCTAGAATTATTGCTCTCACTGCGACGTTCACGGCGATACGTAACATGTGCGGCGTAATGGGCGCAATCGTCGTTTTCGCAGGTATGTTTACATGCGTGCATGTAGGGGTCGGGACTTTTAAAAAAAAAAATTTGTTTTTTTTAAATTCTTTTTTGTGTGTAACTTAAAAACAAAATGTTTGGGGGAAACTTTAATTTTTTTTCCACTTAACTTTATTGCTATCACAGAGGGGGCTAAGAAACCCCTATATGTGACAGCAAAATATGTGACAGGTCCTCTTTATGAACCAGATGTCTTGCTGCACTCCTTACCGGAAAGAACCCAAACGGGTGTCATTCTGAGCCTGATGAAGGGGACCCCTTGAGGCCCCGAAAGCGCTTGCATTGGATGGCAATGTGCCATTAAAATGGATCATTGATTTACTATTATGGTGTGCTGGTGACATTATTTTCTTCTTCTGAGCTCCTCTTTATGGAGACATCAGGGGTCTCCAAGACCCCTAATGTCACCTAGGACCCCCCTGAAGAAGCTGATGAAGCAGAGATCTGCTTCATCAGCTTCTCTCCAGCATCTGAAGCCGGAGAGTGACACAAGAATGCGGAAGTGATGTAGTATACACCACTTCCGCATTCTTGCAGAGAAGAGGGGACCGGAGGGAGCTCGTGTACCGTCCTCCCTCTGATCCCGTGACACAGGCACTATGCTGGTCCTGGGCTCGCACCGGGCACAGCGGAGCCCGGGATCAGCGTGACAGTGGGACAGGGGGGGGGGGCCACGGAGGGGGGCGCACATACCGGGACCTCATACAAGCGATCCGCCGGCTCTATAGTCGGCAGATCGTTTGTATGTTAACAGGCATCGCTGCCGGTTTTTAAATTATGTGTCTTTCCCGCTCACGCATCAGTGGGCGGGACTAACAGGCCGTGTATACACGGCCAGTTACATCTAGGAAGCACCCGGCCGTGTATACACAACGGCCGGCCAGGAGGTAGTGAAAAACTCAAAACTCTATGGGGGGAATTTATCAAATCTGGAGCAGCTGTGCTTGGCAACCAATCATCTTTTCTCTTCAGTTTGCTCAGTTAAGATTGGAAAATGAAAGAGAGAAGCTGATTGGTTGCCATGCACAGCTGCTCCAGATTTTGTCTGCTCCCGTTTTGATAAATCCACCTCTATGTATCTATGATCCTGTAGAAAACAAAAATGGTAAAAATACTACAATGATTTTTAGGGCACACAAACACAATATAATACCCATTTATTTGTACAAAGAAAAAAGCTAACCCTCATTGCAAGGGTTACCTGCTTGTTTTTGTCTATGTTCAAAAATGGAAAAGTTATATTCACCTGATCCTCCAAGCTCTTAGACTGGTCCTTGAAGCCTCACTTTCCCTATGCTGCAGTGGTCTAAGGTTCCAGAGTCATCACCTTCTATACAAAGAGGGGGATTTATCAAAACTGGAGCAGAGAGAATCTGGAGCAGTTGCCCATGGCAACCAATCAGCTTCTCTCTTCAGTTTGCTCAGTTGAGATTTGAAAATGAGAAAAAGAAGCGGATTGGTTGCAATGCAAATTTGCTCCAGATTTTGTCTGCTCCAGTTTAGATAAATTCCCCCCATAGTGTGTAGACATGCTGAGAGACATACAATCACTGCAGCAGGAGGAGGAGACAGGGGGCTTGTTAGCCCCCTATATGATAGCAATAAAGTTAAGCATAAACGTTAAAAAAAAAAAAAATAGTCACATCTAGAAACAAGTTTCAGGTGCGCCTACGTGCAAAAACAACAATTGAGCAACACATGTTACATATCACCGCAAATGTCAGCTTGAGAACTAATATAACATGGGTGCAAAAATTGAAAAAAGGGCCTCAGTCATGAAGGGGTTAAGGGCCATCAATCACTGGTAACACTAAACTGATGAGCAGTAAAAACTTTTAAAACATTGCTTATGGGAAATTTTGGTTATTGAAGTTTTTTGCAATTTCACAGGCGCACGAAATTTTAAGGCTTGACATGTTTGGTATTTACCCGACGTGACACCGTCTTTTATATTTTACAAAACAAAATGGGTATTATATTCGGTTTCTGTGCACAAAATTTCATTTTAGTGTATTTTATCCTAAAAATACTGGTTTGATAAACATTTGAGCAAAAATCATGCAAAATAGATACCGTATTTTTCCGTGTATAAGACGCTACTTTTTCATAAAAATCTTTATCTAAAAATAGAGCTGCGTCTTATACATGGGGGCCGCGGTTTTGAAAGTGCTGATACCACTGAACTGTAAGTGTGATGCATAATATCATTTAAAATATTGATTTCTGAATTTTGGGAAAGAAAAGTTGGGGGCGTCTTATAGACGGAAAAATACAGTAATTGCAACTAATTTATCGTGTGTGTGCGCAAGTATTAAGAAATTGCTCCGGACAGCAATTAGTTAAATATAACATTAGCAAAACGGCTTCATTATTCTGACACACATGATCAGACATTTATAAAAAACAGTCACATAGCACTTTTAACGTGATTTCGTGAACCTGGCGCAACACAAAAAGTTTGAATCGATCAAAACTGGAAGACAGAATCTGGAGCAGTTGCCAATAGTAACCAATCAACTTCTCTCTTCAGTTTGTTCAATTCAGCTTCAAAAATGATAGAAAGAAGCTGATTGGTTGCCATGGGCAGGTGCTCCAAATTCTGCTCTAGTTTTGATAAATTCCCCTTACAGTATGCTTTTAATCTGGCACATGGAAATTGCACCAATATTTACACCAGAAAGCCACTTAGTTAACATTCCCTATGTATATCTTCTCTTGTAAGGATTACCGTCCAACACAGAGGCGCCCACACACTCCCCTAATACACTGCAACGGGCTCGCACGTAGCCGCAGTAGAGTGGAACGCACACACACGTGCACCGGAAGTAGAAGAGCTCGGAACCGGAAGCTGGCGCTGAATTGTGATATCACTGCGCGACCTGAAGTGGGGGCGGAAGCAAGGGAAGAATCCCGGGTGTGTGAGTGACAGGGGGTTGCTGGAACAAATGTTATGGTTGTCCGTTTAGAAGAGCTGGGTTGAAGGAATGGGAGGCAGGGAGGAGACTTAGTGAGTGGCCGACATACTGCATACAAGACATAAAAGCACTTTGCTTGCCCTATAGCGGCTTGATGGTTGAATGGGCGGCTGTCTAGCTTGTATATATATTGGCTGTGCTGGGGAGATG
Organism: Nanorana parkeri; assembly: GCF_000935625.1. NCBI lineage: Eukaryota > Metazoa > Chordata > Amphibia > Anura > Dicroglossidae > Nanorana > Nanorana parkeri. Next base: position 676,320 of record NW_017306451.1, on the reverse strand, counting down.
TAGCACATTTCTTGGAGCTTGAGTACACAGGAGATGAACAGAGTGTGCTATATAGCAGCTCTCTGTGTCTCTTGGAGAAGTATAAATCTTAAGCTAGCCATACACAAATACAATCAGATTGGAAAGACTTTCCCTTTAGAGGTAACCCTTGCATGGTAGGGCTGGGCCTCTAATTATGCAGTCATTGTGATCACATGATCAGTAGCCTGTTTCTGGTTGTAAAGACTGACTTGGGAGGTGTCAGTGAGCACAGTATGATAAACCCATATATGCAGCAGCTGGGCATTAAAGGCTAATGTGCTATCGCACAGTGCATCACACCACACATTAGGTACGCTGGGTTGCCATTCATTTCGAATAACATCACAATACACCTGCTGGGCAGGCGTTGGGATGCGCTACAGTGCATATTACTGCAAATCACTTGCAGTGTGGTGAAAAAAAAATAGCCCATGCATTTATTAAATTTTTTTTAACCGCATCGCAACATATGTTATTGCCGTACAGGGTGTTGCAGCACATGCCTCCCAGCTGATGTGTCAGGGTACCATTAGAGAATGAATGGCAAAACAGCGCACCTAGTGTGCTGTGCAATAGCATATGCTAGATGCTCAGCTACTGTAGCTTTAGCGCAATGCTATATTGTGACCCTGCCCTGAATCCAGCTTTTGGACCATGTTTCACGTTGACCATATTTATAAAACATGGTAGCATAAATGACCCCAAAAAAGAAATTGCAATTGCTTACTAAAATCGTATGGTGCTTCAAACTGATACTGAAGCTTGGCCCAGTGGGAGGTTCTTCCATCCACACAGTTTAGTGTAGATGGAGGAATCTGTTGCGCTTTCTCCATCTGACCATAGAAAATCTGCAGAAAGGGTGAATGGCCAGCTTTAGTCTACATTTAAATTTTTGCTGGGTGCAGGCATCTAATGCAGCATATTTTCCTGGTGCTTTACTTCATGGCAGCACACATTTGGTGGGTTGCTCTACATTCATCCTTCCACAGGACCAGTGATGGCTCTAAAAATCCCTAGTTCCCAGTCTGCTGTATGAGGGCCATGCATGACCCTTTGTTGCTTGCTGTACAGCTATTGGACTCCAGCTGTCAGGTGCAGGAGTGAGAGTTGCTTTATAAAGGGGCTGCAATAGCACTGATCGCTAGCAGTCTCATGTAACATGTCCCCAGTTGCTGACTGTCTCCTACATCTTGTTGGCAGTCTCCAAACACATCCATAGCACATCCAGTGATAATTTTCTCTCAAAGTCTGCTGTCTCTGACCAACTTCTAAAAGTTTCATTTTATTGAATATTATGTTCTGTCCTTTGGTGATTTCAGGGTCACCCCAGGGGACTAGACCTTGTAAACTGACAACCACTGCTATAAAGAAACACTACCTCATCATCCTGGCTCGTTGCAGTGTGGATTTGGGCTAGGCTGACCTGATTAGGCTCCAGAAAGAAGACTTTAGAATCCTCTGTTTGTTAATAAATCTGTTTGTTGTATCATTTATCTTTTTAGCTAATTGTATGCTGCCATAAAGGCCCCAGAGAAAAAGAAAATTTGTTTCATAAGCAATAATAATCTCGTTTTACTGGTATGTCTCCATGGCAGCATTCAAACCCTCCCTCAACTTAAACCAATACATGAGAATGGCAAGGCAGTGTGTCTTAAGGATTTATAGTTCCCTGTGATCCTGTGGGTTAGATGAGAGTGGAACAAACAACCATATATATTCTGCAATGGAGAGGCACCAGGTAGATACGTGAAGCTGGTTTCCCATCCAATCGGGAAGCTTGGCAGCGGGTAATGACTCGCCGTCCGGCTTCCTGATTGCCCGGGAAGCTGGCTTCCCAGCCAATCAGCATAGAGCCGGCTTCCCGGGCAATCAAGAAGCTGGGCGGCGGGTAATGACACAACGCCCGATTTCCTGATTGCCTAGGAAGCTGGCCCCATGCTAGCAGAAGTATCGGTACTCGATATCGGCGATTACCGAAATATAAATATTGGTACTCGTACTCAATACCGAAAAACCTGTATTAGTGCATCTCTAAACTGGATAATCCAAACAAAGGACCAGCACTTAGGTTGATGACGGATGGCTTGCTCGTCGCCAGTTTCCTGATGGAGAGGGGAGGGGTTGTGAGCACCCCGACATGCTTTGACTTTCCTTTTGGACTTTTTGTCAAAATAAAAAATGTATACCATACTAACTATATTGTTTTGGCACTCTCACTCTTTACGCCTTTTTATGGAGGAGCACCAAGAGAAGAGAATTGTAATAAGTCATGAAACCATTTTCAATTTTTCAGATAGCGATCCATCTGCGACAGAACCATCTACCATGCACCCACTTACAGTCACAATGTGAATTCTTACTTCCTGTGTGTCTAACAGAAAGGGAGAGACTCTCCTTGTAGAGACAGTGTTGTCTAGATCTTCAAGAGCACTTAGCAAGTGTGGTGATTAGTGCTAGACTCTCTTATTACACTGCCCAGCATGCACTGCACATACAGATAAGCTAAATGAGATGTTTATTTGTAAGACAAGAATTTCATACACATAAAATAATACTACGTAAAGTTTAGAAACAGAACAAAAATGAAAAATACTGATTTTTTCCTTTTAGGAATTATAGTTTTGCCACTTTTGTTTATAAATAATATGTTTTGAGCTGAAATTTCGAATTTGCAGTGAAAATAACATAAGATAAACTGTATATCCCACTTGACAATGACTACACATCACAATAGATTCGTAAGCCACACACTAAGGGGCCAAGACTGGCTATTGGCTACCATTATTTATGTCTAATCCTGTACATATCTGTTCTTGTGTTGATATTTAGCCAGTTCGGTGCGCCAGTCATAAATATGTCAAAGTCTATAAATAGCATTTACTTGTGATTATGTTACTCCATTGACACCTATATGGCCTGTTACATAGCCAAACTGTTTATCTGAAGTGGTGACATATTAGTGAAGATCGTTTGTATAGTGCAATATTTTTTTGACAACCAATATTGTCTTTCCGTGAAGAGATCCCTATCTCTATTTCCCAGCATGCGGTGTACTGTAGTCTAAACTATGATACCATAATACTTGCATTGAATTGATGAGATCTGTAGTTGCAGATTTTTTTATAAGCAAAGTATGGTGTTGAGTTCCACCATTTGGTGTTGAGAATTTTAAAAGCAGATAAGGTGTTTCCACTTTAACTGAAAATTATATTTCAAGTAGATTGCAATGCTCAAGTGATATGAATAAACTGTTTCCCCACTGATAGAAACTTAATGTCATTGTCCTGTTTTTCAGCTAAGGGATGCCCAAAAAGTTTCAGGGGGAAAACACCAAGTCTGCTGCTGCCCGTGCCAGAAGGGCAGATGCAAAGGCTGTAGCTGATGCAAAACGTCAGCAGGCTCTTGAAGATGCATATTGGCAAGATGATGACAAACATGCTGTGCGCAAGGAGCACAGGAAGGTAAGGGAATATTGATGGACACTGAAATACTTTTCTTGTTATCATCATACTGTGTTTGTTACTTCAGTTAAAGTAAATGTCACTTTAAGGAGTCTTAAAACTGCTTTTTAGCATGAAGTACAGGCACGAAACTATAATTATACAAGGATTTACTGTATATAGCGCCAACAGTTTGCACAGCGCTTTACAAAATGGGGGATACAGTATAGTTGCAATACTATTTACAATTTCAGTGCAATAGGGTTAGGAGGGCCCTGCTCGTGAGAGCTTACAATCTAGTATACGGACATGCTCATATCTGCAGCAGCTTTCGGTATCCTCTACTTCACCGAAATGTTGAGTTGTTCTAATGACTCTTCCATGTAGCACTAGAGCTTGAAAAAAGCTCTGAAAGAGCTCTGAAAGATGGCAGATAGAAGGATGTTGACAGGGCCACCCGCTTGACAAATTGTATCCGAATTATCAGGAACCATCTTGGCTTGACTTGTATTGTAATGTCTTCCTTATATTGTAAAGCGCTGCGCAAAATGTTGGCGCTATATAAAACCTGTATAATAATAATAATAACCTGTCGCAATTCGTACAGTGTATTACCAGCTTAAGCCACTCCAGTCCTTGACTGATGAGCTTACCCTTGAGGAGTTCTATTGTACTGCTTTTACCCCCAAGTTAAAGGGAGTAAAACATTGATGGGACTCGCCACTCTGAAACTACCAGTGCTGTTTTCAGACTTTAATTGTATAAAACTCAGAGGCCACATAGACTTTCCCTTTTAGAATGGTTGTTCCAGCTATTTCCCTATGGAGATTGACAACTTCCTAAAAACCGTTTGCTCCTCCTAAAAACATATTAGTCTTGTACCCAATTGATGAGGATTAACAGGCTGCTTACAAATTCTAGTAGAGGACCCAACCAGTAAGCAACTGGAAGGCCTTCCTACAGCTCTCTGTTCTTGCTGATAGACTTCTTCTGATCCTAGCTGTGACCTTACTTTGTCAACCTAGTCTGACTATGCAGAATTCTGCCGAGGTTGATCAAACGCTCATAGAATGCATGGAGCAGGTGGTTGTAGCATTGAATTTCAGTTGTGATCTTTGTCGGAAGCCTCCCATTCTCTTTTTCACATTTTTCTTATATTGGTACATATGAGTAGAGCACTTTGGCTAAAGTGCTAAACTGGCCTTCGAGGGACAGCGTCTTTTCGGACCAGCCCTTGTAAACATCCTCAGGATGCTACTGGTGGCAAGAGCACCTGTTTTTTTGTAAGGAACAGATTTTAAAGCCTTTTCTCTCCTTACCTGTAAGAAGCGTTCTCTCTGTTTTTTTTTCAGTTCCTCAACCTCTTCTTTGAGACTATCCCCCAATTTTGGTTCCCTATCCACCCTCTAGTCCTGGTATTCAAAGTCTGCCAGATCCTCAGACAAGCCTTCTTGTGCATTAAGTGCACCCCCACTTTCCAGAGTGGGGGAGTAGACTTGTTAACCCTTGCTTGAACATTTGGGCAGCTTACATCTCAGATGCATGGGTGCAGAAGATGGTCTCCCAAGGCTGTGTTTTGCCCTCTGCCCGTTTCTGTATTACCGTACAGATTAGCAGATCTCCATCGAGCCCTCTCAGTTCTTGTGGATCAAGGTGTAATTTCCCCAGTTCCTGTGCAGAACAGTTTCAGGGGTTTTTATCAAACCTGTTTATGGTTCCCAGCCCCAAAGGGGGCATTTGCCCCATTCTGGATCTTAAAGCTCTGAATGTATTCGAGTCAAAAAATTTCACATGGATTCTACCAAATCTGTCATCACCTCCCTGCACCTTGGACACTTTGTCTTGTTTGGACATCAAAAACTCACATGTCACCATCTTTTCAGCACATTAGTGATTTCTATGCTTTACTTTGGACCCCTGAACTGCCAGTCTGTGCCCCTGTCCTTCAGCCTCTCATCTGCACCTCAGGTATTCACAAAGGTGCTGGCCCCATTACTGGCCTGCTGTGTGTGGCATCCCCATTTGTAGGATACTTAGAGCAGCCTTTCTTAGCCAGGCTGCCTTCTGGCTACCTCAGGGATGCTTCAAAATTTTTAACAGCAACATGCCTCTCCATGGGGTAGGTGAGCCGGCTGCCAGCACCATTTAAACGAATTACGCTAATCCAGGTAGTGTGGAATCCATTCAGAGAAGTACAGAAGTTTACCTACATCCAGGACTGGTCTGCCTGGATGTAGGTAATGCTGCCACAGCTCTTACTGTGGAGGTGGGATTCTGACATGAATGGGGAACCCCAGTTTTTTTGTGGGTTTGCATGGGGCTCCACCTTTTAAAATCTATACCAGACACCTGTCTCAGATAAAGGTCTGGTATGGATTTTATAGGAACCATACATGGGTTTTAAAATGTTACGTGTTTTTACACTGGACAGTCTTGGACTGGGATGCCTCGAGAATTTGCAGACATTTAAAGGGTGCCGTGACTAAAAAAAGGTTGAGAAGCGCTGACTTAGAGGGCCTCTTGTTGAGGCTACATTCGGCTCAGGCTGTGTCCGATAACATGACAGTATGTCACTGGCCCACTCATTGTTTGTAGTATCTTCAGTGTGTCTAGTCCTGGACAAGGCAAGAGTGTTCCTTTCACAGGAGAAACTTCTAACTCTGTGGTTTTGAGATTTGTACTGTCCAGCCTGGGAACTTTCTGACTTTGTTTTTACATGGGAGTCCCAGGTCTGATGGTATAAGCAATTATGGACACTGGCACTCCAATGGTAGAATAACGTCTATTTATTGACGTCCATGCAACAATACACTTGATGGTAGCCCCTGTTGAGGCAATCCCATTTGTCCAGTTTTACACCAGACCTCTACAACACAACATTTTGTCATTGTGGGACAAGTCAATCTGATTTCTGGACAGGACAATTAATTTATCACCAAGGACCAAGATGCCCCTGGCTTTGCAGCTCAGGAATCTGGCTCTGGAGTCAGGGAAGTCAGGAAGGACACCAGCCTGTTGGGCTGGAGAGGGGTCTTGGGCATCCGGTGGGTTTTTTAATGGTGTTAAGAGTGTATATATGATTAAAGTGACATTAAACCCTCAGATTTTTTAACATAAACCAATACTGTAATGTGTGCCTTACTGTAATCCATGGTTGTTTCCCTTCTCTTTGCTGCTCTTCCTTTTAAATCATGTCTTCTCATGCTTGGGGAGAACTTCCCTTTGCAGCTGAGTGCCTCTTCCTGTAGTGCTGGCTCAGGTTGTGAACCTACACGCAGACACCATGTATCCATTCCAGAGACAATGCAGTCTGCTGCAAAACTGAAGTTCTGCCCAGCTTGAGAACAGATACAGATTTAAAAGGAAGAGCAGCAAAGAGATGGGAAACAACCATGGATTACAGTAAGGCGCACATTACAGTATTGTTTTATGTTAAAAAATCTGAGGGTTTAATTTTAGTTTAATAGTTAATTGCTGAAGAAGCTGCATAGTCCAGTCATTTTTGCACATCCTGGAGTTCTACTTTAAATTACAAAGTGAATAAGCAGTACTGATCCTGTAACCTTACTTTGCATGTATCCAATGAAAAGATCCTGGTCTAGAAAAGCACAAAAAGAAGACATTCCAGAGATAAGAAAACAGTAGAAAGGTTTTTTCAGCTGTTCATATGGTCATAGATGCCATTGGATATGATTTATGATGCTTACCAATGGAATAACTGGGAATTCATATACCTGGATCAAGAAAGAGAAAATGGGAATGTCATTTGAAAATATGGTGCACTTTATGTTTATCTTAAAAGGAACCTTTCAGAACAGAAATATGGTCAGTTATTGTATACTCTTAGGAAAGTACACCTTTTGCTAACAGTAATATAGAGGCTGTCGTTGCTGATCTCTTTAGTTACCTGTCTGTTATGCTTGCCCTTTAGCATTAGCACTTTTTGAGTCCTCAACCTTGGGGCAGCCCTACAGGCCTAGCTGCATACAGGGATAGTGACATTTAATTATTGAAGCCAAAGGCTCAGCATAAGGCCTGGTTCACACCTGGGCAGCACCATTTTTGCACGTTTCTACACATGTAAGCAGCATGCGGCTATTTGGACGTTTATGTGCATTGTACAAATTTTTATGCGCATACATGAAGATACACGTTTTGACTGGCAGCTCATGAAACATTGCGGGCAATGGAAGAACATGTGTTTAAACACGCAAAAACGCTCGCGAAAATGTGCAGCATGCTTCTGCCACTCGTTTTTGGACATTTCCATTGAGATATGGGGGCAAAAACGCGTTTTTAACTGGCCAAAGAAGCTCATGTACCTTTTCGGGCGTTTGGCTTTTTCCTGCTGGCGGTTTTCTGCTCAGGTGGGAACCAGGTCCATTGAAAACCATAGGATCTCTTGCGTTGGGCATCTAAAAGCACTTTTCCAACTGCTCAAAAACTCCTAGGTTTGGACCAGGCCTAACAGACAGGTGCTTGCATTTGTAGAATAGGTCAGTAAGTCGGCTTTGATAGTTTTCTCACTCTGGGTTGCATTTAAAGAACAACTCTGGGCAGAAGAAGCGTAGTCGTTGGAGTGAGACTACCCCGCGCTGCAAGAGTTAAGTGCTCATTTTTGTCTAGGGTCTAAAATAACAAAGTAATACTCAACCCCAAACCTCGTGCACGGCTGGTTGCTAGACCCGTCGCTGGAGCCTCTCTCCCGCTTTGGAGGTCTAAAAACTAGCAAGTTATCACATCCAATACAGCTGATTGGACATGATGACACAGGGGGAGCAAAGGGGGAGAGAAGTTGCAGGGACTGGTCTAGCAGCTAGCTGGGTCCGAGGTTGGGGGTGAGTATTTCTTTATTTTAGACTTTATTTTAGAAGAAAACAAGCACTTAACCTTTGTAGTGTGGAGGTAGCTCCACTGCAAGCGTTGTTTTCTTCTTTGAGGCTAAAAAACAAACAATATTGGCACTTTCTGTATTTTTCATGGCATCAAGTTTGAAAAATAAAGCCTTATTTTGAGGCTCAATAGAACATGATGAAATGTTATGTGCCATTTATTTCTAAGGCTATGCCTCCATCACAAATAATACAAGAGCGTTGCACGGCAGCCTCACAATTCAGTACATTTGGTGAGCTGCACTGCTGCTGTTTAAGAGAAAGATGCATTACTCCATGAAACTCATTAATGCCCTAACTGATTCTCTATGCCTTTGGTAAGACTGTGTTCATTTTGTGAAGTTCTATACCCCAGTCATCCACTAGAGTGCACCATGTATCTTTGTAAAATACCATATCCAACTCATATTAGTGTCAAGTGGAAGAAAACCCTTCAACATCTTGTCAAGAAAGCTGACTTAGGATAAGCTGATGTGTAAAACTGTCTGAAGCTTTTCGCCAGCACAGCACAAATAGTACCTAATTTCACAGAATTTCATGGAGATATGAACATTTCTTTCAAGATCATCGGGTCCTCTTTATAACAAGTCATTTCTATCTCCACCCCCTTTTATTATAACTTAATAAATCGGCGCACACAAATGCGATGACTAGAAGAAAAAAACTTTTGAAGACACATGAAAGTGTTTGAAGTAGCAAAGCTTTACCTTAAAAAAGATAATTAGAAGTTGTAGCTGTATGTTATCTATTTTTCCTCTTGCCTCATTTGGGTCAATGGGGTTTTCTGGATCATGTGGACTGTATAGGAACATAATTTCAGTTGTGCCACCATGTAATGTCCTTACCATTTAGATAGTTGATGTTATTGTGGGACTGAATGGGAAGACCAGACAAGGCACCTGCACACAAGCTCTGGAAGTGCCTGTTTGCACTCTATGCACTTGTGTTTGCTGTTAGTACAAAGTTTGCCAGAGCAAATGGAGGTGCAGTAGGTTGGTATATTTCTATGACGATACATTTTTCCTTGTTTGTAAATGTCATTGTTTTTTTCCATATACACTATATTGCCATACTTATTGGGACACCCCTCCAAACCATTGGATTCAGGTGTTCCGTAAAATCTCCTTGCTACTAAATATTCCACAGTCAACTGTTAGTGGTATTATAACAAAGTGGAAGCAACTGGGAACAACAGCAACTCAGCCATGAAGTGGTAGGTCATGTAAAATGACAGAGCGGGGTTAGCACATACTGAAGAGCACAGTGCGCAGAAGTCGCCAACTGTCCAAGTGCAATGCAAAGCGTCAGATGCCGTGGTGTAAAGCACGCCGCGACTGGACAAGTGGAGGCGTGTTCTCTGGAGTGACCAATCACGCTTCTTTGTCTGGCAATCCAATGGACGTGTCTGGGTTTGGCGGTTGCCAGGAGAATGGTACTTACCTGACTGCATTGTGCCAAGTGTAAAGTTTGGTGGAGGGGGGATTATGGTGTGGGGTTGTTTTTCAGGGGTTAGGCTTGGCCCCTTAGTTCCAGTGAAGGGAACTCTTCAGGCATCAGCATACCAAGACATTTTGGACAATTTCATGCTCCCAACTTTGTGGGAACAGTTTGGGGATGGCCCCTTCCTGTTCCAACATGACTGCGCACCAGTGCACAAAGCAAGGTCCATAAAGACATGGATGAGCGAGTTTGGGGTAGAGGAACTTGACTGGCCTGCACAGAGTCCTGACCTCAACTCGATAGAACACCTTTAGGATGAATTAGAGTAGAGACTGCGAGCCAGGCCTTCTCAACCAACATCAGTACCTGACCTCACAAATGCGCTTCTGGAAGAATGGTCAAACATTCCCATAGACACACTCCTAAACCTTGTGGACGCCTTCCCAGAAGAGTTGAAGCTGTTATAGCTCCAAAGGGTGGGCCAACTCAATATTGAACCCTACGGACTAAGACTGGGATGCCATTAAAGTTCATGTGCGTGTAAAGGCCGGCGTCCCAATACTTTTGGCAATATAATGTATGTTCGTTTATAGGACATTTGAGAGCTTTGTGCTTTGGTCTCTTACACTGTTTGTGGAAATTGGAAAATATTCCTTCTTACATCTGTTGATGGATCATCATTTTCCATCATTAGTTGAGGTAAGGATATGGACTACCTCCCTTTTTTTAATATAGAAGGCTTCCCTTACATGGCTTCCTGTCTGCTTGCACAACAATAGTTCTCACAGATCCGAAGACCATAATATTTTACTGTTTTGCTGCCATGTGCATTTTTCCAAAAATAATATTCTTTTCTCAAGGTTCACAATCCTTCAGAAATACTTTCCATAGTTTGCTGTCAAGTATGACCCAAGAAACCATGTGCTAAAGCTGTTGATTGACCAATGCATTTGAATTTACTGTTCAGAAAACCCATTTTTTTCCTATCCTATATAGCTCCTAACGTCAGGAAAGGGGTGGTACATATACAAAATAGTTAGCATATTTTTCTAGTTTTCCTGGGGGAAAAAAGCACACAGATTTTCATACTGCACACTGCTAAATTCTGTTAGATGTAAGGTTTAGGAAGTTTTTTTATCTTGCACAGTGAGGTGCATGATTTTAGAATACAATCTACACAGAAGCAAGGTTATTGCAACTTTGCAAAATAACCTCCAATAGACCCCCTGGTGCCCAACAGCAGTCCGCCAGCTCTGTGTGTGCGGCCGCTATGTCGGCTACCTGTTATCACCAGGGAAACAAGTCTGCTGATGCTGTAGCCACATCCCTGAGCTGTCCGCATCTCCACGCCAACCAAGTCGGTTAAAAATAGCTGGCAGCAGCTCCTAAAGTGCCAGGCTGGATCACTGCGCCTGAAGACTGCTTACCAGCACACAATGGATCCATACTCCTTCAATCCAGTTCCTGTACAGCCCCAGTCAGGTGGGCTGTCAAGATGCCATGTGCCTGTGTGGGGCTGTAAAAGACAACTGAAGTATCCCTGCAGATAAGTCAGTAAAGCCCTGCAAACTAACAGAGCAGAATAGAAAATATTAAAATATTGTCATTATGCCCATGCAGGGCAAGGTGACAATGTCTCTTTAAGGCCAGCTTAACACCTATGCATTTCAATAACGCACGTGTTGCCAAGCTTATAATCATCCTTAATCAAGCTTTATCGGATCCGTGTTGTCCCGGGCATCTTGTCAGTTTAGTTTTCATTCTTTCAGTACAAGCTAGAAATAGTGAAAGATGAAGGTGCTGCGGGTAAGATGAAGGCCTCTTTATTTTAATAAATAAGTGTGTGTGTGTGTGTTATGGTTTGCGGCAGGTTTTCCTGGCATGATTTGGGCCCTTTAATTCGTGTGGAACAACGTCTGAATAGCACAACATACCAAAGTATCGTTGCTGATCAAGTTCATCCTATCATGTTGATGGCGTATCCCAATGGAGATGGCTTCTTCCAACAAGACAATGCGCCATGCCACATTGCTCGTATTGTGCAGGAGTGGTTTCAAGAACATGAGGGAGACTTTACCTTGCTTAGGTGACCCCGACAATCACCACATGTCAATTCAATTGAGCATTTGAAGACAAAAGGTGGCCCAAAGAAGTATTGATGGGGTGGTCATAATAGTCTGGCCACTCAGTGTGTATATGTATATATATATATAT
>NW_017306451.1:630190-663236 GCF_000935625.1 Nanorana parkeri | reverse complement strand
TATATATATATATATATTTTAGTGTGTATGTATATACCCTGTTTGTGAATATAGGACATATCGTTTGAAGTGGTCTCATTTCCCTCTAGTGCTTGTGTTTTGTTACCACCAAGAGAGAGTTAAAAAGAATTTAGGACATATCGCAGCTTAAACGAATTGAAGGTCTAACTGGGACACAATTATCTGCTCCAGGGCAACCATTTGAGCAGACAAATTGGGATATTGTTTTGTCTGACTTCTTCTGTTCTAAAACTTTCTGATGGAGGGGGCTAAGATAATAGAGAAGCATGCAGAGGACATCATTCTCGCTCATTCATAAGAATGGGGCCAAGGAGTTTATTTTTTTCTTCTCCTGCTAGCCTAAGGAACCTCCATTACTGTTTCCCACCAGAAAAGCTTTCAGGATTTTTGCATTACCAGACATCATTCCAGTAGAACATCTGCTTTTGTCTGGAGGAATTCTTCTGCTTTTTGTTATAGTGGACATTCAGGACAGCTTGAGAGAAGAAAGTAGCCTGGAACTGGAAATAGGTCAGTGATTTTAAGTGCTTTTATTCTAAATATGATCAGGTTTATTCTGACAACCCCATTGACCTGACACATTCCACATTTTCACTTTGTCATTCAACTTGCATATTCTGACAACCATGTCTCACTGCACCTGCTCTGTCCTAATTATGATCTACTCTGATCACGGGGAACTAAGTATATTGCACCTTGGTACAAGTGCCAGCAGAGTTCCACCAATGGCAGTTTCCTGTTGTCATCCCATAATAAGTTGATATTGTTGAGGCTGGAGAGAGGGCTGTTAGGAAATCTTAAAGTGTATTTCTATTTTTGCTGTTTGAGTAAAGCCCACTCTATGTTTTATGTTCCTATTTACACATCATACCTTAAAATAAATACAAAAATGTCTTGCCTTTCTTGATGTCTTTTTGCAGCAGGGCTATGGGTAGACTGCAGGCCATTATTAACAATCTCAAAGGGAAAATGTAGAGAATCACAATGGGGACAGACTCGGTATACAATGCAGAATGCAAGCCTCAAGATCTTTAACCATTTGTTAGGACAGACAATTCTCAAATCTAGTTTACAACTGACAATGAAGATCTGCCAGCACAGTAGAGACAGGGTTATATATGGAAAACATTAGTCCATTTCCACCTTTTGTAAGTGATTAGCATTTATTGCGATAATGTGTAGGTGCAATGATTTATATATGTGCACATTTAATGACTCACATTGCAGGCTTTCTTCATTTTTTTTTTTTTTTTTTAAATTAAGTTTCTATTAGGCCTGAAGCCTAGAAATTCTAAATTTTCTTCACAGGAAATTCAGTCTGACTTCGGGGTCTGATATAGAGTAGGCTGTAAACAGCTCTTCCCCTCCTTGTTATTTATTGTAACACGATCACTAAACACCAGCTCTGCCTTATCACACAATACACTGTCCGGGGAGGGTTGTCACTATGAACACTAAAGAATGGGGGGGATGGAGGGCTCACTATACTATACACACATTACTTGCAAAGCAGAGAGGTGGCCATTTCCATGAGGTTATGAAGAGGAAAGCTAACAAAAAAAGTAAGTTTCTGTGTTCATATACATCAACTGTATATGCCTGCTTCATGTGAACTCCGTGTACATTGCTGGTATATGGTTTGTTTTTTTCCCAAGTACCTCGGCAAAGGTGGGCTTCAATTCCCCAGTCCCCTTCTAAACATCAGTTTTGGGGGTTATGAGGGCTTGGTCACACCATGTCCAGGCCAGAACAGTTTGTTCCCAGACCAAAAAAAGCATGCCAATGTATCCCTATGGTATTTCCTTGCTCTGTTCACACCAGTGCAGTTCGTTCAGACAAAAACAATACTGCTTGTCTCATTTTCTCTGGTCTAGAATGCACTGGAATTGCATACAAACGCACTGGACTGCGTCTGTAAGCCCATTTTAATCGAAAACCAAAAATTGCGGCAAAACACAATGCACTACGTTGCAGATCTGTTCCGGAAAATGGTGTATACCTGGCCTAAGAACAGAGCAAGTAATATGTAAGCAGCAATTTGTATATACTTCATTTTAAGTTAGCTATGTGAATGTGAAAATGCAAGTAAAAAGTAGGTGTTATTGCAATTTAGCTGTAAAAGTGGAAACTCGCTTTAACCCCTTGCCGTCCGCCCATCGTAAAAATACGGGCGGACGGTGGATCATTCCCGGCGGGTGGACGTACATGTACGTGATTTTTGTTTTCTGCTTGTGTGCGCCGAAACCCGCCGGGAAGGTGAGCAGCTGCTACCGGCCGATCGCTTGCATAACCTCGCATGGCGGCAACTCCCCCCATCATTGTCCTTGCAGGTTATTCCGGGCAACGCTGTCCCCCCTGAGAACGCCGGCTGCGCGTCGGGTGCGCCTACGTGCAAAAACAACGAATACGCCCCACTTGTTACATATTGCCCCAACGGTCACAGTGAGAGCAATAATTCTAGGCCCATTAATCACTGATTACACTAAACTGATGAGTGGTAAAAGCTTTTAAAGCGTTGCCTATGGCCAATTTTAGGCATGGTAGTTTTTTGCGATTTTGTAGGCGCACACAATTTTAAAGCTTGACATGTATGTTGTCTATTTACCTGACGTGACCCCGTCTTTTATATTTTACCAAAAATTGGGTAATAAATGTTTTATAACATAACGTAGGTAAAACAGGTTTTTAAAAAAAATTTCCGGTACTTTTTTTATTATATAGTAAAACATAAAACCCCCAGTGGTGATTAAATACCACCAACAGAAAGCTCCATCTGTCGCCAAAAAATGGTATAAAATTCATTTCAGTACAGCGTTGTATGACGGAATAAACGTCAATCAAAGTACCGCAGCGCTGAATACTGAAAAATGGCCTAGACAGGAAAGGGGGTTTAACACCCCGGTCAGCAAGTGGTTAAAGTATATGTAATCCTTAACAATGAACTTCTCTTACTTGCTCCCTTTTTTAAAATTGTTTTCTTACAAGTGCAAAAATACCTGTTGATCCAGCCAGAAATCCAGTGCTGTCCTGTGCACTCTGCAGTTTTATCTCAGGCATTGTTATCATCACTGCCCAGTTCACCTCTGTCAATTACAGAACACCCTTCCCCATGTTATTCATATACGGAGAGGGGGAGGTGTTCTGTAGTCATGATGCTGATTTTCCATAGATACAGTACAGATAGGTAGCATTGTCACCCCAGGACAGGAATTGTGTTATTACCAATATCACCAGGTGAAAATAAAGGTAAGGGGGTTTGAAAAGAAAAAACATCTAAGGGGCTGTTAAGCTACAATATATTTACATTTCTCTTCTCGGGTTTAGATTTGATGCAGCTACACTCTAAGTTGTATATCCAGCTCAAACTTTTTTTCAATTTAATTTTTAATACTGTGGGAGTCTGTCACGTTTTTATTTTTGTCTGGGATTCTTATTGCTGTTGAGAAGATGGTCCATTCCTGTCATGTTCGCAAAGGACAGAAAGTGAGGGTAAATCTCCAACAGGGATACAGACAGCAAAAAAAAAAACACTTTTTCTTAGTAGAGAAGGGGAAGGCTAGAACCCCAGTCAATTTTGTTTTTATTTTTGTCTGTCTGTTCCCACTGCAGATTTTCCCTAACTTCCTATTTGGTGATAACATTGTCCTAAAAACAGAAAGGGAAGATAAATCTATCCAATAATATATTTATAAAAATTAACTGCCAATAAGCAAACTAACAGCTATGAGGCACTAGAATATACACCCACTGTGAGTGTGTATACATGAAAAATGAATGATGAATAACTAAATGTTTAGTTAATCAGGATAAATCTATCCGACCATACGTCAGATAGCAATAAAAACTTACCAAGGGGTCCTCTCCCTCCTCTTTCCTTTATCCCAAACTAAAAAAAAAAAAAGGGTTTTACTCTAACAGTGTGTGGTGGGGGATCGACAAATTGATACTCTGATCCTGCATGTTCTTCAGCCAGAGATGTTTGATTGTTACTGCAGTGATTGGCAGTGCAACAGAAGAAAAGGTAAGTATGCTATGTTTTCTTTGTCTTTTTTCTTTATTTGGATTTTGTTTGAAACACTTGAAGTAGACTCGTAGTGAGAGAGGAACAGTAAAGCATGAACATTGTGCTGCACTGCCAAACAGGAAGTATAGCCAGCATAAATGGCAACCACCAGAGGTATGATGAACCATACACGGAAACCATTATTTTAAACCTTTACACGTTGTGATAAAATAATTTCAAGTTAGCTGATAATGTTCACGTGTATACCTAAAACCTTTGGAAAGGCTGTGTATTACCTTTTAAGAGGGAAAGCTTAAACCTTCTCACATTGTTAT
Source organism: Nanorana parkeri (assembly GCF_000935625.1). Classification (NCBI taxonomy): domain Eukaryota; kingdom Metazoa; phylum Chordata; class Amphibia; order Anura; family Dicroglossidae; genus Nanorana; species Nanorana parkeri. Next base: position 658,877 of record NW_017306451.1, on the reverse strand, counting down.
GTCTCACCCCAGGTGACACATGATATATGGACATCGTGTACTCGGGTTTCCTCTTTCCACTATCTCATTATACAAAGCTATTAATAAGATGGGAGGAGGACAAAGTGCACCCATAGGCCTGAGATACCAGTATGGGTTCTCGCCACCCTTGAAGGTTAATTCGCCCACACACTTAATAGGTGCTTGAGAACTAGGGCCTACTTTTTTGTTAGACTGTTTAACTCTGTATTCCTCCTGTGTTGAGTTTTTTGTTGACTCTTTACCACATATCATTCTGATGGTACCTTGTGTAGACGGTAAATATGTTAGTCTCATCGGCCAGTTTTGTTTTTTTTTCTTTTTCTGCTTCATGGATTAGCACAATGTTTTCCCTGGGTGAATTACATCCAGCTTTGAACATTGCTTACTACATTACTCGTGTCATCGCTCTCTTTGTTTCCTTCTGGAGTGAAGCGTTTATTAAACACTTGATCAGACAGCTATAGAACAGTCATCAATAATGCAGCAGACACATCATTAAGTGTGCAAAGCAATATGACACCAGGATACACATGGAATTGGAATCACTTTATGTCCAAAGTGCACTGAAGACAGTGACCTGTGCTATGGGTATTACCTGAAAACCTGTTTTTAAATAATGCATTGAGTATCTTCTCCAAGTTTTGTTTTATCATATAACATGGTAACATCTGAACTAGCCTACAATCTCATCAACAGTTTCTACAGAAGTGCATTAAAAAAAATCCCTTGAGAGGACATGTCTTCAGGTGTTTTAAAACATAGGCACTTGTGTCTGAGTTCGTAAAGCTCAACTTCTGTCGAGTCTTTTGCTTTTTTGTTTTTTACAGTGTGAGAATTATTTTATTACCTTCTATGCCGTGGGGATTTAACGTTTCTTCCTGTCCCACTGACAGTAGTTGACTAGTACAGGAAGTGATGTGATATCTCTCTGATGGGGATAGACACTGCAACCAAAGCAGTGGAGAAGGGTTCGAACATCTGCCAGGTTTCTATCGCTCTTTATATTCCTGTCCTGTGACACCAGCATCATCCCATTTCTTGTCTTGGTGTCACCAGGATAAGATGGGAAGGTGCATGTCCTTAATGAGGACACAGAAGGCAATCAAAAAGTGATGGAAGCGTAAAATTAAGGGGCATAAATGGCAGAAATATTCTCCTAAAGTGCCTTCATTTTTAGATTTGCACATGTTTGTATGTATAGTCGGATTTGTTTAACTAGTTATGTGGTATGATAATACTGCTGTATGTTCGGTGGGGTTTGGAAGAATTCAGAATCCTGGCATGCAGAATCCTCTTCTGACTTGCCTGCAGCATTACAAGCTCTGAGCGAATCCTGCGTATGTGCCCTTGTTCGAGAGATAGTTGGTCTTCCACTCTTTGCTTGGAATTTTTTGTACATGGTGCTTGTTCTGTAACTTCCCCTGTGTGATCTGCATTGATTCTTTCACCACTTCCAAACCGTCTTTTGCTTTCCGCTGTTCCAAACCGTCCTTTGCCTTTGTCAAGGCTATTCCTCCATCAGGTTGCGTTCTTGATGTCATTAATGCAGCTTTCAAAAAAAAAGCACAAAAAAAAGGTTTCCCATGCTCACAGGGCAGACAATTCCAGCTGTCTTTGGGGACTGACTTGACTATTCACCCCTTTTGTCAGTCTCTTGGAGTGCACGGGCATCCCTGCCCACTCTGAGCTGAAGGAGGCCTCGGGGACCCCAGGACTATTTTTTCCATTTTCACGTCTATCAGTTGGGGGACCTCTACAGGCAACCGTGTACCTGTTGCTGTCCGAGAGGAATCATTTGTTTTATTCACACCTCATTAGATACTGCTTTAGGATGTCCCAATAGTCAGTGATTCACGATCTCAGCTGTGTCCTTCAATGAATGGAAGAGAAAATAGGTTTTTTTTCTGTACTTTCTTTGCTTTTCTTGAAGAACACAGCACCCACCCCTCTGGTTATTATTTCCAGTTGTTGCATTTTGTACTGCTTTGTCACTAACTGAGCTGCTTCTAGCAGATAGGGGTTTGTCCACCAGTAGGACAGCCCCTAGGCTGTGTTCTTGTGCCTAGTGTCCTACTTCTACGGGTGGCGCTATAACCTTGTCATCAGAGATTCAAGATCTCCGCTGCATCCTTTAATAAACTCAGTAAAAAGGATTTTTACAGTGAGTATCAAAAAAATCCTTTTTTATATAAGGGAAACCTATAAAAATAAGTCTTTATTGATTTACACCTTAATATGATATTTATTGTGGTCTTAAAAAGGTCACCTTCTAACTACATTATTATCCCGCTCCAGTGGGTGTCCTTTGCCTCTGCCATGCACTGAAAATGACATCTGGTCTGTCTGAAACTGCTGTTGCCTGCACTTTTATTCCTCTTCTGTATGACTGTCGTGTATTTGTCTACAAAGATTGAAAAAGGATCAGGACTCTTTTTGCCTCATGTAGAAGTGCATACTGTATACACAGTGCCTGTGTTTTTATTTGAATAACAGTGCTGTTGTGCTTTTGTAGTGTCCCTGAAATAGAAATTTAGTGAGGGCCAGCATTTCAATGAAGTTTAGCAAAGATTTACCGCAGAGAAATTGTCATGCAAATCTGACGTTTTGGGGGCCCCTCTCAAAGCAAAATGTAATTTTGAGAAAAGGGTCCTTTGTCATCAGGTATGCATGACCACTACTCTGAAGTAATCATTGTTAAATTTAATTCGTGTCCTGCCCTGTCTTCAGTTGTACTTTGACAGCACTTCTGGTTGCTGTGCACCCATCTTGCATAGTGAGGCGCAGAATACGTGCGGAATGGTTACACACATACTGTGACATTTCACATACATAATTTAATAATAGTCTTTCTGACTCACTTGAAAGATACTTTGTTAATCAAAATCATTTATTTAATGACTTTTTTTAATGTCTACTTTTTGTTTTATTAAGTTAATTTAATGTGACTCTTTAGCTGTAACAAGCTGAGCTGTCAAAAGAGTTGAGCTAACAAAGTGTATTTTTAGGCAAAACCTTTTTTACGTTTTGGATAGAGTAGGAAAAGGATGGACTTTCTGTCAAGTTTTTATTGCTGTCTGAGTTTGGGGAGATTCACCAATTTCTTTGTGACCATTGTCATTGAAACAGAAAATGAGAGCAATGCAAATGTTTTTAGTTGTCCCCAGAACAAGAGGTAAGGAAAAATCTTCTTGTTCCTATAGCTCTCTAAGAGGGAAATTCTCCTCAATTTGGGAGATTTCCATTAAATTTGTGTTGTATCACTGGGACAGGAAGTGAAGTTTCCACAGTGGTACACAGAAAGCCAAAAAATAACAAGGTCAGGGGCTTGAACCTTTCCTTACCCCATCCAAAAATCGGCTATATTTCCACTTCAACTGCAGTTGCATTTCCATAGAACTGCAAGTTCAGTACCAATCTACCGACCTCATCCTCGGTCCCATCTGGCTGCTAGACCAGTCCCCACAGCCTCTTCTCTGGGCTCCAGCAGTCTAAAGATTCATGACATCATTAGGTCTGCAAGGGTTAATTTGACAACAAAAAAAACTGAGTTGTTCTGTAATAGTTAATTTGTTTTGGTGCCACTGACCCAGAATAAGCATGTAGATTAGAAATTCTGACTTTCCTTTAACCCCTTCCTGACGACTGAATAATTCCGTCACAATCTTTCAGTAAGTTAAAGCGCTGGTCCATGGAGGGACCAGGGCTCATGTTGTCAATACTGTTGCTGGGCCACTCGGTGTCCGAGGCAGACCCTCAACAGCAAATGAGGGGGTCCCAACACTGTGATATCTAATCGCAGTGATTACAGTACTGTTACAGCCACTGATCCCTCTTGCAGCTCACTGTGTTGTAGAGCTGCAAGCTGGATCAGTGTGTTACAACAGTGATACAAAGTATCCCTGATGAGAATACAGTGTCTCCTCAGAATACTAAGTATCAAAAGTCCCTGTAATTAATTAAAAAAATTAACCCTTTAGTGCCCGCTAGTTTAAAAAAAAACATTTTTAAAAGGTGGAACCATGGAAATTATGGTTAAACAAACACGTAGCAAAATTGGCAAAATTGCTCCATGCTCCAGGTAATCCTAGCATGTGCATTCAGAATGAGCAGGAGGTGATGAGTGTAGTAATAGGGAGGGGGGCAGGAGAGAGGGTGAAGTACAGTTGTGTGAAAAAGTGTTGGCCCCCTTCCTGGTTTTTCATTGTTTTGCACGTTTGTCACACTTTAATGTTTCAGATCATCAAACAAATTGAAATATTAGTCAAAGATAACAAAAGTAAACACAACATGCAGTTTTTAAAGGAAGGTTTTTATTAAGGGAAAACAAAATCCAAACCCATATGGCCCTGTGTGAAAAAGATTTTGCCCCCTAAACCTAATAACTGGTTGGGCCACCCTTAGCAGCAAGAACTGCAATCAAGCATTTGTGATAACTTGCAATGAGTCTGTTACAGCGTTGTGCAGGAATTTTGGTCCACTCATCTTTGCAGAATTGTTGTAATTCAGCCACATTGGAAGGTTTTCGAGCATGAACCACCTTTTTAAGGTCATGCCACAGCATCTCAATAGGATTCAGGTCAGGACTTTGACTTGGCCACTCCAAAGTCTTCATTTTGTTTTTCTTCAGCCACAGAGGTGGACTTGCTGGTGTGTTTTGGATCATTGTCCTGCTGCAGAACCCAAGTCCGCTTCAGCTTAAGGTCACAAACAGATGGCCGCACATTATCCTTCAGGATTTTTTGGTAGACAGCAGATTTCATGGTTTCATTTATCACAGCAAGTCTTCCAGTCCTGAAGCAGCAAAACAGCCCCAGACCATCACACTACCACCACCATATATTACTGTTGGTATGATGTTCTTTTTATGATATGCGGTGTTACTCTTACGCCAGATGTAATGGGACACACACCTTCCAAATAGTTCAATTTTTGTCTCGTCAGTCCACAGAGTATTTTCCCAAAAGTCTTGGGGATCATCAAGATGTTTCTGGCATAACAGAGACGAGCTTTTATGTTCTTTTTGCTCCGCAGCGGTTTTTGTCTTGAAACTCTGCCATGCAGGCCATTTTTGCCCAGTCTCTTTCTTATGGTGGAGTCATGAACACTGAACTGAACTGAGGCAAGTGAGGTCTGCAGTTCTTTGGATGTTGTTGTGGGGTCTTTTGTGACCTCTTGGATGAGTCGTCACTGCGCTCTTGGGGTAATTTTGGTTGGCCGCCTACTCCTGGGAAGGTTCACCACTGTTCCATGTTTTCACCATTTCTGGATAATGGCTCTCACTGTGGTTCGCTGGAGTCCCAAAGCTTTAGAAATGGCTTTATAACCTTTTCCAGACGATAGATCTCAATTACTTTCTCATTTGTTCCTGGATTTCTTTGGATCTCGGCATGATGTGTAGCTTTTGAGGATCTTTTGGTCTACTTCACTTTGTCAGTCAAGTCTTATTTAAGGAATTTCTTGATTGCGAACAGGTGTGGCAGTAATCAGGCCTGGGTGTGGCTAGAGAAATTGAACTCAGGTGTGATAAACCAGAGTTAAGTTATGTTTTAACATGGGGGTGCAAACACTTTTTCACACAGGGCCAAAAAATCATGAAGGATAATGTGCGGCCATCTGTTTGTGACCTCAAGCTGAAGCGAACTTGGGTTCTGCAGCAGGACAATGATCCAAAACACACCAGCAAGTCCACCTCTGTGGCTGAAGAAAAACAAAATGAAAACTTTGGAGTGGCCAAGTCAAAGTCCTGACCTGAATCCTATTGAGATGCAGTGGCATGACCTTAAAAAGGTGGTTCATGATCGAAAACCTTCCAATGTGGCTGAATTACAACAATTCTGCAAAGATGAGTGGACCAAAATTCCTGCACAGCGCTGTAACAGACTTATTGCAAGTTATCGCAAACGCTTGATTGCAGTTCTTGCTGCTAAGGGTGGCCCAACCAGTTATTAGGTTTAGGGGGTAAACACTTTTTCACACAGGGCCATGTGGGTTTGGATTTTGTTTTCCCTTAATAATAAAAACCTTCCTTTAAAAACTGCATGTTGTGTCTACTTTTGTTATCTTTGACTAATATTTCAATTTGTTTGATGATCTGAAACATTAAAGTGTGACAAACGTGCAAAACAATGAAAAATCAGGAAGGGGGCCAACACTTTTTCACACAACTGTATATAATCTGAGGGGTGGAGAGGGGGGGTAAAGGAAATAGAGTTTAAGAAGAGAAGCCACAATGGTAGGAAGCGTATGTGCAGAGTGGAGAGTAGAAATCAGATTTTAAAACAGAGCGCTGTGGATGGGGAAAACAGGATTACCTGCAGTCTGTCAGGAGCACTGCTGCTATATAATTGTGCCTGCTTCAAGTGCCTTTTTTAAAGTGCATTATCCATACACTTATTATAACATAGACCCTTTGTATAACATGGACATTGCAAAGTGCCTATGCCCCCTGGAAAATGTGCCTGCCCCCATAAGTACATCTAAATTGATAGGACTATGGGGAGGATACTAATTAATGGTTTTAATATTAACAGAATTCACGTTATTTTCTTCTTTTATTCCAGTTTTAACCTTTATAAAATGTGTCTTTATCAGGAGGAAAAGGAGAAACGTCGTCTGGAGCTGTTGGAAAGAAAAAAGGAAAGCCAGCGAATGCTAGATGAGGAAGATGCCAAGCTAAAGAGTAAACAGGCAAAACCCATACCTCCTGCTAAAGTGACCAGAGCTCAAATAGAAGAAACGCTGAAGAAAGATGAAACCCAGAAAGGTTATAGTTGCATATAGTAGACAGAGGTGATCTAGTTTCCCATTCAAACTGTGTAAGACTAATTGATAATTTATTTCTAGAAAATGATGAAAAGCCCAAGACTCACTTAGAAATGCCGTTGGAAGAAAATATAAACCGTCGTATATTGGAGGAAGGTGAAGTGGAAGCACGTTCTGTAGAGGAGGCCATTGCTGCACTAAGGTAGTAATATACAAATTCATTGTTATGCTGGCTTTCCTTACCTGTCTTTAGTGATAGGCTGTGTAGTAAACTGGCCTATGGCTGTGGTTTCAATGATGTTTCTCTCTCTTGAAGCAGAAATTTTCAAGCACGAGTGACTAACTGCATTTCAGTCTTATGCCCTTCCAGGCACTTTTACAGACTTGTTTTGTGACTGCAATCTTTGTAGCCATATAAAATAATATATAATACACATTACATAGAGAGTGATTTGATCTTGTTTTTTATGTTTTTTTTTTTGTTTTTGTTTTTTAAAGAGAAATGGTGGTTTATGATCAGTTTTATTTAATTTGCTTTAAGTTTTTAAACTGACCACCCAATGTATGCCCAATAATGAGATTTGTGATGCATGATACACAGGTATGCATTACTGCTCAGTCAGACAATATTGAGGCTGGATGTCGCAACAAGCCCGCTGACGCAAAGGATGGCAACGGGCTATTGTGGCAGTGTGATTAGGTATTGTTCCCTGAAGAGAGGAAATATTGAAAGTATGCTGGGTTAATTCATAAAACTTCCACTCAGCCATTCACTGGGCAAATGCCTTTCACATAGTATTTCTGCCACTAGATGGAACCGAGGAGCATAGGATATTTTCTATGCTCCTCAGCCCCATCTCATGGCGAGAATACCATGCAAACGACATGAGGGCATGAGGCTGGGTGGATGTTTTATAAATGAACCCCTAAATGTTACTAGGACTGATTGTTAGTGGAGACGGCCTATACATTGGTCGTGGAGTTATGGGGTATTAAGGCAGAGCAGGAACTAATCAGACTGTGAGGGAAGAGAAAAGGGGCAGAATGGTGGACATACAGTACATAGACTTTAGATGTTAGAGAAGGCAAAATGGTAACTTATTTACTAATCAAGACAGCAGATAGAGGGAAGGGAGGAGTGACATTGACCAAGGAACATTGGAAGAGGAAAAGTAGAAGATGACTGGGATTTTATTTTCCTGGAGTTTAGGAAGTTTCACAGATTGTTTTATGCAGTAATGTGCTCTGCCTCTTATGCAAATGTAGGAGCATAATGACATACATACAAGCTTATCAGAGAGGCTTCTTTTTTTATCACAGGTTATAATTAACTGAGTTGTATCTTTAGAATGAAAGGGGAAGTATTTTATTAGAGGAAAGCTGCATTTTCAGTCATGGTTGCCCATGGGGTTTCATTATCCTACTATTAAGTGACCCTTACCCTAGGTCTTGAAGGCCCTCTAAGGGCCATAACATAGGTGATTGACTGAAATTCAGCTCCCATGATCACTAGTGGCAGTCGCCACATTGCTGCTAATTCTCTGTCTGCAGTGAGGCACAGCGATGGTGCTATGTATCTCTTGTTCAGGTAACTAGGGAAAAGCTCCATAGGATAGTTTAGGTTGAGATACACTAGTAACTAGCATGCATAAAGAAAACAATGTCCACAGTTGCTGACTCTTGTGGTAATTTTGTGAAAATCTGTGTCCTAATAGGATGCTGTGGGAAAGTGTAGGTGGAGGTAGGCAACACATCACATGTGTTTCTGTTGCAGCATACCGGTAGGGAATTCACTGGTCAAGGTAATCGGCAGTGTAAGAAAGCAAGCCTGCCGCAAACTACAATTCAGTAAAACTGAGAAGTGGTATTTGATAGCAATGTATACAATTTTGCATACTAAATTTCCTTTTTCCCAGCCGACAACACAAGAGGGTTGTGTTTTAAACATGTGAATGATAAAGCACAGACGTAGAAAGAGAATAGCTACAGGGTCAATACATATATGTCAAGGCTGGAGAGCTGCTAGGGTGACAAGAATGAGCGGCATCCTGCAACAGAGTGACTAAAGCATAGTGGTGTATAAATACTGCAAAGACTCATTATACTGTGTATCCTTGGCAGTAACATGCATGCCATTTACTGCAGGCAATTATTCTGTTTCAAATAGAAGTACTTCAGAATATGTCTGCTGTCATATAGTGCAACACTTTTTAGACTTTTTGCCACAGAAATATCAGAAATAAATTTTGCAGGTTATGTATTTTAAAGGAAAGTAATATCCTTGCAATTGTTACTGTATCGAAATCCAGGTTCTGTTTGCAACATATGGCCACCTTGAAATTGGGTGTGATTGTTTTACCTGGTCACATTAAACCTATGGTCTTTAAAATCATTGTTCCTTGTATGGACAGCGTACATGAAACATTTTCCGCTAAGACAGTGCTTTCTCTCTCCTTTTGATAAGTCGCTTTGTCTTAGCGCAAAACGTGCCGGAACTATATCCTGCTGCCTTTTAATAGAAGAATATTTGATTTCACCCCATTGTGCATTATCCTTTCATGTATAAAGTATGATATGTTCCAGTGAGAATAAGCTGGTACCAGTACCTGGGGCGTGCTGTGGAGTAGGGGACATCCTTTAAGCCCTTGGTTCTCAACTGGTGGGTCGTGACCCAAAAGTGGGTCACGACCCCATCTTCAGTGGGTCACCGCATGCCTTCCACTTTTCTAGGTGAGAGGCTCCCCAGCCTCCACCTAGTGCAGCACTGTCAGTTCTCACGCCAAGTAGCCATTCAAAATATGCTGCCCGGTGCTGATTGTCAGCTTGAGGTGGGGTGGACTAGGGCTATGGATCTCCATCCCATACGTGCATTGCTTACAGCTCCCTCACGTGTCCTGTAGCGAAGCGACATCACATTCTGCCTCCCGACACCTCTACAGGGCACACAAGGGAGCTGTGCAGGCAATGCACATATGGATGGAGCTCAATCACGGCACAGAAGCCCAGGCTGAGGATCCACTCCAGTTCTCGTAAGATAGGAAGTCTGGGTGGATCTTAAAAAAAGAAGAAAAATTTACCTTTTTTTGGACTGTGTACGTGTTTGAGAATGTCTGTGAGTGCGCGAGATTGTGTTTGTGGTTGTGTGTGTCTGTCAATGTTTGAGGGCCCATTCATATTAGTACAGTGCGTTAATCGCATTGTTTCACGCAATCGCACCTACCGCGCATTCTGGTGTGGCATTCATTTCAATGGCACCCCAAACGCACCTCCCACCCACAGTTCGATTTGCCCGGACCGGAACACGCGGTACCGCAATGCCGTACGTTCCATTGCTGTGTGACTTGGGTCATGACTTAATGACCAAGGACAAATGTGGGTCCTGAGGTTGCACAGGTTGAGAACCACTGCTCTAAGCGGTATCCATCACAGAAATGACAAAATTATTGTAATCTGTACTTGCTGATTTAGAACTTGTGGTTAGCAACTTGCTTCTCTTATTTGGAGCCCAGGCAACCCAGGTGGCACAGCAAATAACATTAAAAGAGAACTAAAGCTAAACCTGTTTTTGGCTTTAGTCCTCTTTTGGGTCAAATTAATACATTTGGTAATGTCCTCCTGTGATCCAAAGTCAGCATCATTCTAGGGGGTCACGGCCCACTATTTGCTGACAGCGCAGAGCTGTGCTGCAGCTGGGAAGGAGCCCAACAATCCACCCCGCTGCCTGATTAACAGTTGACTCTGCCTCTTTAGAGCCAGACCCAGCTATGCTCACCCTCTTCCTGTCTACCCCTCCAGTGAGCACTGGCGGAACAGAGATGGGAAGGGGAATCCCTGCGGGGAGCAGTGACTGACAATCACCACTCTCTGCAGGGAGAAGACCATGAGTTGAGTGATCAGCGGTTTGTGATCACTCAGCTCTCGATCTTTGGACACCTGCAGTGTCACACACCGGCTTTAAGCATTGGGAAAAGTACATTTTAGTCTCCCAATATTTCTCCTTTATATAAAAATGTGACAAACCTTGCTATGCATAATTGTGCAGACAATCATCTATCCTCGTTGGCTGCCAGTCCAGCTCAGATGCTTTCCATTCTTAACATTGGGTAAGAACATTGGCTGCCAGTCCATGCCTCGCATTCTTAGCAATGGGTAACAAACTGGGGCAATTGGCTGACGTGCTACATGCTAACCACAAGAGTAACTACTAATTACGACTACTAGCAGCATCCGCTGTAGATCTGCTATGCTGCTGTCATCAGTCTGATTCTCTGAGAACACAATAGTCTACAAACTGGACCTGAACTATACGTGCCACCAGAATGTTCTCCTTTTTCCACCAACTACCTAGGAGGTTAATTTGATGGCAAGAATGTATTGATCATAAACATATTTTGGCTAAAGCTGCTTATCACAGAGTTAATTTGATGCACAGCATTAACATTTTCAGTGTGTTTGCAAATCATTGGTGAAATCAAAGATATGTAAAAAGCAGAGCAGGCTAGGATTATAGTGGTGTCATCTATATAGTAAACATGGGAACTGCCATTGCTGACCTCCTTTGGTAAATGCTAGTAGCCTAGCTGTCTATGGTTTGTGAAATGCAGACTAGTAAGGACACAGTTCAGTATGATAAAATCTGAGTATATGTTTCTGGTCAGTGACTCAGAGTAACTTCAACTAAACTTTCCAAAGCGCTATCATCAGTAGCTGAATGTTTCACAAGTGTAGCCTGAGAAGGTCATTACAATCATTTTCCAACGTCTCCTGAAAGCTAGCAGCTTTTAAAGTACATAGGGAAATCTGGTACATGCATAAAGCAAAAGAACAGAGCGCCCTCCTGGCCTCAAGTATATTATTTATTCATAAAGATTAAAAAGGTCTTCACAAACATATGTTGATATTCCACAATTGGACAGACAGAGCACAGTTTATGTGCATCTCATACAAAGGCTCTGATAACAGGGGTATGGACCCAGGAATGCATTAGCCTTACCAGACACCACTAGATGCTGTTTTGTATGAGATGCGAATAAGCTGTTCTCTGTCAGTCTTTTCTTGTTTTATGCAGTGACTCAAAGCACAATAGAGGGAGTGATGGAATAAGAGCTAGGCAAGTAGCATTTTCTGAAATACAGGTTAATCACGGAAGCCTCTATGTTAACTCGCATGTTTACTGTATGTACAACACACAGTTCAATACCAACCATCTGATTGTCTGTACCCTGCAAATTCAACTATTTTTGCATCGCATACATTTGATTGGTTGCTACGGGGTGGCACAGTCCCAACCCAGAGGGTTTGTTTTTTTAAGACCGTTTGATAAAGAAGACCAATGGGGGCTAAAAATGAAACCTGGCATGGGCATATACAGCTGATATGGATGAGTTATCAGTGTTCCAGCTCTAGTTGTGCAGTTCCAGTAACTAATCTCGAGCTTTCCCAGATCATAGGTTAAGGAAAAAAAAATGTGATTATGTTCTTGGCCTCTATAGGATAGCTTTCTGAATGTATTCTTCAATTTCTGCCATCATACTCAGTGAGCAATGTTCTGTTATTTTTGTGACCCACATTAAAAATGATGTAGGTGGGTTGTGGCTGAATGTATAGCAGAGGTTGTCAAAAATTTACAATGGCTTCACAGCGCTGACAGCAGGCTCTATGCATGCTTGCAACAAGCACTTCCACTTGTATATAATGTGACAGTTTTGCCACAGACTGTAACTGGGAGATTTTGTGACATAAATAGAAAGTGTTACGGTGCCCATACACCTTGCGATTATCGTACGATAATCGCGGGAAATCCAGCGATTGTACGATAATCGCAAGGTGTATGGAAGGCATGCAACCGTTTTTACTGTACGGTCACACTTCTTTTGTCGAACCAGCATGCTAGAAAACTCGCCGAGAATCGTACGATTGTCGGCGGGTTTCTAGCCTGCTCGTTCAACAACTGCGGAACGGGCCGGTGTGCGCACGCTCACACTGCCCGTTCAGCATTGCAGTAATCGGAAGCCCGCCCCTCAGCGGGGCGGGCTTTCGATGATCGCAAGTACAATCTGCCTGTCCAAGATGGTCAGATCGTACGAGCTTTTAATCAGCTTACGACCATCGCAAGACAAAAGTCTTGTGATGGTTGTAAGGTGTATGGGCACCTTTAGTGTGAGACTTTCATATCAGAATGTTTAATATTTGAAAGGGTAACATTTTTGGTTTTGTTCTCATTTTAAACCATAGAACACAATCCACGCTATGCTAATAGTACCTTTCAGGCTTTTACTATCAAGGTCTTGATACTCTGTTGAATGTCGGTATTAAACAGAGTAGTGTAATCCACCTATTACTAAAAATTCACCTTGGGTAATATGCAGTTCTCAGCTTTTCCAGTGTTTCCTTCAGAAAACTACAGGACAGCTAAGTATGTTAAGCTCCACTGCATATCCTTTACAGCCACAAGCCAAATGTCTCCAGAAATACTACAAGCAAAAAAAACTGTCCATTCAGCTGCTCTCTCCACGACAGCTAATAGACCAGCGATGGTACAGGGTGCAGTCGCTCCTCATCCTGGTCTGTCTAGATAGGGATCTTGAGTGGAAGCTAGAGGCTGCTGCATTCCAGCTGAATCAGTCAAAATTCGATCCATGGGTGGCCCTGCTTGCACCACCAGACTCAACAAAAGTCTCTTTTTCCTGTCTACTTTTGTTGAAGGAGCTGGGTGGCAAAGCACCCTTCGGTGCTCAGCAGGGACTGCAGCCAATGGGTAACGGCTGTCAGAATACAATAGCTAGTAGGGACGATTCCTCCATCTACACCTTTCGTGTGAATGGGGGAATCAAGTGATTTTCTTTTTTTACATGGACAGCTTAAGTAGAGAAAACACAGAGGTACAGACTCTAAAGTAGCAAAATAACTATGTTTATTTTTACATATACTCGAAAAATGTAGCATTCGCATCTGAAGTGAAGCAGTCGGACCTGGGTCTCACCACCTCAGGTTCTTTTAGGGGGACAAAAATCAGATTCTATAATGTACTGTGGCTTCAGTTATATACTGTGAAGGAGATTTAGCAAAACTGGAGCAGACAAAATCTGGAGCAGTTGTGCATGGCAACCAATCGGCTTCTATCTTTCATTTTTAAATCTTAACTGAACAAACTGAACAGAGAATCTGATTGGTTGTCGTGGACAACTGCTCCAGATTCTGCCTGCTCCAGTTTTGATAAATTCCTCCAATAGTGTTTATCTAGACTGTAAACTATGCCATTGGCATATCTGTTGCTTTTTAAAAACCACACCATCATTGGAGCTAGCAGGTTAGCAGAGGTATTCAAAACTTTAATAAAAATCTGCAGCTATTTTCATTCCCATAGTTTGAAGACAATCTGTCAGATCAGCTCTTGGCAATTAAACCTGGGGCTCTGAAAGGTTGCCATTGCCCAGGTCCTAGAAGCAACACTAGTTCTGGGCAAATCAGACCACTCTAGCGCCACAATACAGTGTTATGTTGCCCTGGAACTTGCACTGCTTCTGGGAATTGTGCTTTGGCAAACTCCAGCACTAAAAGGGAGCCTTGGATTTGGATAGTAACAGTTTTTTCAACAAGGTTCCCTAAACTAGCCTAATATAATAACCTGTCACAAAAAATTTTGAGCAAAGCACCCACTTATAAAGATGAAACTGAATATTTACCTCTCCTGTTGCCCCTTCCTGCTGAATACCATTCCTATTTGGAGGCATGGTCCCCTGAAAAAACCTCCTGCAGTGTTTGATTTCCTGGGTCCCCTGCAGGTTTCACTGGTTCTTTCTGCTGACCTCTACATCACTGCAGCACACAGTAGTGACATCATTACTGAGGTTAGCAGGAGGAGCCAGTGAGAGCTGTGAGATTCATATTACCCAAAGTGTCGGTTTCCCTGCAGACAAAGCTTTTCCAAGAACTTTGACTTGCTTGATAGTGTCTCTTTAGCTGAGCTTCACATAAATCTAATCTTTTTTTCTCTCCTGCAGTGTTGGCAAGGAGCTTGACCGCCACCCTGAGCGTCGTATGAAAGCTGCCTTTGCAGCCTATGAGGAACAAAACTTGCCACGCCTTAAACAAGAAAATCCTAATATGAGGTTATCCCAGCTAAAACAACTTTTGAAGAAGGAATGGATGAAGTCTCCTGAGAACCCTTTGAACCAGCAGCATGCCGCCTACAATGTTTAATAAATGGTCCTAACTGAGAGCTGTAACTTTTCAACTCCTACTCCACATTTTCATTGAGAGGACCATAGCTGGACAAACCTCTCTGGTCAGTCAGAGTAAATGTACGGCTTGTAGGATGCCTTCTGGTCCAGTGGGAAAACATTAGTGCGTGCTGGGGAATGGGTAAGGATATCCAAAATACCATAGCATACACTCTGGAAAAACAAAGGTAAAACGTATAAAAAGAGAGCGTGCCAAATGGTGGACTGGTGAAGAAAGCAAAAAACTGAATAGGAATTTAAGTTGGTAAAATAGCTTTTGACTTTTTTTAAAAATGCTTCGCAATGTTACTTTATTTAATGGCAGGCAGCCATTGGCACCAAAAGAGTAAAAGGAACCAGAGTTATCATTGGCACGTAAAAGCAAAATGAAATAAAAAAAAAAAAGTATTGTATCTGTTTTATTAAACTTCTACTAAATAAACCCGAAAGTAGAATACCGTATAAAACAGTATAGCCACATTGTGTCATAGTTGATTAGTATTATTCTTTCAAACTGTCATGTCATTCCACTTTTTTCTTTTGTAGAAACAATGGAAGTGTGACTAGATCAGCTTTTTTTTTTCCTCTGTTAGCAATGAAAAGTAAGTGGTTAGTACATGACATGGAATTCCTGGATCAAGTCAGCTGTTTATATGACTACATGGTGAATGTTATTCATCAGGGGAATTCCACCCTCTCTACATTACGAGGAATATGGGAGAAATACTTCATAAAGGCTCTCCCCCACAATTTTTATGTTGCAGAGTTTCCCTAAAATAAACATGTTCAACAATATGAGTGTGGTCTTTCCCAACATTTGAAGTGGTTGAGGTCTCTACTGTTCAGCAGCAGGTTCTGGTTTTATTTTTAATATTCCATTACCTTCCAGTATCCCATCTACTAACACCATATACGCTATATTGCCAAAAGTTTTTCGGACACCCCTCCAAATCATTGCATTCAGGTGTTCCAGTCACCTCCATGGCCACAGGTGTATAAAATCAAGCACCTAGGAATGCAGCAAATTTCAGGTGTTCCAATCACCTCCATGGCCACAGGTGTATGAAATCGAGCACCTAGGCATGCAGACTGCTTCTACAAACATTTGTGATAGAATGGGTCGCTCACAGGAGCTCAGTGACTTCAAGCGTGGTACCGTGATAGGTTGCCACCTGTGCAATAAGTCCATCCCTGAAATTTCCTTGCTACTAAATATTCCACGGTCAACTGTTAGTGGTATTATAACAAAGTGGAAGCAACTGGGAACAACAGCAACTCAGCCACAAAGTGGTAGGCCACGTAAAATGACAGAGCGGGGTCAGGAAGCTGTTACTGTAGGGACACTGCCAGAGAAGAGGTGAGAACCATATCGGGGAAGTTTCACTGTCATGTGAGTTAACATTAATCAGTTTGCTTCTCTTTTGTTTTGTGACTTGCTGTGCTGGCTGAAAACACCAGACACTGGAGAAATGATGTTAAGTAATGCATTGTGTAATACACTTTCATAGAAAGAATCTTCTGCAACATTATCAGGGTTACTCACAAAAGGGTGAAGAGTTTGGAGAAGACAGGAGAAGTAAACAATCTAGACCAAAATAGCTGATTTGGAAAGAATCTCCAATTCGGCTCACTTACCAGTTCAGCTATGTTGTCCTAGATTGTTCACTTCTCCTAAGGCCCCATTCACACTGAGCGACATGAAAATCGCGCGATTTCATATGAGCGATATTGAGCGACTTGTCCCTATTGGCCTGTATGCAATCAGGAGCAAAATCGCTCACAAAAAGGGTCATGTAGGAGCGACAAGCTACCAGCGACGAGCTACAAGCGATATTGAGCGACGAGATGTGAACAGCTCCATTGAAATGGATTGGAGAAGCTACATAGAGCGATATCGCGTGGAAATATGAGCGATATCGCTGCAAAAATCGCTCAGTGTGAATGGGGCCTAACTCTTCACCATTTTGTGAATAACCTTGTTAGTATATTTTCTTTCTCACCCTTTTGTGAATAAGCCTGTATGTTTTCCACATACTGGCTGAACAAAGGTCTAAATATTAAATGACAAAGTAGAGAAGGTAAAAATCATTACAAATCCTTACTAACTGTCTTACTGTCTTACTTAACTGGGAGAAATACGAAGCTACCTTTGCTAGAAAATACGTTATTTGGCTGATGTAATGATCAATATAATGATCCTCTCCATCTGCTGGTCATTACTTGCTACTGCAACTCAGGTCTCTGCAGTAGCCCCACTGCAAGGGTTAGGATTAAAGCAGAACTCTGCGGAACATTAAAGTCCAAGTCCACCTTAAACTCATTTTTTTACTTATGGGTGGACACTGGCGGGATGATTTACTTGGGGATTCAACACCTCTCAGTTTCCATATCTGCCTCCTTTAGCTGTGTAGTCTCCTTCCTCCATTTTGAAAGGCCCTAATGTCAATAGCGGAAATCCATTACTGGTAATGAGCTCCTTCAGAATGGTTGTAAATGTTGGTGAACCCAGGGGTAGACACACAGAGGGGAATTTATCAAAACTGGAGCAGCTGTAGATGGCAACCAATCAGCTTCTCTTTCATTTTCAAATCTTAACTGAACAAAATGAAGAGAGAAGCTGATTGGCTGCCATAGGGCAACTACTCCAGATTTTGCCCACTCCAGTTTTGATAAATTCCCCCCACAGTGTTCTCCAGACATTTAAGGAGTAGGTAGTAAATCTGCATCTAATTATATTTCAAACACAACTTTTGTGCGGTCTGTCCATTTAAGAGATACGTTGAACAAGATAAAAATCACAAAGTGTGTATTAGTATTAAGTGAACAAAACACAACTGAGAGGTGAGAAAGCAAAAGGATTCGGATGACTCTGAATATCACTATGACACTGAACCACCGATAGAGCCCTATGTTTTCCATCATCATGCAGCTCAGCAGCAGTATCTTAATACGTTATTCATACGTAACTCATTGTGTCACGTGTTAGTGTGCATAGTCATAAGGCAGCCAATTAACTTGTTTAGGACATCACAATGGACCTAAAAAAATCAAACCTGCACCATTTTTGCAAGCCCAGTGCACCACAACGCACAGTAGGGTGTTGCTCTTTGTTGTGGTGCTCTCACTGCAATGCAGGCGTGTTGAATGTCTGCTGGTTTAGTGCATTAGGGTGCCATTCACAAACGGGCGGGAGTAAAGCCAACAACTGTGTCGTTGCTGTTGGAACAACTTTTGCACTGTGTGTTAGTCCATACATATTATGCTGCATGCTAACATTCATTGCATTAAGGCATACCATTCATTTGAATAGGCTGCCAAACGCACCAAAACAGATACATGCAGTATTTTTTGTAACACAATGCACCACAATACACAATAGTGTATTACTCTGCGCTGAGCCTGGCAATGCAGATGCCTGGGTAAGGTGCATTGAGTTACCATCAAGAAAGAATGACACCGTAGTGCTCCAATGCTCATTTTTAAGCATTACCACTGATCAACAGTGTGAAGTCATGCTTACATTCTTTTGACAGTAATTTCTCCCATGATGATTTTACAGGATAATGCATGGCTACCCTACTGTTGTGGCTTCTCTGCTCTTGGTACATTTGGACATATATTGGTGCATGTTCAAAAGCATGAAACATTTGTGCCCAGGTTTTTCTGGTCACATATAGCGTTAAGCTGGTCATATAGTTTTCCCTCAATTTCTGGCACTTTCCATTCACTTGCAATTGAACATTCAATTGCTAGTACTTGTCAGAAACTAAGGAATATACCACCTGTGATTTCAATAGACCACCAGAATTTGATTGTGAAGTTAAAATTGAGCAATAAATTGACAACTTTAATACATTTTATTAACCCCTTCATGACTGATGCTGGCGACGTACACTGTACGTCGTCAGTCACGAAGGGGTTAAAGGATCAAACTAAAATTGGACAAAAACCTACAGCAATTTCGAGAGCAATCACATTTTTCCACCAGGTTTGACTGGGGCAATTTTAATCTCCTTGCAATCCAAGGTTCAATCGTTCTATCATATTGCCACATATATGATTCGCATTATAGCTAATTTGTTTTTTAACCAAATCCCATACAAAGTGTGACTGAGTAGAAAACCAAATGATAGTACTAATAAACCAAATTCAGTTGCTGACATCTTTTCAATGCAGCAAAGCAGGTTTTGGATCTCAAATACGGTATACATTAATAAATTATGTTATTTGAAATGTTTTTGCAATGCAGAATGATGCTCTGTGCACATTTTTAAATATTTGAGACATCTACATTGACAATTACCTTCCATTCAACTGTGATCTGATGTCGCTGGTAATGTGATCTTATATCTCCTGGATGCTATGGCCCCAGGTTTTTTTTTTATCTCCAAAAAAATTCTTTGTTGTTTTCTTTCTCCACATCTTTACCCTACAAGTATAGTAGTCACACTACCAGCATTACAGCTGCTACACTTAAAGTGACACTAAACTCACAAGTTCAATCTTAAAACTGCATTCAAGTACCCTAACTAACAGAAGTTAATCTGTTAATAATGTCCGTGACGTCACCGGATCCCCGGCGGGACTTCCGGAAGCCGGCGGAGAGGTGAGTGTTTTCATTAGCGATCAAAATAATTTTAATCGATCAAAAAGTTTAACGATTAATCGAGAAATGAATTGTTAATTTCCGCAGCCCTAACAAAAATGTATCTTGTGCATCCCTCAGCTGTTGATCCTCAAATCATCTCTGAATTGGTGCTGACACTGTCCTATCTGGATGGGTGGCTACTTTTGCTCCCCATGGTCCCTGTGTGTTATACTTCAAGGTCACTCCCGTGATTGACTGAGATTGTATTCTAGTAAGGTAGCGAGCTTGGACCGTTGGCTATGTTACAACACACACAAGGACCATGGGGAACAAAAGTAGTCACCCTCCAGAAGGAAGGACGGTGTCAGCACCAATTCAGAGATTATTTGAGGATCTACAGCTCTGTGATACACAAGATACATTTTTGTTAGGGCTGCGGAAATTAACGATTCATTTCTCGATTAATCGTTAAACTTTTTGATCGATTAAAATTATTTTGATCGCTAATGAAAACACTCACCTCTCCGCCGGCTTCCGGAAGTCCCGTCGGGGATCCGGTGACGTCGCAGACATCGACGTCACCGGACTCCTCCCACCTTCCCCAAGTGGCTCTATCGGCTAACGAAGGGAAGGGGGAGGAGTCCGGTGACGTTGATGTCCGTGACGTCACTGGACTCCTCCCCCCTTTGTTAGCCGTCGGAGCCACTTGGGCCGGTGAGTTTGCCCAAGAAACTTTCTGCATGAGCGCCAGCCAAGGCATTGGCCTATATACATACAGCACAGCAATGAAGTAATAAAATGAACTAGGACCACACTAATCCAGCACATTATTATTATGAGTTGCCCCACTCAACTGGCGGTCATATTGAGTGGGGCACGTGAGATTAATAACGTGCTGGATTAGTGTGATCCTAGTTCATTTTATTACTTCATTGCTGTGCTGTATGTATATAGGCCAATGTAGTTGGATCCGTATGTGCGTTATAATTAATCGATTATAAAAAGTTCGATTAATCGAACACGAAAATTTTAATCAGTAACAGCCCTAATTTTTGTTAATAGTTAAGGGACTTGAATGCATTTTTAAGATTTAACTCCTGAGTTTAATGTCACTTTAAGCTGACAATACACTTTAGGATTTTTCTCATTCAGTCCCGTGGGCTGATTTTTAGATTTTTGCCTTTATCCAATTGGGTTGGATCAGCACTTGGACCTGAGTACTTATCATGTGTAACAAATTACCATGGTCCTAAGCACAGTACACCACACCCTAAAGGTGCCCATACACTGCTCGATTCTCGTACGAAATTCCGAAATTCCGCGATCGTACGAGAATCGAACAGTGTGAACGAAGACGTGCGACCGTTTCTACTGTACGGTCGCACGTCTTTTGTCTAAGGAGCATGTTAGAAAACCAGCCGAGAATCGTACGATTTTCGGCTGGTTTGAACAGTGCTCGGGAGACAAATGCCGAACGGGCCGGTGTGCGCACGCGCACACTGCCCGTTCAGCATTGCGGTCATCGGAAGCCCGATGAGTGCGATCTGCCTGTCCAAGATGGGCAGATCGTACGTTTTTTTAATCACTTTACAACCATCGCAAGACTAAGGTCTTGCGATGGTTGTACAGTGTATTGCCACCTTTATGAAAGCGAGAAATTCCAACAACAGTTGCAAGGCTGTTGCTTCTACTATCTGGGTATATAACAATGACCTGTATTACAATTATTACCTTGTATGATGGACCTCATTTTAGCAGCCAAAGGGGTGGCCAGCTGTAGGCGCCTGGGCTTAATCTGTTTTAAGAATCCGTTTATATCTTTATAGTTATTAGTTTAACAATGATATACCATTGAAACGCATGTAATGGAGCTGAAGATGGTATATTGCCTAGCTCACTTTAGTACATACTGTTTTTAGATATCAGTTGAAGCATTCTTGGCTGCCGTTGGCTGCGTTTTTACACTCATGTGGTCCCCCACCTAGACAGGCTATGCCGTCAGCCTCTCGCACTTGAAGATTGGTTTGCATATCTGCATATAATTATCAATGATACCCATACGCATATGTATCCAGATACTTACTTTAATGTTTTATGTGCTTACTTTTTGAAGTCCTCCATTTACCTATGTACTGTATGTCTGTTTCCTGAAGAAGCCTCTTCTCTTGATTGAGATCAAGAGATGCAAACCTCCTACACAATTGTCCAGACACTGCATACTACCGTGTATTAGCACTGAATGTAATTTCAGTGCTTCTGTCACAAATATGAAGAAGAAACTCCAGGCAGAAACATAAATGCATTTTAGTGAATTACATTTCAGACTTCATCGATCTGTTTTTGTCATTTACTGCAGCAACCATTGAGCATGCCTTTTGTTATCCTCTGCTTTCCAGGGCTCACTTTTACTCATTCCCTGTTCATAAGGCAAGTGGTTACTATGCCCCCTCTCTTTACTTGGGGCAAACAGTCATATAACTTCCTCTCAGTAGTTGACGCTCGCTGCAGTGGGAGGATTCATACCGCTTAGACCCCCGGCTTGTCCTGCCCATTCCAGAATTAATAAGTTGACTGACAAGCCATGGGACTCCTGGTCTGTCTCAGCCATTTACATTTGTCTTTCATTTGCCAGTAATAATGCATGATGGGACTTTTAGTTAATTAAGGCTGCACCAAAGAGCAAACAGATTGGACATTGGTGCCTCAGTGATTCCTCCTCCCAGCACCCAGGTATACCTGCACATTTCAGGAAAGATGATGACATCATGGACTTTTATAATTACAATTTTGACGAAAATAGGTAAAAAGAAAATACAAATACTGTATGGTTGCGGCCAAGAAGGCAATACTGACAAATTGGGGTTGATTTACTAACCTTATAAACACACCACGAACATGTATACACCTCTGTAGTGTGTTCCCTCCCAGCATGATCTATTGGTGGAATCTAAACACCTTTGTAGTGTGTACACACCCAGCAGGTGTGTTGTGCAAAGCCCTGCATTAATTGCAAGGTGATGTTGTGTAAATTAGCTCTATGTTGTGTTGCTTGCGTTGATGAATGCAGATGTGTAAATGCATGAGCTAACCATTTTTGTCTAAACTGTGAAGCAGCATTATATATGCATCATGTGCATGATTTTTCCATATATGGCATTAGTGGAAATATGGTTTTAGAGACTTTTTGGTTGATAAATACGTTTTGCTGTGTAAAAATCACACGCACCTAGTGCGTGCGTGTGTTTAGGTTAGTAAATCACCCCCATTGTCTTTCACCCACCCAGGCCCGGCGCTACCGCAAGGCAAGCGGCCGCCTGAGGGTGGTGAAGGGTGAGGGCGGAAAAAACAGGGCATTACTCGCCGCTGCTCTCCCGCACCAAAGGTAAGTGAAGAAGAAAAAAACATTTTTTTAAAAACTACGCAGAGCCCCAAAACCAAATCAAAACAACAAAGCTGAAAGGAACAAAAAAGAGGATGGTGTGCGGAGGAGGGGGAATTGAGGAAGAGGGGAAAGGGACAGCAGCCAAAAATGTAAAATATACAAAAAAAACACAATCACACAAATACCATTCGACCCACAAGCACACTTTTTTATTTACAAAGCCTTTTTCTTTTTTTCTTATTTTACTAAATGCAGCTTACATGCTGATAGGGAGCAGGCCTAGCGCTACAGGGGGTCAGGAAGGGGATCGGGGGGAGGGGGTTCGCAAAAATGCACCTTCGCCTGTGTAGGCAAAAATCCTAGCATCGGTCCTGCACCCACCCCTCCCTCGCTAACATCCCTGAAAACCCTCCTCCATACATTAATGTCATTTGATAAACTAGATGCCCAGCTAAACCCAATTGGTGACCCCAATTGAACACATCGTATCCACTAGACCTTTTTGCTAACCTATCAGTCCCCTCTTGATTCCTCTCCTTCCATTAAGTCGTTAATCGTGTACTCATACCAAGTGTACTGTACTGTGGCTTGATCATTTGCATGGTCTGTTTTCTGAGTTCTTTTTTTTTTTGCTTCTGTTTTGTGGCTGTGGTTATATATACCTTGTTGCCTAAGCCCTCTGTGTTTTATGCCTTGTACATCTGATGTTTTATATTTTTTTCTTTCAATAAAAGATTACATGCAGAAAAAAAAAAACACTCCTTTTTGTTATGGATGGGATGAGTTCAGCTTTAAAGCTGTTTCAAACCTTCATTTTGAAATCTGAAGGGCACATCAGACGCATTGTTTTCCTGCGTTTGATGTGTTTGGAATGAATGTTAAATGTAGGTTAGCAAATTCTCATTTACTTAATTTGGCCAGTACACAAGGACATTCAAAGGCTGCGTTTGACCTGCTTTGCATTGTGCTGTGTTTCTTTGCTACTTCTCTATTATTGGATAGGACGTCAGTCCCTAACAAGTTTAAGGGGCAGGTGGTGGAGACTACAAACCGTGCTAGTCGATCAGGGAAGTGACCAACTCGTAAAGGGCAGGTTAGGTGTCAGCGACACAGGCTTGCCGGATTCCTAGCGGAGGAGATTCATATGATCCGGAGGTGGAGGAGGCCAGGTGTTGGATGGGTGGCCAGGTGGGATGTCCCGTCCCTGACGTTGATAGTCTCCCCTTGGGTCACGTTCCTGACGTTGGCAGTCTCCCCTTTGGGTCACGTTCCTGGCCACCGGGATGTCTCTGTACAAATCTTTGAGGACTTCGGCAATTCCTTCTGTAATGTCCGGGTCTTCCGCAGTTGTAACAGGCTTGTTGGTTTTGTGTGGCTGGTGGCAGCAGTTAGGGTGTGTCAGAGGTCATCATGAGAGGAGCTACCTTCCTACAACTTTGTGATGATTCTATACCCTTTGCCACTAACAGCAAGGTATCAAGGGGCAGCACCCGGTACTCTGGGCGTGATAGGAGGAGCCCTTTCTTGATTGGCTCTCTAAGGCCTGAGACAAAAGCAGAGGACAGCATTTGGGTGTGTGCTTTACTTTGCATGTTAAATCCTAAATCAGTAAACACTTGTGAAAGTCTAGTGTGGAATTTCTCAACAGATTCAGCTTTGTCTTGTGTAATGTCCTGTATGCTAGTGGCTTGGTCTGCCAGGCGATCTCGCGCCCAATGTTGGAGTTGGGCTACGTTGTAATGTCCTGTATGCTAGTGGCTTGGTCTGCCAGGCGATCTCGCGCCCAATGTTGCAGTTGGGCTACGAATTCGCACCCCGAGTCATATGTGTTATCAGCGGGTATCCTGTCCTCACTGAAACACCTTTCCATCACCGGCCAGTAGGCATCCCCTGCCCTTATTTCACATAGGCTCACCAAATCTCGCCAAGAAGCGACATGCGTTTTCTGGATTTGGGCTATCTTTCTGTAAAATGGCATAGGCTGTCTCTCAGGATCTGGTAGAATGTTCACAAGGGAAGAGGCTTGGCTAGGGGTGAATGTTATATACATTAAAGGCGCCCCCTGGGCTGCAATGATGCCCATCGGCACAAGGGGTGGATTATCAGGTTGCTGCAACAGTTCATGCAATGGGTGCTGCAACAGTTCATGCAAAGGTTGCAGCAATGGTTGCTGGGGTGGGGCATATTGCACGGTGTCACGTGAATCACCAACGGGTGATGTTCCAGGTGTTCCAGACAGGTCTACTGAGGATTCATCGGCAGGTGGGGTATATTTGGGCATTGTAAGCCAGCCGTGGGAGTAGCCAGTCCTGGGAGGTGGTGACTACCTGGGGTTGCCACACCTGAGAGCGGGTGGGTGAACAGGTGCGATGTGCCCCCTAACATTATGGTGGGGGCAGAGATCGGAAGGGGATGTCTAAGGGGGAGGTGAAGCTGATTCCACCTCGGCGCCAAGGCTGGATTTGGCGTCAAATCCCCTATCCTAGGGGGAGGGACATTCAAAGAGATGTTAGGTTTCTGGGCTCGAGCCCCAAGATCATCATCTGAGTCACCAGCTGCCTCCTCTCCCTCTTCTTCCCTGATGGCGGATTCCTCTATCATCATTAGTGGGGTGCCCTGAACCACCCTGAAATATGCTCCAGACTGGTCTATTACAGGATACAGGGGGATGGGCACTGGGGCTGATGACTCGGGTCCTTCAGTACATGACTTGGGTGCCTTAAAATGGCCGCCACCGGAAGGTGTCATTGAGATTCTGGGTGGAGTGAAAGCAGCAAACTGGCTGCCGGCTGGGGGTGGGAGTGGAGCACTTGGAGTGGGATGGTCAGATAATGAGGAAGTTGCTGGAGGAGACGAAGGGGAAGTAGCAACCGAGCCGCCATGTCTTGGTCTGGTCTCTGGTTTGTGATATACATATACAATGTATCCATCCAATTTTACGTGACGGTTTTATGAAGCTGTCTTGGACTCGGGGGTCTGGCAATCCTCTAACCGTCACCTGACCTCTCTTGGACTACTCTCCAATATATAACGTCGTCCGGAGAGAAAGAAAGAAAGAAAGAAAGTGGAAGAGAGAGAGAGAAATGTCTTCAGTCACAGTCTTCCCTTTTCTGATCAGCACAACAGATGTTAAAATCTGCAGATTTCACTTGTGGTTAGAATTTCACTGACAGTTCCTCTTTTTTACGTATGACTCCTGCCAAAGCAGGGGGGCCTCTGCTCGCTTATCATTGGTTAGATCCATTTATGCATAACTTCCTGCCAAGATGTTTATAGATGTTTATATATTTCGTCTTGGGTGTGTTGTCTGAATAGGAGGCGCCAACTTGGTTCCTATTTCTACTGCGTACTTCGGATCGGGGGGGGTGTGCTTAGCACCAATTTCTGAGCAAGGTTTTGAGGAAGGCAAACGAGCAAAAAGCAAATTAACATATATATTACAATTGTCTATTGAGATAGGCATTTTGTCATAATTGTACTTAACCACTTCCATTACACCGTCATCTACGTCGGGATCTGCTCCGGCTGCGGCGTCTCAGTATACCACGAGCTGTAGCTCGCGGTATACTGAACCTAGGGTGACGGGAGGACGCTAGTTTGTGTCCTCCCGTTACCCTAAGGAGAACTATGGGGAAAAACACTGACCCCATAGTTCTCCTTTAAGGTGCATTTGAACTGCAGGCAAAACAGGTCAAATGTAGCAGTTTTTTTCATTTCAATGCAGCTGCATGCACCCTGAATCCAAATACATTTCGGGTGCACCAAAACTAAAGGTGTGCAAAGTCTTACAGCTTGTCTGACACACTCCCTGCTATCCCTGCTCTCTTTGCAGTCAGTAAAACTTATGCTCCCTGTTGATTGGAGAGCTCTTGCTCTTATTCAGTAGGGGGTGTGTTTGACCTCTGCAGGGAGAACACTGCTTCCACATGGAAGGGAACAGTTCTTCTCTGCAGCAGGCAGCCAGGGGACAGCCTTTCTTACTCAGTCTGTGAATACTGCTAAAGAAAACTGTTTTGATTAAACCGGAATGCATTAAGCTGATTAAAACAAAAAATGTAATTTCTCCACAGTGCCTATAGCTACAGAAGTCAGGTCAGATTGAGCCTGATGAAGGGACCCTGTATGGCCCCAAAACACTGCCATTCTTGTGACAATATGTCCATGCGTCAATAAAAGTTATTTATTTTGATATATTTCTCCTGTGTGCTGGTGACATCCTGCTTCTTCATTTTTTTTTGCAAAAAGCCACACTTGGGATTTTGTTTTACAATTGGTGCATTAATCACATCTTTCTTTTTAAACCCTCTAAATTGAACTGTTATCGAGCCTTTTTGGGTGCTGAAAATTTGGCGCACTGATAATAGCTTACTTGGCACACAGTATGTGGTCAGGATGCCTATAAAATTCAGTATAACGTTTTTCACCTCAAAAATATGTATTTTCTAGTGGTTTTCCAGGTTGTCATCCACAATTAATCAGAATTAATCAGAAATTATACCATCAGAGCAAAAATCCACAGGCAATTATAGGAGACCGCAATCCACTTTGGAATAGGAAAAATAATAATAACAAATAGCATTATTTCTAGCTAGGATCAAACACTTCTCATAGCTTAGCATATTATGCTGGCAGGCTGCTACAAAGCAGCATACATCTGCCGTAGAAAGCACATTCATGTGATTTGGTATAAAATATGAACATTTGGTTAAAAAAAAAAAAAAAAGCCCAACAAAATTGGAATCCCCCCGCCATGCAGTGCTTAACCCTGAACACTTCTAATTCGGTCATTTGCATCTTTGTAGATTTTTTGCTGCCTGTCCTGATCACTGTGGACCTTTCCCATATCAGTGCCCTTCCTCTTTGCTGCTGGTGGTGCAAGAGATAATCAGTTTTACAAAGCTTTATTGACAAAACACCTGACAACCTTTGGCGTGCATGCTGTCAGAGGGAAGATAGCCAATTGCCATGGCAACTATGGAGCCTGAGCTCAGTCTTTGATGTGGAAAAAAAAGGCAGCAGTGCGAGGGAGGGGGAGAGAGAGGGGATTCCCTGAGTCTGTGGGGGGAGGAAGGAAACCTGCTTCGTTATTAACTCTGTCGCTGCTGGCTCAAGGCTATTTCCCATTATTAAAGCCTGGTAATAAATAATGATTTCACAGTAAACATGTTAACCCATTGTGCTTTAGTCTATCTGTCCTATGTTGTGTTCTCAGTTAGCATATAAATGCAGCCTCTTGTATGTCTTTCCTTGTCTCTCTCATGTCATGTGTTCACCTCTCTCCACTGTATCCATCTCTCCTTCACCACTCAAATTTGTCTCGGAATGTTTTTTCATTTACCTCTTTCAAAATAACTGCCATGATCTCATTGAATTCCTCTTTATCTACTCTCTGATCTCTTTTTCTGTCTCAGCCCCCCAAACCTTCATTGTCATGCCTTTTTACTTATCACACCATCTACATGTCTCTTCCAGTCATTGCTTACTCTTTATTTGTCACTATCTCTCTCCCTCCCATCTCTATACATTCTATACCTCACTTCCCTATGCTATTCTCATTCTTTCATGACATCAATGACACACCTTGCATTTGTATTTCCAGAGCTTAGAGTGGACATTTCGCTTGTCATACTGTGATATACTGTGATATATATATATATATATATGTGTGTGTGTGTGTGTGTGTATATATATATATATATATATATATATATA
>NW_017306451.1:619434-624748 GCF_000935625.1 Nanorana parkeri | reverse complement strand
TATGTATGTATATATATATATATATATACACTACTTTATTTTTGTTGTCGCTGTTCTTCCGATTCTCTAGCTTTCAAGAACACAAACCTGCGTATTTACCTTTGGTTTAATAAAATCCCACACTTACAACAGCAAAAATGAACGCCAAATATCTATCAGTTATCAGACATAACTTACCCATAGACAGTAGATGATGGTCTGACATTTACAACATAGTACATGAAAAGACAAATACCCTAAATTAGAGGCATTTAACCGTTAACGCCTATATATTACCGTACACTTCTTGTGCCAGCCATTAACTTGGGGGGCATAGGATAGAAAATTGAATCTTGTTCATAATCTTTTCCTAAATATAACATTTGCTGAGGGCTATACTGTCTCAAAGACATCTTGATCATCACTACCATGCTTGTAATTTTGAAAGGATCAACTGACAAATTATGTAATCTCTGTGAATACTCTGTGATTTAACTGTTTAACAGTTTAAAGGTTTCTTTTTAATTATTAGTACACATATACTAAATATAGTAAACATATACTATTTCACTTACAAGAAAGAATATAGATTGTTTGAGTTAATTCATAAACAGAAAATTCCTAACCTGCGATATGTGTGGATCTTCTTTCCTCCTGCTGCTGCCTGCCTGGTTGTTCCTTTATCGCTGGTAATTTATATAGTCTCTGTTTTTATCTCCTAAAAGCTGTTTATCAATCCTTGTATTTTATCTATGCAAATCTTATTTGTCTAATCACTTTTGGAAATCCTGCCTAGATTAATCTGTTTATTACATGGGTTTATAAATTAGTGGGGATAGGTCACTTGTTATGTGCTTTTTTTTATAAATTGATTTGAATCATGTCTTTATAGACTCATGTTTCCTCTTTGTGTACGTAAATATTCCTTTGGGGATCGTCTATGTTATACTGTATTAAGGTACTATATTGATGTATAATTAATGTATTGCTGTACGATATTGTTTTGTTCTCTCTCTCTCACTCTCTCTCTCTCTCTCTCTCTCTTGGGAGCATTCCTAATTGTTTATAGATTTATGGATTGTACTTTATTTGTATTCATATTCATTGCGTGGTGGATTTATTTATTTCCATAAGTGTTTGTGAAGGTTATCATTTATCCAGGCCATGGTATAGCAAGTATTAATTAGTCCCATCCAACTGGGGTTGTTCTGCATTGTTGAAGACACTTCGGAGCTTCTACAAGCCAGTTCTACAGTTTTGGTGAGTGTCATGAAGATACCCCAGCATTTATATTCACACAGGTAGCTTATACACTTTAATCCAATCAATATGGAAATTGTGTTGTTTTTTTCCTGACACTTATCAGAAGTGGCTTGGGTAAGTTACCAAACGTCCTTAGCATTACAGAACAAGTCTGGTTGAATGTGACTAACTACTACTAGCTACTTACATAAATGTTTTGCATTTATGTTCTCATCAGATTTTATATAATTGTTTGTGTAATAGATTTGTGAATTATATTTTGCAATATAATATGTATTGCTAACAATGTATGTATATCTTTATATTTATTGCATAGTATTTATTATTAATTTATGGGATTATGTGATAGACTTGAGGCGGAGGCACTACAAGCCCCAGTGAAGGATCTATTTTGTTTACATCCATGAGTATAAGATTCTTCTGCATGGAAGTTCTAGTATAAGAGCTTTTCGGTAAATGTTTTTATGGGTTAGGGTTATGTTATTAAAAGAGTGATTGCATAGGTTAGAAGAAAGGAAAGTACCCATACAATTAGCAACTATCTTTCCTAAATTGATAAAAGGTCAAATCTGGTTACAATTTTGCCAATGATGCCAAGATCACTTGTAATTAGCCTGCTCGGCCGTCCTCCCCCGCCGCCTACCTCCTCCATGGTCCACCCCCACCTTCGGCTACCTTTCTCCTTGGTGGCTGCCTCTCTCCCCTGCCACCGCACTCCATGGTCTGCCCCCACCTCCGGCTACATTTCTTCTCGCTGGCTGCCTCTCTCCCTGCCATGGTTTTCGTGGTCCCCCGCCCTTCTGGGGGACCCGGGACCACGGCAAGGTAGTTCAGGATGGAGAGCAGGGAGCAGGGCTGAGAATGTCCTTCTCCACTCTGCTCCTTGTAAACACTGAAAGGGTTATTCACAAAAGGGTGAAGAGTTTGGAGAAGGCAGGAGAAGTGAACAATCTAGGACAACATAGCTGAACTGGAAAGTGAGCTGAATGGGAGAATTTTTTCAAATCAGGGGCAAATGTGGGGCTGGTAAGAAGCTTTCTTCCAAACTTGGATTTACATACGCTTTAAATAGCCTTATTTGTATAAAGTTATATACGTTACCCACATACACTGACAGTCCTCAGATGTTTGGGTAAATAGAGATCAGGAAGGTTAAACATGTGCAACTAAAACCACTGTAAATAACCCTAATAGTGTAATTTTTATTTTTTTTGCAGGTTGGCTGGGTAGTGTGCTGGAAAATGTTTTTTTGTATTATGTAAGGCCTTTCCATGTGCACACCTTTTTAATCTGTTTATGAATTAATGAGTGTGTTTGCCATTGTTTCACTTATTGGATTTGGCAAGGGGACACACTGGGGACTGAACCTGCACCCAATTTATCCTTTGCTATATATGCTCCAGGATGGAGGCTCTCGTAGATTAGAGTTAGGACCACACTACACAGAGAGACCTTGACAAGGCAATGTAACTTCCACATATTTTACAAAAGTTGTGCAACTTAAACCCTAAAAAAATGGTGTGCTGGGAAATGTTTGCTTTTGTATTTTGTAAGGCCTTTCCTCACTGCACCTTACTTTAAAACTGATTATGAATCGATGAGTGCGTTTGCCATTTCTTTCACTCAAACTTGGTTAATCACTATTTTCCTTTACAACCTGGCACCTCACCTCTGCCAAGGCTAATTATGAATGCTCAGCCAAGTCCAACATTTGTTTGTGGTTAAGGGCTGTCAAATCCTACTTGCCCACCCAACAGCCCCCAATTGTCTTTGGACACCCTTAAAGCATATCTAAACCCCCCAAAAAATGCAATAAGTTGCAGCTCACCAGTACTTAGATAAGGTGGCTGCATTTTTAGGCTTTTTTTCCCTTTTTTTTCTCTGACAATGTTGTGAAAAACGCATTCCACGATGCTGCCCCCACTGCTCCACTTTATCTATGGAGGGAGCTATGGTTGCCACCTACGCTGGATTTTAAACCTGTCCACCTTTGTTTATCGCAATTGCATGGCTGGTATTTTACAGAAGAAGGGTAACGTTGTTTTATGCTTCCAGTTGCACAGGAAGTGACAAAGATACTGCATTTCTGGCAAGATCCACAGGTATGTTCTGTAATGGCTGAAAACTTTCTAAGCCTGAAAAAAAAACCCAAATGCAGCCACCACAACTATGCAAGCAAGCAGCAATATATTAAATTCCTGTTTTGGGGTTTAGCTATGTATATACATACTATACTGTTAGTATACTATTTCTTGCACTGTAGGTCACTAGAGTTTATGGCATGCAACCCTGCATCTGAAATAAGATGGCCATACACTTTAAAAAGGTGACTGATCATTCAAGTAACATCCTTCTGTCTTTACACTAAGGGCACAGAGGCTCTAGAGAGGGGAAAGGAAGAAAAGAAGCTTATAAAGGAGTAATGATAGCAATCAGAACAGGCTTTCTTTTGCTATCCATGATAGTGGTTGGCTGGCTGTGTCTATAGGCTTCCACAGACACATAACGATAATGGTTGTTGGATCTGGTCCACAAATGTCTCATGTTTATGGTTTCTCATAAAAACAGCCAGCCGGAAACTGAAAACCTGTTCTGACCTCTAAGGATACCTTCATTTTGCTGCACCCAAACAAAAATAATAATCTAAAATAACTCATTAAGATGCCTTTGTGCAAAAGCTGGACAGTATATGCCTTATAGTCTGACTTAATAAATGCAAACACTTGTACGCCAGTCCACTTGTAGCTGCAAAGGTAATTTTCTAGTGTAGCCCACATCACCTTTTGTGAGGTGGCTACTAGAAATTTAGTGATTGCCAGGGCTGTAGTAAGTCTGGCTGGATTATACTCAGCATTTATCTGGTTAATTCCAGGTGTTCTGGCATTGATTGTACTCGCTGAGAGGAGAGTGACTCTGCTGCAGTGTGGGACAACCAATGAGGGACACTGTGAGCGTGTGTCCATCGTACTAGCCAATCACTGGGGCTCTGATAGCCAGTGCTCTCAGGGGTGGGAACACCTGAGTGTGGAAAATGCTCTGTTAGGCCTCAAGTCTAGAGGAGGAGATCCAGGGAAACTGATGGCTGCTGGAGGTGCCTGGAATATAGAAGACCTCAGGAGCAAGTCTAGTGTCTCTCCTACTGAGGATTTGTGCCAATACCTGCCCATCTGCTGCTCAAATATTTAGTGTCAACCGTGCTTCAAGCGAAATACTAAAAGAGACTGGTAAATCTGGGTCTGTTGTACCCTGGATGTCTAGGCCCCTATACCCACTCTCCCAGTGTATGTATGTTAAAAAAAGTTTTTCAGCATCATATCTTTGGCCTGGATTTTAGCTCTGTTGGTCACTAGAAGAGGGAAGTTAATGCTAATGAGGCAGCTGGTTGCTAAAATCCCTAGACAGGCTATGGGTGACCTGGGTTATTCTTTCGGCTCCTTCGGGGTGAGTGCTAGCATTCTTATCAGATATATGGGTGTCACAATTCTCAACTTACCTGTATCTATGGCAGGGGTCCTCACACTTGCAGCATGTCAGTACTTGGCACTCTTATCAGTGACTTGTGTCCTATAACTTCCCCGCATGAAAATAGTGAGGCCTCTTGCACATGTCTCATGGCATCCTTACATCAAAATGGCAGCACTGAAGTGCTTCTTGTTATAGACAGGAATTCCATCCCTTCTGCAACACCTCTTGACATCACTTCTTGTTTGATCACTATAAAGCTGGAAGGTTCCAGAGAGAGAATGCTCGGTTGTTTCAGAGCTATCCATAGTGTGTTCCAGTTGCTAGCCATGTGAGGCTATTTACCTGACCTGTGCTATGTTTATCAACTTTGATCCTTTGCTGCCTGCCCTGACCTTATTCTTTGTTTGACTATGATTATTTGATTTACCCTTTTGTACCACGTATTTGGAATCCGTGCCTCATTCATCTCTTGAGTACGCTATCCCAAGGTGTGCTCCCCTGCTACTGGGCTCTTCATATCCAATTACTGACAATGGGAGATGCCTCAATGTACTACTGCACCTACTTTTGATGGTCTTGTATGGGTACATTGTGCAATAAATATATA
>NW_017306451.1:611375-619200 GCF_000935625.1 Nanorana parkeri | reverse complement strand
ATATATATATCTGTATGAATTATTCTAAAAGAGCACTGGTTATGTTAACTGTCATGCCTTTTCTGCCAATATATCAATTTTCCATCTCTATCTCTGTTCTTTTATTCCCTATCCATGCTTTTCTATTTTTTGCTCCTCTGGTCTTTATTTTTGTCACTTTCAATCTACTTTTAGTTTCAGTCCTCTACTTATCAGTGTTATTCTCATCGTCTTGCTGCCTACTCTCTCAACATTCCTTGCCTCTCACCTCTACGATTAGAATTCCATGGCTTGGCATAGCTGCCTTTTATTTTCTTCTTTCTCCGTTTGCACATTTCAGGTTATCTATTCCCTGCCACACAGCATAGTCACAGTTGACTGCCTTAATTCCTAATAACAGGTAGGGATAAAATGGATATTACCAAGGTCATGCCGAGCTGGGTGTGACCAATATGCTCCATTTGGCAGACTGAGCCAATTGGCAGTGATCTAGTTAAGATTTTATTTTTCTGCCAGTCACCTCAGTACGTAATTTAGTCTCTGACACATAAGGATAAGACATTGGCTCTGTGCTCCCTCTTAGCACACTAGAGGTTCAGCACACAAATAGAGACAGCAGCTAAATTAATGGAGCAGTGATTCCTCTGAGAAAAACAAGTGCAGCTTTCAAAGGTATAGCATTCTGGCCGTTTATTTCATACAGGAATTTATCATTATAAATAAATTATAATCATTGATATAGTATTTATGGACAAATGCCATCTTGGTTTTTAAAAACTGACAATACCAAATCCTTGTGTGCATAGGGTTAACCTGGTCATAATACTTATAGAAAGCTTGCAAACACAACCTAAGCTGGAATACGAAGTTGCTTTGTTTTTAAGTTTAAAAAAAAAAATGAATACATTATATAAAACGACCGTATCACTGTGACAAACACATCTAAAATAATTGGTCTGTACAACATTTAAATTAGTTAATGTAGTGTGGTGAGCACTAATGTCCAGTTGCAAACAATCTGATATACAATATTAATTTTAAAGCTGCCTTGTGGGTGGGTTGAAGCTGAATTCTGTGTCTTGTATGCAACAATAATACATTATATATATATATATATATATATATACTGTATATATATATTTTTTAATTATTTTTTTATTTATACAAATTAATATTTAATACAGGGTGTACTTATGACACTGGTTTTGTAGAGCATTTGGGGTTTTCTAAAGAGAAAATGCAATACTAGTTCTTACGGTACAAGCCTAACAGAGCAGGGAGAGTGGGGATAAGTCACTTTTCTGACTAGGTACGACTTATAAGGATTGCTTCAGTTGGTCAGGTCTAGGTTCAGCAATGTTATGTGCACAAAAAAATGAGGTCAGCTGCCTACCTGAATATACTGAATTACCAGGTTTTTCCATCAATGGAGTTTTTCTTCCCTGATGGCATATTAGGCATATTCCAAGATGACAATCTGTGAGAGAGTGGTTCAGGGAGCATGAGACATCGTTGTCACACATGGATTGGCCACCACAGAGTTCAGACCTTAACCCCATTGAGAATCTTTGGGATGCACTAGAGGAGACTTTATGCAGTGGTCTGACTCTCTCATCATCACTACAAGATATTGGTGAAAAATAAATGCAACTATAGATGCAAATAAATGTTGTGGCATTGTATAAGCTTATCAAAATTATACCATGGGGAACGCTTGCCATAATCATAGCTAAAATCGGTCCAGCGAAATATTAGAGCATGTGACTTTGTTGGGGTCAGGCAGTTTATATGGAAGCTGTTTTTTTTCCTGTAAAGGATTTTTATTTCTCTCTATTCAGTTCTTGCTCCTTGGACTGCAGCACACCTAATTGGCTCCTTGTGCTGCTTCTTAATCCCTTTCTGAGTTCTGTTGTACAGGGGATAGCACAATGCTAAAACCAGGTCAAACTCAGGTACTTAAACTGCTGCATTTAAAAAAATAATTTCATAATGTGTTAATCAAAACAGAGATCAGCATTATTTTGCAGATTTAACCATTAAGCTTTTAAAGTGATCGTTTAACTTATTTATCTTTTGCAGAGAAAGATAGCAAACAAACTATTTGTGGTTTTTTAAAGTGCACAAATCCCAGCAATAATACATTATATAAAACGCAATGCAGAATACAGATTCGTGGGACGTTCACGGACGTATCGGGCCGTTCCCGGGAAGGACAGGCTGCTGCGTGTGATTTGTAGGCAGCAGTCTGTTCTTCTCTATTGGAGGACGCGGCCGTACGCTCAACTGAACTGCACATTTGAACGGGTGCGGATGTCCATACTAATATGCAGACAGGATGGATCCTATCTGCATCCGAGCACGGACACCTGCACCCGCACGGATGTGTATGGGCCAACTCTAAGCAGTGTGAATGAGGCCTTAGTGTTGCAGGGAAGCCGGGGTCTCAGATGGGCTGTAAAGGATCTCTGGTGGGCTCTGCAGGGTGTCAGGCTGAGACCACCATAGACCCTGCACATTCCACCATAGATCTTGCACTGCCCACCTGAGTCCCTGCAATCCCCACCAGAGACCCCCCCAGAGCCCACCATAGACCTTGCACAGAGACTCTAAGGTGGGCTGTGTAGGATATATGATGGGCTGTGTAGGGTCCCTTTCCCTGCACACATGCTGTTCCTCTTACCTGCAGCTCCCCAGCCTGCTTTCAGGACATGCCTCTTCTTCCTCCAGCCACCGAAGCATCTTGCTGGAGCCTCCGCTGGCCGAGGACGCGTCTCCCATGGTCCCATCTTCTGTGCCCCATATCATCCTGTGCCTCCATGTTATCCTGTGTCTTCCTGTGTCTTCATGCCATCCTGTGCCCTCATGTCATCCTGTGCCCCATATCATCCTGTGCCTCCATGTTATCCTGTGTCTTCCTGTGTCTTCATGCCATCCTGTGCCCTCATGTCATCCTGTGCCCCATATCATCCTGTGCCTCCATGTTATCCTGTGTCTTCCTGTGTCTTCATGCCATCCTGTGCCCTCATGTCATCCTGTGCCCCATATCATCCTGTGCCTCCATGTTATCCTGTTTCTTCATGTCATCCTGTGTCTTATCAAGAACGAGTCAGTGAGACTGTCACTGAGACTGCACAGGTCAGCGCCGCTGCGGCCAGCGGGGACTCGTCCTTCAGATGCCGCCCGCAGCGGCAGCCCACACTGGTCTTGATCGGACGGCCGGGGCCGGACTTATGCCGGGCGGCCGACTGTCAATTTTCTGCCCTGTTCCCTGGCGCCGTAAGGCAAGTGCCCATGTTGCCTTGCGCTAGCGCCGGCCCTGGGTGCAGCAGATAAGCTTCATCAGCTTCTTTGGGGGTCCCTAGGAGACATTAGATCCTTTATGTCTCGCTAAAGAGGACCTGTCACTGTATACTTGCTGTGATAGAAATAAAGTTAAGTGTAAAAAAAAAAAAGGTTTAAAAAAATTAAAGTCACATATAAAAAAACAAAACAAAAAAAATCCCCTGGCCCCATGTACACACACATAAAAATGCAAACCCACGTAGGGTGCTCCTATGTGCGTAAACGATTGCGCTGCACATGTTACATATGACCATGAATGTTGGAGTGTGAGCAGTAATTCTAGGGCCATCAAACACTGTTAACACTACACTTATGAGCTGTAAAAGCTTTTAAAGTGTCGTCTATGGTCAATTTAGGGTATTGTAGTTTTTTGCGATTTCACAGGCAATTTTTAGGCTTCACATGTTTGGTGTCTATTTACCCCACGTGACCCCGTCTTTTATATTATAACAAAGAATATGGTTTATATAGTAAAATAAAAACCCAATGGTCATGAAATACCACCAAAAGAAAGCTCTATCTGCCCGGAAAAAAAAAGATATAAAATTAATTTCGGTACGGAATTGCATGACGGAATAAATGTCAGTCAAAGTACTGTAGTGCTGAATACTGAAAAATGGCCTGGATAGGAAGGGGGTTTAACACCCCGGTCATCAAGTGGTTAAACAAAGACCTACGCTGGCTACAGAGAATCATTGGACAATTACAATAAGGGATCTGTTTGTCCTTTAAATGATTGGCAAGACAAGCAAAAAATGTAATCCTAACTTACATAACATTCTTTAACACATTGTTTATTTAGGGATGTTATAAGAACAACAACAAAAAAGGGAAGAAAATGACTAAAAAATTGAATAGAATTCAAAAACATCCAACCTAATATACGATGGAATGCATATTTTTCTGCTGTAATAAAACATAATGCATTCTTGCATTGATACCATAAAGATGATTGTGAATGATTGTGGAGTTTACAACATTTCTGCGACACATGAAATATATTATGTACACACATATTTTTTTGTGTCTTTTGTTTTTGGTGTTTTCCTATTTTGCACTCTACTACTCTTTACGCCTCACCTGCTCTTCTATTCCCTCCCTGCATCCCCCCCATTCTCTCCCCCTCTTCTCTGCTAGCTAGGTATTTCCTCGCTGTCTCTTGGTTTCATGTGGAGGAAAATTGATGCTAAAAATAGTCTGTTGTGATGTATTTGATTGGGGACTGGGAAATCAGACCTTCTGGGGATCCCAGGCAGAGAAGCACAGCACTGCATACGCTGAACAAGAGAGGGTGCTAAAATCACTACTGTCGCTTTTAATAAGGGTTGCAGGGGGGGAAAAAAACAAGATTTTGTTTCAAATATTTCTCCTTCAAGGACCCGTTCCAATGGGTGCTTTCAATGCAGTGTGTCATTTCTAATGAAGAACTGCATCCTAAATTTAAAGGGAGACTGTAGACTTTTTACATTTGTTACATATATATGTGCATGTGATTAGCAAAATGGAAGTAATCTAATCAGCAAGTGTTAATGGTTTCTATGTATAATTTATAAATACCTGTGCTCATGGGGGAAGCAATATTTTATTATTACAGGTTAGGTTTCCTGTTTAGCAGCACTGCACCATGGACCTCACTTACAGCGTAATGCAGAATTCCAAGCATTTTTTTTCTTAACCCTTGCAGTGGGGCTACCCCTGCACTGCATTGGTTAATTGCTTGTTTTTGTGCTGAAAATAAAAGCTATATACCCCCGAACCTGCAGAGCTGGCTGGCTGCTACTCCGGTCCCTGAAGCCTCTCTCCTGATCCACTGCACCGATGGTATGTCCCTCGGCATCCTTACGTCCTATACACAGTGTATTGGCCATGATATTTCGAGGATCCTTAGGGTCCCCACACACCTTACGATTATCGTACGATAATCGCGGGAAATCCCGCGATCGTACGATGATCGTAAGGTGTGTGGAAGCCGTGCGACCTCTACTACTGTAAGGTCGCACGACTTTAAACTTACGGACATGTTCGAAAACCCGCCGAGCATCGTACGATGTTCGGCGGGTTTGTGGCATGTCCGGACGATAACAGCCGTACGGGCCGGTGTGCGCAAGCGCACACTGCCCGTTCGGCATTGCGGTCATCGGAAGCCCGCCCCTCAGGGGGCGTGGCTTGCGATCATCGCAAGTACGATCCGCCTATGCAACATAGGCAGATCGTACGTTTTTTTAAGTACCTTACAACTATCGCAAGACAGAAGTCTTGCGATGGTTGTAAGGTGTGTGCCCAGCCTAAGACTGCTGCAGCGGGGGGAGAGAGAGGCTCCCAGTACTGGTCTGACAGCAAGCAGTCTCCAAGGATCTGTTGAGTAGTATAACATTTTTTTTAGTACTTAGACAAACACAAGCACTTAACCCTTGCAGTGAGGGGGTAGTCCCACTGCAATTGTTAAGAACATTTTTGCTCAGATTTCTACTTTAACTCAAGACAAACAGCTAATCACACAGATAAAATACATATATGGAAGCTTTTGTTATCTGCCAAAAGGATTTGTTATCCTGTCCATCCAGTTCTGAGATTTAGACACCTTTGTCGTTGTCTGCTTTTTCTTTGCTTATGTGAAAGCATATCTACACGCCAAACCATCATTTTCTTTGTTGGGAGGAGCTAAGACGTAATGATGTAATAATGAATACAGAGCTGTTTTAATATGTGTCTTTTATATGTGCCTTTACTGAAGTTTGGCTTTAATGAAATGAGGGGAAGTACACCTGTTTGCATTTTAAATAACCGGCTACGTGCATGAAATAAAAAACAGCTTATTCACATGTATAGATATTTGACATGAACACATTCACTTCTCGTCATATCCATTAATGCAGAAGGTTGAGAGTGTGAACATTTAAATTGACCAAGATTTTTTGATTAGTCATTGTTTTCATAGCGTTAACTGCATTTTCCTATACTGAAAACACACAAAAAATGTAGCCTGATATAAATAGTCTCTTAGAGGCTGATTCACTGAAGGATTCTAAACAAAAGCTTTTTTTAATGGGCAGAACTCATTATTTTACCCAACTAACATTTTCATTTGTACCCATGAAGATTTGAGGGCTGTTACCGTGCATGCTTGCTGATCTCTTAAAATGAATACCTCCCATAATGTGCTGTCAGTGGGTGGTGTATTGTCTGCCCTCACCATTCACAGTGATATTTTAAGAAGCAAGAGTGATTTCTACTTTTTAATTCTTACACATTAGCATCAGGGCCTGTTTACACCACCCCTATGGGGTAAAGAGTGATAACATGCCAAGTACGCTATGGTGCATTGCATTGTGGCAAACAAAAATAAAATAGGAGCTGCTACAGGAGTTTTTACATTGCTACATGCCCCCCAGTGCAGTGCCCACTCCCCATATCCTTTGTTGATGATCCCTTGCCTATTAGCCTTGAAAATGGAGAGAAATTATTTTTCAGATTTGCTCCCCTATAGGTTAAATTCATTATTTTCAAGTTTTACAATAGGTTTGAGGAACAGCGCACTAAGTAAACCCAAGTGCATATGCTCCTCACTAGTACAAGAACTATCACCAATAGTTTAAACATTTTAATCTATATAACTGGCAAAAAAAAAGGAAAACAAGGGCATATAACTAAAAGCTGTAGTGAGAAACATTTTTAAGAGCAAAGATAATGTGCAGGTGGCAGTAACTAGTAATAAAACACATTTAAACTTTTAGGAGTTTAGAGCAGCCCTCACAATGAGAAATCATTTTTGACTGGGTATTATAAGTCAGTGCACATTAATTTGTTGAATTATTGTCATGATTGCCTAGTATACGTCTGCACTTCCATACAGAATTATGTTTTCTTATCGTCTTTTGACATCATGTGTTGGTCTCAACAATGGCTGCCCAGTAAAGTATACACACCTATCAGTAAAAGAAACATCACATTCTAAATTATTATTATAATTATTTTTTTTTGAAATTTTGTTTTGTCATTACATGGCACACCTGATATGTGACTTTAAAGCAACAATTTAATAAACACAACAAATTACACCTAACCAGTATTATGCACAGAAATGGCTTTGGTACTACAGATTTCCATTTTTTTCTACAGCATGTGATACTTGTGGATGGAGCCATATGAGTTGCTGTGACAGTGTGCAATAAATCAATCCCGCAAAATGGGACTTATATTTATGCGATCTCTATCTGCTCTATCGCCTTCCTCCTGCTTCTGTCTTGTAGCCTTGGCAGCTGCTCCTCTTGCTGCTCCGCAGATGGAAGGTGAGGGATCAGTGAATTATTTAGGTGTCCCAACAGATAGTATGTGGAGTTGATACAATGCACTCTGTCTGCCCCCCCTCTCCTCTTACCTGTACTTCTAAGGTTACTCCAAAAGTATGTGAAAGACAGGCACCCCCTAATCAGAATATGCAGACTGCCTCTGTTCTGCTGCTGTATGGATAAGAACTTGCTATTGAAGAGACATGTGTAACGAT
>NW_017306451.1:596937-611117 GCF_000935625.1 Nanorana parkeri | reverse complement strand
ATATATTAGTTTATCTTATTAGGCCCAATTCACAAGGTTTCAACACGAGGATACGCATCTTTATTTTAGCCATGTCACTATCATTTTCAAATGCCATTGGGCTTAACTGAAAATAACTTTTTCAAAATAAGAATACTTCTCCTGCTGCATTGGCTTTGTAAATTGAACCTAATAAGTCTGGCGTGCCCCAGGGATAATACATGATAATGCAAAGTTTTTCCTATACAGAACATGAGCTCAAACAAGTGTTTTTATAAAGGCAAAATGAACATGTATTATTGCTTATTACAACTGTTGTTGTTATTATTATTATTATTATTATTATTATCATCACAATAATAACAAATGAATTGGATTTGTCATACCTTTATTAAAAAATATTTAAAAGGTGTTTTTTGCATGTTCATGCATTATTTAAACTTTCAAGATACTTATACACATAATACCACGCCCCACACGGTTTGCTTTTTGGAGCTGAGAACAGTGTGGGGGGATTAGCAACCAGTGGAAACCCAAAATATCAAGGAAAATGATCAATCAGAAAACCTTTCCTGAAAACATGGAGAGCTTTTAGGTCTGGTTCACATTGAGCATATTGTCGCAGCAGATTCAGCCTGACCAAAAGCTTCACCAGAAAAAATCCCATGCATTCATGGCATTGTGCACAGTGTTTTGTTGCAATAAGCCGTAAAAAGTACTTGAGCTTCTTTTTGGCAGATCTAGGCTCGTTTTGGCCCCATATACTTAATAGGAAACACTTGAAAACGCGTGTTGCAATTAGTTTTGCGTGTTTTTATGCGTGTGTGTGCGTGTTTTGTCCATTAGCTTCAATGTATCACAATCATAAAAATGCGCAAAAACGCACATTTGTATGTGCGAAAACGCTTCCGCTTAGGTGTAAATCTAGCCTTAATGAGAACACAGACAACTTTAATTGTTTCCATCAATGAAACTTCCCACAAACATTACACAATGTTTGTACTTGCATATGAAGCAATCTTCATGAAACATCTTTATAGAAACAAGTTTGATTTGGGTGAGCTTGCCTGTTTGTGCCTATGGAGAAGGCAGCGGGGATTGTTGTGAGTGCTATGCTGCCTAGGGGCAAACAATCACGATTGACTGGGGAAACTCATCTTGGCCAATCAACATTTCAACAAACTAGCTCAGCCAGGAAGATTTGGTCAGGGTCATGGTGATAGCCTAAAGATATACTGAATTTTCCAGATTTGCAAATTTTGTATTCCAAATTCGGTGTCCTGGATTTTAAATTCCGTATTCTGAATTTTAAATTCTTTTTTCCGAATTTAAAATTCCGTATTTCGAATCCCATATTCCGAATTCCATATTCTGAATTCCCGAATTTCATATTTCATGTTCCGAATTCCATATTATGAGTTCCGAACTTCGAGCTCCGAGTTCCAAATTGCATATTCCAAGTTTCGAGTTCCGAGTTCTAAATTCCTTATTCCGAATTCCAAATTCCATATTCAGGATTCCAATTTCCAAATTCCATATCCCATTTTCCGAGTTCCGAATTCCATATTCTGAATTCTGAGTTCCATGTTCCGAGTCCCGAATTCCGAGTTCCGAATGTCATATTCCATATTCTGTTAGAAATGTTTTCCCTGGCCACCTCACACCCCTTATTGATAGACATCCACCCCAGCCACCACACCCCCTTCCTCCACTTCCTTACACTTCCTCTCCTGCACATACTGCCCACAATCATACCCTCTATACTTCCCTCTTAAACATAAAGGTTACCGTAAAACCCTATACACTCTTCTGCACAC
Source organism: Nanorana parkeri (assembly GCF_000935625.1). Lineage (NCBI taxonomy): Eukaryota > Metazoa > Chordata > Amphibia > Anura > Dicroglossidae > Nanorana > Nanorana parkeri. The sequence goes on along the minus strand of NW_017306451.1, from coordinate 609,321 downwards.
ACTGCCCACCGCCATACCCTCTGCACTTCTCTCTTGCCCATACTGCCTGCTGTTATACCCTCCATATTCTTCAATGCCAACTACCATACCCTTTGCACCCTTCTCCTGCACACAGTGCCCGCTGTCATACCTTCTGCCCTCCTTTCTTGCACACACTTCCCTCCGTCACACCTTCTTCACCCCTCTCTTATACATATTGTTATGCATCATACCATCCTCATCTCCTGCACATACTGCTCTCCACATTCCTCTTCAGTCCACACTGCCTGCCACCATATCATCTGCATTCCTGTCTTGTACATACTGAAAGACATTATACCTTCCACATACCTCTTCTGCAAATACTACCCTCCTTGATAACCTCTGATCTTCTTCCCTGCACACACTGCCCACCATAATATTCTCTATACTTACTTCTTGCACACACTGGACACCGCCATACCCTTCACATTTCTCTCCTCCATATGCTGTCATACTCTCTGCTGTCCTCCACTCTACTCTTCTGCACATTTTACCCACTACTATAGCTAATTATTATTTGTAATATCCCCATTTTTTCCTGTTCTGGGAAGGGATACTTGCTAGTTTAGTCTAAATTAACCCATTTATAAAAGGACACACAGATGCCCTTTAATAATCCAGAGGGAAAACAAATATACTGCACATAATGCAAGAGTAAGGATAAAAAGATATAGAAAAGGGAGGTGGGGACAAAGCATCAATAATACCAGTTTACCCCTATGAACTGAAAATTGCTTGTCAAAGTCAATCTGCATTTCTGGTGCAATTAAACACTCTTCACATTTCCAAGATGGGGTACACACAAAACCAGTGAATACAAAAAGATTGTATGAAGGAATGCCTTTGATTTTTTTTTTTAACAAACCAAAGTACTGTTGGTGTAAAATTCTTCTATTAGAATGTATCCATCACCTTTATATTTTATAGTCTTCAGAGCTAAATAGAACTGATATCATAGCAGTCCATACCAATGCAGTGGGTCCCAGGAGGACAGGCCAGTAGACAGGGAAAACACATCTCTAAGGGCACTGTGCACCCAAAGCTCTTGTTTTAAATTTCTTGCACTGGCTTTTTCATCAGCATTCTCCCATGAGGCAGCCAGTGAAGTGAACGAGTGGCACAGGATTAAAGGGTAAACATGGCGCAGACACAATTTATTTTGCTGAGGAGAGAACCAAATGCTTTGCTAAGCATTTGTGGGTATTGAGCCATTTGGCTTTAACAAGGTAAGTACAAACTTTTATGTTTTAAAGGGTTTCTTAACCCTCCGTTTTTTTTGCCTACATCTACTGCTACCAAGCAGTAGATATAGGCAAAATGTTTTTTTTTAAAACGCCCTAACAGCGGTTTAACCCTGAAAACCCTGTTTTTGCCACGCGCTCCCGCCCGAGAATATGAAACTGCACGGACGGCCGCAAAGCATCTTGGGGCGGATTTTCAGCCGGGAGACGAACAGAGACGCAAGGTAAGTCTATGGACGCGTGCACCCGCATGCAGACACCGTGGGACAGGAAGTGCCAGCAAGCAGAGAGGAGTCAGCGCTGGATCGGAGAGCCGCCGCACCGCTGGAGAGACAGATGAAAACATCAGGAAAGAAGAAGAAGATCGGATTAAGAAACCTCATTTAAGGTAAGTGCTAACATTAACATTGGGGGGAGGAAAAAAAAAATGTGACTTTAATGTCACTTTAAGTTGCACTAGGGAGCAGATTATTGTAGCAGTTTTCAATCACTTTGAAGCAGCTTTTGATCGCAAAATAACTCAACACATCAAGGCAACCAACCACTAACGTTTTTTTAACTGACTAGAAAAACTGTTGCCAGGTTACCTTGATCTTGCTCTCAATTTTGCCATTGATTAAAAGCTGGTTAAATGTGGTGCAAATTAACAGAATATTGCCTTGAGTATGGTCAGTGTAAGTAATGGTTAGGATTAGGATCAGAGGGTTCATTTTAAGGGTAAAGGTAAATGATAGGGAAAGGAATAGGTACAGTTGTAAGAATAGGTTTATCAAGCTTTTTTGCAACAAACATGCAAACAAAGCAGCCATATCTGTCTTCCAACATGTATAAGGCTTTATTGTACATATAAGTACAGCCGGACCAGGCCCTCATTCCTGATGCATTTCACTCAACTGGCTTAATAAGACTACTGTCTCATGCAGTGATGTGAAGGTCAACACTCCCGGAATTGTTGATTTGCCAGTGAATTTTATCAGGGCATTTGCTCAGGATCTGAGTGATGTTCTGTTGCACAGGTAGCAGAATAAGTACTCGCAGTACAGATACATTTTTGCTGGGTAAGTTTTGTATAGCAACAGGGTCACTTTAAGTGTTAAATGTTCATTTCATGGGTTAGGTTAAGGCAGACATGTCAAACCGGTGTTTTTCATCCATATGTGGTCACTTCTTCTTTCTTGCTCTTACAGGATTTAAATTGAGCAAGGCCCCATCCGTTCTCCAGTTTACTTTTTTTTACATAATCCTGCAGTTAAATATTTTGGGAAATGTTTTAGGACTTCTTTTTTGGGATACAATGTTGCAGTTATTTCTATAGTGTTAAGTACCAATGTACTTTTTCTGGCATTAAAAACATGTGTCCTCAGAAGACCTGAGCCACCTTATAGATTAATCCAGAGAAATAGTATGAGGTTCCAAAATGTATTTTTTATGACAAATGTATTCAACACCTTGGTGATTTGGTGACCCTCACTTTTCTCCGGATTGATCTACAACAGCATTATTTGTTGTTCAGTTACTACTGTATCCACCAACATCTGTCGGTTTGTACACTGTATGGAGTTCACCAAGTCTAGTGTATAGTAAAGCATATAGTACATGGTACAAAATAAAGTGTTTGTAATATAAGGCACACAATAGAGAAGTGACAATATACAGCCTCAATTCAAAAAAAGTTGGGATGCTGTGTAAAATCTACATAAAAACAGAATGCAATGATTTGCAATTCTTATAAACCTGTATTTTATTCACAATAGAAACTAGAAAACATATCAAATGTTTAAACTGAGAAAATGTAAAATTTTAAGAAAAAAATAAGGCAATTTTGAAATTTATGGCAGCAACACGTCTCAAAAAAGTTTGGACAGGGCAACATAATGCTGGCAAAGTAAGTGGTACTAACAAGAAAGAGCTGGAAGAACATTTTGCAACTAATTAGGTTAATTGGCGACAGGTCAGTAACATGATTGGGTGTAAAAAGAGCATCTAAAGGTGGCCATACACTTTACAACCATCGCAAGACCTTAGTCTTGCGATGGTTGTAAAGTAATTGAAAAAAACGTACGATCTGCCCATCTTGGACAGGCAGATTGTACTTGCGATCATCGCAAGCCCGCCCCCCTGCGGGGTGGGCTTCCGATGACTGCAATGCTGAAAGGCATTTGACTGCAATGCACACTGGCCCGTTCGGCATTTGTCTCCCGAGCATCGTTCAAACCAGCCGAAAATCATAAGATTTTCTAGCATGCTCCTTAGACAAAAGACGTGCGAACGTACAGTAGAAACGGTCGCACGTCTTCATTCACACTGCACGATTCTCTATGATCGCGCGATTTCCCGCGATTCTCGTACGAGAATCGAGCAGTGTATGGGCACCTTAAAGCTATCCACACACCTTACAATTATCTGCAGATTTTCTGTGGTCAGATGGAAAAGGTGCAACAGATTCCTCCATCTACACTTAACTGTGTGGATAGAGTAATCTCCACCTGGGCCAATCTGTTGCACTTTTTCCATCTGACCACAGAAAATCTGCAGATAAATTGTAAGGTGTATGGGCACCTTTAGAGAGTCACAGGGGGGGATTTATCAAAACCGGAGCAGACAAAATCTGCTTCTCTCTTCAGTTTGTTCAGTTAAGGTTTGAAAATTAAATAGAGAAGCTGATTGGTTGCCATGCACATCTGCTCCAATTCCCCTCTCAGTGTCTTAGAAGTAAAGATGAGATTCACCAATCTGAAAAAGCTGCATCTAACAATTGTTGAATAATTTCAGAACAATGTTTCTCAACGTAAAATTGCAAAGACTTTAAATATATCATCATCTACAGTAAATAATATCATCAAAAGATTCTGAGAATCTGGAGAAATCTCTCTGCACAAGGGACAAGCCCGAAACACAATATTGGATGCCTGTGATCTTTGGCCCTCAGGCGGCACTGCATAAAAAACATGCATGATTCTACTCAAATGTCTGGGACTCGTGGATCTCTGCCTTTTTTCCAGAAGATTTTGATCGGGTCGCCCTGCTCCTTTGAACATCTACTCAATGCTCCTGTAGTGGCAGTGGGCGGGAGGAGCATTAGCTTTTTGTTGTTTGCCTGCCTTCCCTCACGTTCTGCTCATTGTGTCGTTACCCCCATTTTTCTTATTTTTATTTATGTTTACATCATTCAAGCTGACCAATTTGCTCTTGACGCACTTTGTATTCTATTATGATGTTGTTTGATGCTGCCCTTTTCCAACATGTGTTGTTGTTTTTTTGTTGACCCCTTTTCCCAACATGTGTTTAAAATGAAAATGTTTTCAATAAAGACGTATTGCAAAGAAAAAACAGGCATGATTCTGTGATGGAAATCCCTGCATGGGCTCAGGAATACTTCCAAAAATCGCCGTCTGTGAACACACTTCGTTATGCCATCCAAAAATGCAACATAAGCTCTATCATGCAAAGAAGAAGCCATATCGGAACATGATCTAGAAACGCTGCTGTCTTCTCTGGGCCAAAGCCTATTTAAAATGGTCTGTTGCAAAACTGTTTACGAAGTTTGACATTCTTTCTGGCACCTATGGGCGCTGCGTCCTTCAGACTATAGAGGAGAGGGACCTTCCGGCTTGTTATCAGCGCTCAGTTCAAAAGCCTTCATCTCTGATGGTATGGGGGTTCATTCGTGTGTATGGAATGGGCAGCTTGCACATCTGGAAAGACCCTATCAATGCTGAAAAATATATCCAAGTTTTAGAGCAGCATATGCTCCCATCCAGGCGATGTTTTTTTTCAGGGAAGGCTTTGCATATTTCAGCAGCACAATGCTAAACCATGTACTGCATCTATTGTATGACAACAGCATGGCTTCGTAGTAGAAGAGTCCGCGTGGATGATTGGCCTAACATGGGAATGAGATGACGGGTTGCAGAGATGAGATAGAAACAAATTAAAAGCAAAGTTATTTCTGGGAAGAGGGATAAACATTCCGCAAACACATCATTATGTGTTTAAAAAAATTGATCCCAGAATAAAACAATCTTGGGATAATCCCACCAAGTATCGAGGTAAGTACCCAATTCCTTTCCACATCTCCAGTAAAAATTTGAAGAAGTCGGAAATATATACGGTGTAGTGACTCCAGGCCCTGGTACCACCTGGTGAAAAGTTTTTCTTGAGCATAATTAGAAATAAAGGATTTCTGAGTGAACAAGATGGCTTTATGCCAGTCTGCAGGCGTAATGGTGTGGCCTAGGTTTACATGTTGCTGATAGCTGAAACCACAGAAGCCATTTCTCATAGCAGGTACCCGAGAAGGGAGAGGGAACCAGTAAACTTGTTGTCACATACCTGGGTCCTGGTTGCAAGCCAGAGTTGTATTCAGGAAGCATAGTTGCAGATCAGGTCACAGGGATAACGGTAATGAGCCAAAAATGAGCCAGTGTGTAGCTCAGGGCCCTTGCTGGTTTAAATAGGCAGTCTGGCACCAACAAGCACACTGATGTGTGCAAGCCTGTACGCCCATACGAGCACATAGACGCTAACTTTGGTGCACATTATCAATAGTGCGCACACTATCATACCCACCAGCTAAAGCAAATTTGCCTGTAATTATGAACACAGGACCATGTGTCATAAAATCTACATGAGCTTGCACTCATGTTGGTTTTCTGGTAAGTACCGGACCACCTTTACACCTGTGGCAGAGTGAAAAAAAAGTGTGCAGCCTGGGGTGAGGCAGAACAAGAGTATCCCCAAACTGTTTCATTTTAATTTTAAATCAGGAAAATGTAATATGCATGCAACATTTGTTTGTACGGCATATTGAACTGTTTATAAGTACTGTATAAATCTGCAATTTAAAAATATTGAAATCATTGATTGCTCAATGTTATTTTAATGCTGTCCTCACACAACTTGACACCACTACTTTGGGCGGTCTGCAAGTTCTATAGCACAACTGGCCATCAACAATACAGAGCCTACATGGATATTTGATATCTGCACTATATTTCTCATTTACTTTGATCAATAGAAGCAGTTATATAAAAAGCTCAATTATGATTGTGTTCTTGTACGTCTTTATCTTCTATTGTGGCTGCATGATATCCAGTTAGAATGACCCAGTCTGTCAATAAATATGTGTATGGACACTTTACCTTGTTTTCTTTTGGGATCATATGGCATATTGGGCCAACAGTTTAATTTTACTGATGAATGCATTTAGTGAGGTTGCATTAGATAAGAATACTAGGAGATGATATGTCACCTGAACATTGTATAGGGATGTATAAATCCCTTTATGATGTTGTGGACAAAATGACACAATGCAAAAGACCAGGAATGCTGACCTGTTCTCCTATATGAAAAGTGTCCTCATGCATCAAAGTGTCTGAACAAACTGTCTGACTTTAACTTGATTACTAATTAGGTTCTACCTAAAGAAAAATCTTTTATTAATATTTTGGAAAGAGTGGGGAAGGGTGAGACCCTCTGACAAATGTTTATTGTTGTCTGTGCTCTAGCTAGGGAGATTCATTCCTCTTTTTGTTGTGGTAACCATTGTCACTTAGAGAGAAAGTGAGGGGAAATCCTAAATTTTAGAGCTGTCATAAGAGCAAGAGGTGAGAGGAAATCTTCCAAAGGGGACAAATATTCCAGTGACAGCTCTTTAAGATGGGAATTCCACTTACTTTTAGTGGATTTCCTCTCACTTCTTGTTGTGTCTCCAAGGCAGAAAGTGGAGGATAATCTCACTAGAAGGACACAGGCAACCTGATTTGTGCATTAAGCCTTCTCTACTCTATCCAAAACTAAAACAACATTAATTTTCACACTTAAACTGGAAAAAAAACAGTTGGAAACCAATTAAAGCCCAATTCCAGGCTCCCACCCCCAAGTAGTCCCCCCATGGCCCCAGAAACCAACCACCCACACTATATGTTATGCCTTTTTAAACTAATTTTACCAGATGCCTTCAGGCTGTGTGACTCACAGGTTAGTCTATCTTCCTTATAATGATATCAGTGCCAATCTCTGCAGGGCACCATGATGGCGCCCCATCATGGTAAGGGTACTCACGTGTACAAGCCTCCCAAAAAGAGGCTTAAAAGTTCATATAAATTTTTACTTAGATGTTTGCCCTATTGATAGTAAGTACTATCCTTGTTGCACTCCTTACCGATATGTCCCTTGTAGTGGGGGGTGCTGGCAGTGACCGCGGATGGCGCCGCGAATGTCAGCAAAATTGTAGAAATGTCACCAGCACACCAGTCCTTTTAGGATAGCAAAAGCTTCATTTATTGAAGTTTTTTTGTCATGTGACAAAATAACTTCAATAAATGAAGCTTTTGCTATCCTAAAAGGACTGGTGTGCTGGACACATTTCTACAATTTTGCCTTATTGATAGGACACATAACACAAAGCTAAAGTTGAACTAAACTCTTTAAAAAAAAACATTACTGGCAGGCAAGTTTTTATTGCAAAAGAGACTCTATAGGGTTGATTTATTAAGGGCAAATAGGATATCTACTTTGAAATCTAGGGGTGCTATGAGACTCTTGGGGATTGGGTAAAACCTGGAGAAGTACTGTTGCAGTCCAGTGAGAATGTAGGTAAAGTCTTGGGGGGGGGGTGATATCTGTGAATACTGGGTTAAAAGGCGTGTTATGTGAGACCAAGCACTATGTTTACATAATAAAAATCTGTCTATAGTTTGATGAATTGTAAAAAATCAGTTCTTTATTTATTAAAAACCTTTTAAATGAATGTTTTCATTAATGAATGTTCATGTAAGATAACTTTTTTTAGCTCAACATGTAAATATTTGTTTTGATCTTTATTATTGAATTTCACGACCTCTAGCAACCCATATTAGCATACATAAGGACACTTTCTTTGACATGTGAACTGATGTTTTTTGCAGATTCTCTTGGTTATGTAACATATAACAAAACATGGATTTGCACAGGAACCTCACGAAGCAGGTTGTCATTACATGGATGAGTGCATTTGGTTGGTTGCAAAAACCCATGCATGTTTATGTTGAAGCATTTAACCCTCAGCTAACAGAAAGCATCTGAGATCACAAGGCTGCCAAATCTCTCTGCTGCTGCAGAGTGTGTGTGTGCGCGTGTAGGGGGGAGGGTTAATCACCATTCATGTTCTAATGCAGTGTTTTCTCCTTTAAATATGGGTGGAGCCTGTAGTACACAAAAGACACCATAAGGGTAGTTGTGGTGTAAACAGCCAATCAGAGTGGACCCATTGGAATCCAACATACTCCAAGAGGAGGCGAGCCAGCAGCAGAGCAGAGATGGGATGCTGCAGCAACACAGGGCTGTCCCACTGCAGAGCAGCTGCAGAGCACAGAAAGCTGGCACCAGCCCTTCATCAGGACCAGCTGGCAGGTAAAGGGATCTGAGAACTGACCTCTGTCCCTGTGGAAGGAATGTTGTCCCAATGTCCTTCACGGTCATGAAATCATGTGAAAATGTCACTTCTTAAAGTGTCTTGAAAATAGCTGTGCAGAGGAGCTGTCCTTCAGCACTATGCAGCATTCCTTAGCAGCTCTGTCCTGGTCCCAAGCAGGGAGAAGGGCGCTTGCCTTTCACAGCATCACTCTATCATAAGCATACAGCCTATGTACAGCAAATAGCTATCAGATCACGAGCCAAGAAGAGCCCCATCCAACTGCGCACTGCAAAGAGGCAGCCAGCCTACAACACTGATCATCACAGCAACGTGCTGTGTTATTACCTGCAGTATCAAATCTGCAGGAGTAGGGGGTGTCTACCAAAACCTCACATGATATCCAAGTAGCAGACCACAGCCAGAGACTAGAACCCACCACCCATAGCAAGCAAAGCATGTATGCACCCAGGTCACCCTTTGCTGTTTTACCAGCCAGCTGTGGCAGATAAAGCTTTCCTGTGTCTGCTCTGCTGCCAGGCTCTTCACTACAGTGTTACCCGTTGTAATAGTGGGGGGAGGGAAGGCTAGGAAGAGAGGAGACATTGCAGCATTGACCAATCTACAAGACCAGGGTGGGCTCCTCGGCTGCAGCAGTGCGGCGAATGCCACAGAAACTTCTCCTCTCATCTCCTCACCACCCTGCACCCAGAATGAGGCACCAAAAGGAGACATTAGTATAACATTAACCTTCCATGTATTGGAGAATTGTGTGTCTACCCTGCGATGCCAGAGAATTAACCATATGTGGCTTGGTTTCCAGTTCGCAGCATGGGTAAGTGGGTGAATAATGGGGCTGTGTTGGGTTAACTTGAGCTTAACTTATTCAGCCTTTTTTTAATGTTTTGCTGCCCATGTGGTCTAATGAGTTTGGCAGTTTTTTCGGTTAGCAAATCTGTGTTTGCAGCAAATTGCTGTGTGACTTTCTGCATTGAATTGAATACGTCTGAGTAGGGACAATGGGGATGTGCCATAGAGGAGTCTGCACCCAGGACACATCTTGCACAGGGTGAAATCAATGCATAATTGATGAGTGCAGAGGACGTCAATCTTGGGGATGTGATGTATGCTGTTACTGTCTAGCTACAAACTGCTGTTATGTCTCCACAGGAGTGTGATGCGATGCAGAAAGTTGCAAGTGTGCAGCTGCCAGGCTAGAGACTAAAGCAGCCATTCTCATCCAGGGTTCCATGGAACCCGAGGGCTCCTCCAGATAGGTTCCTTTTGCAGTGCCTGTTTGACCTCCCATCTGATGGAACATGCATAATTCTGGGTACAATGCCAATTGGCAGGGCTAGCAGCATGACACCAATTGTTTTTTTTAGCTTTCTGTAAGGGTGGCATTCTGACCACGACTGTAAGGGCATTCCTACCACTGACCACCAATGTGAGGGATACTTTTCCCAGTGACCACCATTGTAAGCCATAAATGTAAGGTGCATTCTTCACAGTGACAAACAATGTAAGGGGCATTGTTCCCCTAACTGATCACCAATGGAAGGATCATTCTTCCCACTAGCCACCAATGCAAGGGTCATTCTTTTCACTAACCACCAATTTAAGGGGCATTCTTTCCAGTGACCACCAATGTAAGGGACATTCTTCCCATTGATCACCACTCTAAGGGGCATTCTTCCCAGTGATTACTATTGTAAGGAGCATCATTCACACTGATCAACAATGTAAGTGGCATTCTTTCCACTGATCACCACTGTAAGGGGCATTCTCCCCAGTGATCACCAATGTAAGGGACTTTCTTACATTTAAGAAAACAATTTCGCAGGTGTCCCCTGAGACCTGACAATTATTTCAAGGGTTCCTCTTGGGTAAAAAGGTTGAGAAAGGTTGAGCTGAAAAATTGGATCAGAAATTTGGTTACAAGAATTCATCTCCCTGCAAGGATGCAGTTGGTATAAATATTGCATGGGTTATAAGAAAGGAAAGATAGTATTACTGAGAGGGCTTATGTAAAGATAAATGGTTCTAGCAGTTAATTTACCTAAAATACATGTCCCTAAATAGGCTTAGCGTTGGCACCCAATATAAAAAATACTGTGACTTCTAAAAAGTATTTTTTTAAATAATAAAAATCAGTATATGTATATTGACATATAATCAAATGGTCCTCTGGGATCTTGCCATGGTTGTAATAATGGTGCAGGATCGTTTATCAAACGTGTGTCCAAACTAAGAAAAATATTATACTCAGCTGATAAAATATATCCAGCTCCTTGTTCTAAAGGATCGTACTAGCTGCAATGTATAGCAAATAGATCTGACAACAGGATGTAATGGATTGTATCCCAGTCGTTTTCTCAAGCCTTTTCAGCCGTGTGGCTATCTAGAGATTAGTCCCATTTACGAGCTTTCGTGAATTCAGTCCTAGGCTTTCAAAGGATCCAGACAATACCCCTCACACATGGGGGGGGGGGGAATCCAGCACATGCTGTGCTGGAAAGTAAGTCCACCGTCTTGGCCACAGATGGAGGGCAACCACGCGCAGCAATTATCGACAGGAAGTGACTTCATGACGTCATTTTCACACAGACGATCAGATCGACATGTTTTGCGAGTCCACGACCCCCCTTCTTAAGATCTCCTCTGTCCACCTATCCTGTCTAGAGTGTTAACTCTTTGATGGCCCTGCTTTTTTTTACCCTTTTATGGTATAGGTTGCAATAATACTTTTATGCTACATACTATTTCTATGTGTATGTATTTATATATATATATATATATATATATTATTTTTTTTGCATGTCTATCTTTTTAATTTCAATCTGAACATACCTTTTATTTCTAACAGCATATCACAACCTTAGGCAGCAGTATCTAAAATCCATATAGTACCCCAGGGCTGGACAAATCCTAGGAACCAAGTAGCCAATGTTACTATAAAAATTGCATCTGGTGCCCATCTTTTCAATTTTTCAATGAAGATGGCTCCTAAAAAATGCTACTGGTTCCTGAATTGGGCAGACTGGCTCCTGAGTGCATATAAAAACAGATGACCAAACATACCCTTTATTTCAGCACACTCTTAAGCGCCAAAAAATGTCTGCAATTCACTCTTAACTGAAATTGATGTATTTTCTCCCATTTTAACAAAACCAGTCAAAATAAAAACAAACCAGTAAAGAATAAATAACTTCAGGATGTTTTTGAACACAAAAAGTTGCATTTCATTGTTAAGGTCATATGGGGTTAGTTTGATTTTTTTTTTTCTACATGCCTGCCTCGCATCCAATTCTGGTACTTTTTTTCCACTGCTGCAAATGTAGTGCCTTTCAGACTTTTCTTATGGAATTGGTATGGTGAACTGAAAGAGGGTGCTTCTTATTTCTTGTATATATATTATATCATGAAAATTGTCCCTTACCCTCATCCTTTGTTTATGTTTATGTAGTGTTTACTACATCGACATTGAACTATATAAAATATTCCCTCAGAGTCACAAGTCATTTGGCTCCAATAGTGAAGGTATCTTCCATTTCCATTATTTTTTTTCTAATTCACCCCCAACTTTCTAGATAGCTTTGGTTAGCCGGGGCTAATCTCAATCCCTCCACCCCATATATATACAGTGTGTATATATATATATATATACACATATATATATATATATATATATACTGTATATATATATTTAAAAAAAAAAAAAAAAAAAAA